>NW_027529624.1:5251047-5265761 GCF_008692635.1 Crocuta crocuta
GGGCCCTTCTATTCCTGCCTCTCCTGCCACCTGGGATGTAGAGGTGATGGCTGAACTTCCAGCAGCCATTTTGGACTAGGAGGTTAAGGGCGGGCGTGAAGGAGCCCAGGCTGCTAACGACTCTGAGGAGCCCTCGCAGGAGTCCTGGACCACCACCTGCAAACAATTCTATGTGAGAGAGAGATAAACTCCAATTTGTTTACTCTGTTTGGATTTCCCGGTACACATAAAGTCACTCCTAACTAATCAGCGCTAGAGGTGGGACTCAGACAAGGTGGCTCCATGGCCTCATGGATCGCCACTCGGTCATCTTCCCACATCTGTGTGGACAGGACCGTCTGTGAGGTCAGGGGAGGGATGCCAGAGAGCAGGGTAGCGGGAAAACCACAGCAGCCACCAGTCAAGTCCCGACGCTCTGCCAGGCGGACGGCAGGAACGAGGAGGGCTCTCGCTTCGGTGATAGTGAACAGCGCAGGCTTGGCTCTCCTCCTACCTTAGTCACATAGACACATGTAGATGCAAGAGAGGCTGGGAAATGTCAAATTTTAGCTGGGCGCCACATGCTTTAATTTTGAGTGGGAGAGATCTGAGAGCGAGCAGGGGAGGGGCAGAGAGAGAGAGGGAGACACAGAATCTGAAGCAGGCTCTAGGCTCTGAGCTGGCAGCACAGAGCCTGATGTGGGGCTTGAAGCCACGAACCGTGAGATCATGACCTGAGCCGAAGTCGGACACTCAGCCTAGTGAGCGCCCCCGCGGTTCCGTTTCTGAGGAGGAAAAGGGGACGGTCATGGGAACCACAAGCACTCTCCCCTGTAGTCTTACACCTTGGGCGGGCGCCTCCCTGAGGCTGCACTGAGACGGGTGGGGGGTGGCCCGCTGAGTGTCCCTCTGCTCCCGCGCAGGCAGCTGGAGGCCACTGTGCGCATCGCCGAGGCCCTCAGCAAGATGCGGCTGCAGCCCTTTGCCACGGAGGCGGACGTGGAGGAGGCCCTGAGGCTCTTCCAGGTGTCCACGCTGGACGCCGCCTTGTCCGGCACCCTGTCAGGTGAGCAGGGGTGCGGCCCTGGGCTCAGGGTCCGTGGGGCGGGGCCGCACCTGTGAGGCCTGGGGCGTTTGCCGAGTCCTCCTGGCGGCAAGCCCGTCCCCTCCTCTGCCCCAGCCGTTTCCTCCACGAGCAGCAGCTTCCCTCCAGACCCGTGGACACCACCCTCTTGACCAGTCTTGCCCTTGTTTGAGAGCCGTGGCGCTGCTGGTGGGCCCGTAACCGTCTGAGCGCTTCCAGAGCTCTTCCCCATCTACTTCCAGCTGCCCCCCCCCCCCCCCCCCCCCNCTTTTCATGGTGCCAAGGCCGCTGTTCGCTTAGCTAGCGTGCAGGTCTCCACCAGAGGGTAGTGAGGGTCAGACTGCCGGAGGGCCTACAGTCTGCTTCAGGCTCAGTCTTTGAACAGATTTTTCTGGATCACTGGCTGTGCCAGACTCTCCTGGGATAGATTTATTCCTTCAGCCAGCAGGATGTGGTGTGTGCCAGGTGCTGTTCCAGGTGCTAGGGGTGTGAGCGTGAACAGATCTCAAAGTCCCTGCCGTGTGGGCCTCATTCTAGATGGGGAGAGTCAGCAAAGGCAGAAAGGTCAGGTTCAGGCAGTCAGAAGTGCACTGGGGAGCAGGGAAATCCTGGCCGGCCAGGTATGTTGGAGGAGGATGGTATGGAGGGCTTCTCTGAGGAGGTGACATTATTCAGGCAGTGGTGTGAAAAGAGGAACTAAGGCTCTGTGGGTTGGGGGAGGGGGAGAGAACACTCTAGGTGAGGGAGCATGCTTGGCATGTTCAAGGGCCAGTGTGGCTGGTGACTTGGGTGGTGTGAGAGGCCTGATCACCCCCAGGCTCCCCTTGGTGAAGACTCCATCTCTGCCCTGGAGGGGATTCCTGTCAATGTGAGAAATTGGCTAATGGGGCACTCTCTGGTTTGCTGAAGGCCCAGAGGGCAGGTGTGATTTGGGACGGTGAGGTTTGAATTGGGCTCTGTAGGCTGTGTAGGAGTTTGCCTGGCAGACCCATTTCATTCTGAAGCCTTGAGGTCCCTCCCAGTGGCTCCGCTGACCGTGCCCCACCCTCTTCTTAGCCGAAACACCAAGGCATCTGTAGGCCTCAGTCAGCAGGACAGATGTGCCCTGTGCCGGGGGTTGGAAGTCACGTGCCTCCTGCTTGCCGGGGTTCCTTGGGGCACCTCACAGCTGCCTGACCAGCCGGGTGGGGGCCACGTGTTAACCAGCCTTCTCTCCAGGTCCATGCATGTCCCTCCTCAGAGCCTTCCCCTGGCTGCCCCCAGGATCAAAGCAGTCCCCATGCCATGGCCGAGGGACCCCAGGACCTGGCCCCTGGTCGCCGGTCTGGCCACATCCCTGGCCCTGGACTGGGTTTCGAATGAAGTCGGGTTTCTACCTCTGTGCCTTTGCACCTTCCAGCCCACCGCCTGGAGCGCCCTTCTGCCGAGAGTGCCGTGTCCCCTGACTCAGGGCTGTGCTGCCGTCCCCCAGGCACTGCTCCCCTTCCCTGAGGTTCTCCTTCCGGGCCTGGCCCCGGCCACCTTTCTTGGCTCAGGGGCCCTGTCCCTTCAGGTCTCCCACCGTGGGCAGACCAAGACCCCTGGCATGCTGTCCTCACCCACCCGTCCGTCTCTGCCCACAGGGGTGGAGGGCTTTACCAGCCAGGAGGACCAGGAGATGCTGAGCCGCATCGAGAAGCAGCTCAAGCGCCGCTTTGCCATCGGCTCCCAGGTGTCGGAGCACAGCATCATCCAGGACTTCACCAAGCAGGTGGGTCCTCCCCGGGCCTAGGGTGGGGCTCCCGGGGGCCTGCTTCCCGCCCACCCGGCACCCGTGTCTTGCTGCTCAGCTGACAGGCCTGGGATGGGGATGGGGTGGCTCTTCCTCGTCCTGGACCTGTCCCTGCCATTCATCCCCTAGAGACTGCCGCAGTCCGGGCCAGGGGCGGTTTTCTGTCCCTTGAGGGGGAGAGGACGGGGGGCTAGTGTTCTGGTACAGCCACACCCTGGCTCCCCCCAGCACCTCCCATCTGTCCCTTCCCCCACTGCCTGGCTTTTGTGGGTTGGGGAGGGGCAGAGCCAGGAGGGGAGGTCCACCAGTTCATGGAGGAATGTGCTCAGCAACCCAGAGAGGAGTGGGGCCTTCTAGGTGCTGTGGAGAACTTGTCTTTAAAGCACAGGGACGGTCCACGCCTTTCTGATTTCAGCTCCTCTTGACATACGTCACCTCGTTTGAATCTTAGAGCAGTTTCACGTAGCAGGTGGTACCACGCTCGTTCTGTACATGAGCAGACTGGGCCTTAGAGGGATTTCGGGTGTCGAGAGCTTGGGTTCTAGAGTGAGGTGGGCTCCGTTCGAGCCCCAGCTCTGCCCCACTTGATGGCTATGTGACCTTGAGTGAGTGACTTAGACTCTGTGCCTCAGCTCCTAGCCAGTTAGATGGGAGTAATCGCAGTGCGGGCTGCACAGGGCTGTGGTGGGCAAGGGGTGAGTTAATGTACATGGAGGCTGGAACAGTGCCTGGCATGTAGTAGCGGCTCAGGAGGCGGGAGCCCTTCTCAGGAGCCAGGGAGATGGGTTCAGGCCTTTTATAAGCCGGAAGTTCTCTGTGAGCAGTGAGGGTTAGGTGGGCTCCCAGGGGGCTCCACTGGCCGGTGGGCGGGCTGGAGGGTGTTGTGGGGCCGCCTCTGGAGGCACGCTCCTGCATCGAGTCTTGCACCCGCAGAAATACCCGGAGCACGCTGTCCACAAGGTCTTGCAGCTCATGCTCCGACGGGGCGAGATTCAGCATCGCATGCAGCGCAAGGTCCTCTACCGCCTCAAGTGAGCGGCCCTCCCACCTGCCCGCCCCCCGCACGGCCGGCCCAAGAATGTCGCTGTCCTCTGCCTCCTTCCTGCCGTCCTGAGCTTCCCAGCGCTGTGCCCTCCTGGAGGAGGGTCCCCAGCTGCTCCGGAGGAGGGAGCGCCCCGCCCGCCCCCCCGCCTCTGGACGCCTGCCTCTGGCGCGGGTGCAGGAGACGTGCTTTTGGAGTTCGTTGAAATAATAAAGCCACGGTGTGCTTGGATGTCTCTGGGCTTCTGCACCGGGTAGCCTGTCACCGCCCCCATCCTGCCCTAAAATTAGCCTTGGGGCCGCCCAGACCCTAGCGTCTGACCTGTGTCTGCCCCCTCGCCCCGCTCTTGGGCTCCTGGAACTGCTCGCTGGCCGCAGCGAGAACCCCCCGGTCCGGTCCGCGTGGGAGGCTCTGCGGCGCCGAAGGCCGCGCCGCTCCCGGCGGCTGCGCATGCGCGGGGTCGTGCTCCCGCCTCAGGCCCCCGAGTTCCCGCGCCTCTCTGTGCCTGTTTCCTGATCCGTCCGGGGCTGGCGCTGGCGTGTGTTCTGCAGGGGTGTGCTGAGGGTAAACGACAGTGAAGTGCCGGGGAGGGCCGGCAGTGCGGTGACGCCCCAGTGCAGCTTGGGACTCGGGGACGCGGATTTCCCCCAGGCCTTAGAGCAAAGTGGCGGGGGGGAGGCGCTGGCACCGCGTGCACTGGTTTGCTCCTGGCAGGCTGCCCGCTGCTGTGTGGCCTTGGCTGAGGCAATGGACTTCTCTGGGTCTGAGGATACGCCTTCTTTTGCCGGTTCCTTTTTTTTTTTTTTATGGTAATTAACATCCATCAGTATAGGTAGTTAATGAGTGTGTGTGTGTGTGTGTGTGTGTGTGTGTGTGATGGGAACTTTATTTTATTTAGAGAGCGGGGGAGGGGCAGAGGGAGAGAATCTTTTTTTTTTTCCAAATTTTTTTATTTTTTTACAAATAGTTTATTGTCAAATTAGTTTCCACATAACACTCAGTGCTCATCCCCATAAGTGTCCTCCTCTATGCCCATCACCCCCTCCCCCCCACATCCATCAGTCCTCAGTTTTTGTCAGCATTCAAGAGTCTCAGAGGGAGAGAATCTTAAGCAGGCTCCATGCTCCAGCCCGAGCCAGACAGGGGCTCCATCCCAGGACCCTGGCTGGGATCATGACCTGAGCGAAATCAAGAGTCAAGACTCAAGGGAGCCACCCAGACACCTCTGTGATGGGAACTTCTCTCTCTTCGCAACTTCTAAATATTCATAAATCTGTTTTAACTATAACCCCCACGTGCACTACCTTGCCATGGCTGACTGACTATAGCAAGTNNNNCCAGCCCCCCCCCCTCACCCATTTTGCCTGCTCCCCTCCTCTGGCAACTGCTCATCTGTTCTTTGTGTTTGTAGAGATGTTTTGTTGTTTTCAAGATTATAGAAGTGAGATTATACTATTATTTTTCTTTGACTTCCTTCTGTGTGTGTGTGTGTGTGTGTGTGTGTGTGTGTACACAGGATTTTCTTGACCCATTTATCCGTCAGTGGATGCTTAGGTTGTTTCCATATCTTGGCTGTTGTAAATGCTGCTGTGAATCTGCTAGTGCCTAGATCTTTTCAAGTTGGTGTTTTGATTTCCTTTGCTAAAAAATCAGTGTTTTCATTCCCTTTGTCTAAATATTGAGATACTGAGAAGAGGAATTGCTGGGCCATATGGTAGTTCTCGCTTTAGTTCCATGATGCCGCAGTGGCTGCACGAGGTTACCTTCCCAGTGGTGCCCAAGGGCTCCTTTCTCTCCACTTCCTCGCCAGCACTCGGTACGTCTTGGGTTCTTGATACTAGCCATTCTGGCAGGTATCAGACGATGAGCCCATTGTGGTTTCAATTTGCATTTCCCTGATGGTCAGTGATGTTGAGCATCTTTTCATGTGTCTGTGGGCCATCTGTATGTCCTCGGAGGAATGTCTCTTCAGATCTTCTGCCCATATTTTAATTGTATTATTTTGCTGTCCAGTTACTGGATTTCTTTATATATTTTGTTTTTCATTTTTTATTTACTTCTGTTTTTTAAAAATGTTTATTAATTTTTGAGAGAGAGAGACAGAGTACAAGTGGAGGAGGGGCAGAGAGAGAAGGAGACACCGAATCCGAAGCAGGCTCCAGGTTCTGAGCTGTCAGCACAGAGGCCGACACTGGGCTTGGAATCACAAACTATGAGATCATGACCCAAGCCGAAGTCGGACGCTTAAGTGACTGAGCCACCCAGGCGCCCCAGGGTCTTATTTTCTTCTTTAACCCATCTTGAGTTAGTGTGTGTGTGTGTGTGTGTGTGTGGTGTGAGCTAGGGGCCCAGCTGCTTTTGCATGTGGATCTCCAGGTTTTCAGCACCACTGACTGGAGAGACTGTCCTGTCCCCATCGTATATTCTTGTCTCCCCGTCCTGAATTAATGGACCGGATATGCCTGGGTTTATTTCTGGACTCCTGTCCCATTGGCCTGTGTGCGCCTGAGTTTAGCATCAGTGAGCTGGAGGTCGTAGGATTCAGCACCACAGGTTGTGAGGCTTAAATGGGAGAAACCACTAGTAACAGGGTGATCAGAGAAAATAAATAGTCCTTGTTGTTTGTCATTATTTTGCCTAACACTGAAATGCCCATAGGAGGGTAGAGGTCGTAAAATTCAAGGAGAATCCATGAAATAAAATATTTGCCAGTTAAGATACATTTAGGAACGCAAAACCTCAAGCAAAACATGAATTCAGAAATGCCTCATTTTCATCTAATAAATTGTCAGCGGACGAAGTGTCAAGATAAGCACCACGTAAAAACGACAGCCGCGAACTCAAAGTCCGCGTATACGGTCTTCCTGAAACGCCGACCAGGAGAGCTGGGTGCCTCAGTGCGGCCACTGCTGAGTCACACGTGTACTTCCGTGCGGCAGTTTCCAGCCACCTAGCAGCCCTTTCCAACTGCCCGCTTCCAGGAAATGGAGCGCTGAGAGGCGCTCAATCAGGTTTCCTCTGATTCACTCCTGCTCCAAGCCCATTTCTCCTCGGCTAATTTGGGGAACTTTTGAAGAGAAGAGCTCTTTGTCGCCTCGTTTAGACCCCCGTCTTCCTGAGAGCTTCGTGAGCGCTTCCGGACCCTCCGCTCCTTTCATCTCGTGCAGGTGGGGACGAGAGCGTGGGCAGCTTCGCCGCTGCGGACCGAGCCTCCGTTCTTGTGTTGGGGGCGGGGGGTGCTGGAGGCAGAGTGAGCCTTAACCCTGCCGCCAGGCTTGTGTTTCTGGAAGGGGGAGAGGGATCTTTCCCTGGGGGTGTGCGTTCACCCGCGGTCTCCTGTGTTGCGCCATCAGCGCAGACCGCAGGGTGGTGGCCCTGTCTTCCCACATTGTCCGCTGGGATGCGCTCAAGCCCCCAGCCGTCGTGGATGTGGGCACTGCGGTCACCTCTGTTTTACAGATGGGGAAACCGAGGCTCAGAGTCCCGTGTCCCAGCGAGTGAGGGCAGGGTCAGGATTCATAGCCGGCTGTGCTCTGAACCCCCTGTCCCTCTGCTGCCTCCACCACATCCTCCCCAGGCAGGCGGGCTGAGCAGCCTGCGGGGATAGGCCCGGCTCCCGCCTGGAGGAGGTGCTGGGCCAGGGGAAGACTGCCTTGGCATGGTGTCCCCATCCCCGGGTAGTTGGCAGGCACAGTATGGAGGGGCCGAAGCGGGTAGTGGCTTGGCTGTGACTGGGGAGGGCGGAGCAGGGCTCAGGTGGGTGGGCGCAGAGGCTGGGAGTCAGGGCAGGGCGGCCAGGGTCTCTGAACTCCAGGAGGAGGGGAGGGGTCCCAACCCGGGTGGTGGCTCTGCTGCCACCTGCTCCCTCAGCTGAGGGTGTGGCCCTCTCCCTCCCCTGGCCAGCGTGCCATTCTGTGGCCACCACGTGCCACAGGTGGCTGTCTCTCTGGCTTTGGTTTCTCTTTTCTCACCTGCCCCCCCACCCCCCAAGGGCTGTGAGGGTTAGTTGAGGTGACAGATGTCCGTCTGGTCAGCCCCTGTAGGCACAGAGCCGCTCCTAGGAAGGCCAGAGCTTCTCAGTTCACCTTTTCCTGTCCTGGTGACGCCAGGCCTCTTCAGGCGCCCCTGCCTCCCCCCCACTTCACCCCTGGCTTCTGTGGCTCTTGCCCTTCTGTTCCCACGAAGGGAGCCACCCTGTCCCCTATGTCCATGATGAGCCACCAGAAGAACATGCTTGTCATTTAGTTCTGCCTGTTGGTTTAGAAACTTAAGGGTTTTTTGTTTTTTAGATTAGATTTTATTTTTAAAAGTTTATTTTCCAGAGTGAGAGAGCGAGTGAGCAGGGGTGGGACAGAGAGGGGGGGAACAGAGAATCCCAAGCAGGCTCCACATCATCAGCACAGAGCCTGATGTGGGGCTCCATCCCATGAACTGCAAGATCATGACCTGATCCCAAATCAAGAGTCAGATACTTTACCAAGTGAGCCACCCAGGCACCCCAAGATTTTATTTTAAAATAATCTCTACACCCAATGTGGAGCTTGGACTCAACCCTAAGATAAAGAGTCACACGCTCTTGGGGTGCCCGGGTGGCTCAGTTGGTTGAGCGTCCGACTTTGGCTCAGGTTGTGGTCTTGCAGTTCACGAGTTTGAGCCCAGAATCAGGCTCTGTGCTGATAGCTCGGGGCCTGGAGCCTGTGTTGGATTCTGTGTCTCCTTCTCTCTCTGCCCCTTCCCCGCTCACCTCTGTCTCTTGCTCTCAAAAATAAAATATAACATTAAAAAAAAAAAAAAAAGTCACACATCCCAACCCAGTCACACGGGCGCCCCTGGAAACGTACACTGTTTTCATTGCCCTCAGTCACTGGTTGTTGATTTTCTATCCACAGTCAGCCCCTGGTTCCGACAGGAGGCTAAGCCACTGCGGAGACCCAAGGTCACTCAACGCCATCCTCCTCCGGCCTGCTCATTTGTGCCCAGCAGATCACAAGTCTTACAGAACTGACGTACTTAAGAACCCAGTATTATAAAGGCAGGTGTAGTCGGGATGGTACCAGTTTGGGTTTTTATTCATTGGAGAAAAGATGGCCCACACTTGAAATGGGTTATTTCAGAGAAGTGCCTGCGGGTACCAGCCTAACCGCGTTCTCTTGCCTGTAAGAAACAAGACTGCAGCAAATACTGAATTTAAAAAATGCAGAAGGCAAGTGTTCTAAGTATCAGTTCATGAAAGAAGTTTTTCTCTTTTGGGGATGTTGCCACAAATTGTCGTATACATTTGACCGTGACTATAAAAGTCTTGTATTTATTGACAGCTGACGTAAGCAGAAGCTTCAAGTCTGCATGAGCAAAAGTAGACTTGTGTTTTTTTTTTAAGTGTATTTATTTTGAGAGAGAGAGGGAGAGAGAATCCCAAGCGGGCTCTGTGCTGTCAGCACGAGCCTGGTGTGGGGCTCACTTCCACCAACCTATAAGATCACTACCTGACCTAAAATCGAAAGTTGGATGCTTAACTGTGATCCGTCCAAGTGCCCCAAAAGTAGATTTTTTTTTCCACCTAATACGGTAAGGCCAACGAGTACATCACAGTGATTTCAAATACAACTTCTGGTGTATGTGCAGTTGAAAAAGAAACATTTTTCACTTAAAATAGGAGCAGTAAAGCAGAGTGGTTGAGAGCATCATCTCAGAGCCAGATGGCCTGGGTTCAAACCCCAGCTCCACCACTTTCCAGCTCGTGACCCTGAGCCACTCACAACACTGCTCTGAGCCTTCATTCCCTCACCTGTAAACTTGGGGATAACCGTGCCCGTCCTAAGGGATGGGAGGGTGACACAGGTTCATGTTTATAAAGCACACAGGACTCTGCCGGGTACACAGTAAGGGGAAGTAAGTGAGTGCTAATACTGAAGCTCTAAACCTCAGCATTTCAAGGTGGATTTAGAACTCTGAGCGCATGCTACTGTTTATGGAACAAAGAAGTAGGGCTGGGCATGTGGCAGGCGCTAGGACCCGTGGATCGGCCCCCTTGACCGAGCGCTTACAACACAATGTTGGTGAACAGTGTTATTTAGAAACCAAATGCTTTGCAAGAAGCAATTTATGATTTTTTCCCCCATTTTCTGAGTCTTTAGAGCTATCTTATTTAATGTTTATTTCTGAGAGACAGGGTGAGCAGGGGAGGGGCAGAGAGAGAGGGAGACACAGAATCCCAAGCAGGCTCCAGGCTCTGAGCTGTCAGCACAGAGCCCGATGCGGGGCTCGAACCCACAAACCACAAGATCATGACTTGAGCTGAAGTCTGACGCTTAACTGACTTGAGCCACCCAGGTGCCCCTTTTTCGAGCTATTTTAGTGGAAGTTAGAATTGGCTGGGAGTAGTAGGCTGGTGACCAGTAGCCTCCACCAGAATTCAGCATAAGGCCGGTGTGATGAGCCTGTAATATGCCCTTTGGATTTAGGAGGTGCGGTGGCTACTCATCTGCTCAGGCTGCAGCGACAGTTTCTCAGACTGGGGGGACTTGAACAGCAGACATTTATTTCTCCAGCTCTGGAAGCTGGAGGCCCCAGATCCAGGGGTTGGCAGGGTTGATTTCTCCTGAGGCCTCACTCCTTACCTTCTCCCCACCGTGTCCTCACATGGCCATTCCTCTGTGTGTGTCCCAATCTCTTCTTCTTCTTCTTTTTTTTTTTAATATTTTTATTTATTTCTGGGAGAGAGAGAGACAGCGTGAGCAGGGGAGGGTCAGAGAGAGAGGGAGTCACAGACTGAAACAGGCTCCAGGCTCTGAGCTGGCAGTCAGCACAGAGCCCGACGCGGGGCTCGAACCCACGAACCGCGAGATCATGACCTAAGCGAAAGTCGGACACTTAACCGACTAAGCCACCCAGGCGCCCCCAAATCTCTTAATTTTATTTTTAAATGTTTTATTTATTTCTAGGAGAGAGAGAGACAACGTGAGCAGGGGAGGGTCAGAGAGAGAGGGAGTCACAGACTGAAACAGGCNGTTGGTTAAGCATCTGACTTTGGCTCAGGTCATGATCTCCCGGTTTGTGAGTTTGAGCCTGGCATCGGGCTCTGTGCTGACATTGCAGAGCCCACTTTGGATCCTCTGCCTCTCTCTCTCTCTCAAAAATAAAAAACATTAGGAACAAGACTTATAAAAAATCAGGGGTACCTGGGTGGCACAGTCTGACTTGCTCTCCCCTCAGGTCATGATTTCACAATTGGTGAGTTCAAGCCTCACATCAGGCTCTGTGCTGATGGCGTGGAGTCTGCTTCGGATTCTGTCTCTCCTCTCTGCCCCTCCCCAGCTTGTGCTTTCTCTCCCTCTCTCTCTCAAAATAAATAAACTAAAAAAAATTTTTTTAAAAGGACACCAATCATTGGATCAGGGTCTGTCCCAACAACCTCATTTTTCTTTAAAGTTTTTATATGTTTATTTTGTTTATAAAGTTTTATGTTTATTATATATCCACTGACAGCGTGGACCCTGATGTGGGCTCAGACTCACGAATAGTGAGATTATGAATCGAGCTGAAATCAGGAGTCAGAGCCTTAACCAGCTGAGCCACCCAGGTGCCCCCAGAGATTTTTAAAATAGAAGCGAGCGCCTGTTCTCCAGGGGGTGTGAGGACAGTGTCCACGAGGGGGCGCCAGAGCACCAGCCACAGCAGCAGCCGTCTGCCTTCTCCCTTCCCACTGAGGGCTGCCTAGGGCTCTCACCACTGGCTTCCCAGCGACCTCTCAGCCCAACCCTGGGAATCTGGAAACTTCCTGACTCCGACTCAGCCTGGAGAGTGCGAGAGGCTCTGGGTGTTCACCACCCGCTTGGTTTAGACAAAGGCTTGTGGGTGCCAGACCCTGGGGGACGCCTGACATGCTTTATCCCATTTAATCTTAACGCTGTTCCAGGAGAAGCAAGGTCTCTGATCACAGGTGGGGGAAACTGAGGCACCAAGGGGTTAAGTCACAGCAATGGGGGAAAGCCTGGATCCAAACCCTGGGTCATCTGACGCCCACGTCTTTGCCAGCAGCCTCTGAGAATCACAGAATCTTAAGTGTCAGGACGATCTTACAAACTTAGGGACAAGAAAAAAACCAGACTCAGACATTTTTATTCAAGTCCAACATATATTTTCAATTTTATATATTTTAATAATATATTTTTTATTATTATTTGCACTTAGGTTGAAAAACAAAAGGATTAGATCTCCTTCCCCTCCCTGGAGACACCCACAGTTAGTTTCCTGGGTTTCCCCCACATATAGACCCGTCAAATACTAGACTTAGATGGGATTTCTGGGTGACCCACTGCTTCTGTCCCCTGCCTTTAGGCTCCTGCTGGTGTCACTGTCGCAGCCTGGCTGACCTTGAGGGTCTGCCTTGGCTCCTGGTGTCCCCCAGCTTCAAGCCCACCTACCCCTTCACAGGCCTTTAGTGGCACTTAAGAGGGTGTCCCCTCCAGTCCAGGGAGGCTGGGCCTGTGGTTCCTCTTGGCAGCCCCTCCCCTGGGGGCCTCACCCCAAAAAGCCTGTTCCCATGGTGGGGCCCGCGTTTGCCCCTCGGAGGGGAGAGTGGGAACGCCCACTCACGGGTGGGTGTCGAGTGCAGAGATAGACTCCCTTCCCCACGGGGACGACTGGCAGCCTGGGGGCCGATGAGTCCACCAAGGGAAGGCCTGAAGACCGCCGCTGTCTCCACCCGGGGGGGACGAGGGCCCCGGAATCCACAAGGTCTGGGCTTGGGGGCCAGCCTTCCTCAGCTGGGAGAGCTGCTTTTTCAGAAGCCTCTCCTGTTCTCTGGGGCCAGGTCAGGCCTCCCTCCGAGCCCCCTCTCCTCCATCAGAGCTCCAGTCTCACTGGGTATCTGTTTCCCCTGAGCGGGCGCGCTCCCAGAGGACAGGGCTCTGCCGAAGTTTGTATTTCTTAGTGCTCGGCACAGCGCAGACACCCCACGAGTGACTCGGTTAACCCAACATTGTCCACCCAACCCACAGCTCCCCCTTCTTCTGGGCCTGCGAAGATGACCTCCTCCCCCACCCCGCCGTCCCCTGAGTTAGCCACGTGATAATGCTCTGGCCGATGACCTAGGAGCCAAAGTGACACATGTCAGTTCTGGGCAGGTCCCAGTTCTTCCGACTCCTTTCGTCCTGAGCAGCAACGGGAAATTCCAGGTGGGCTCCTCTGTGGGGACAACGGGGAGCGAAGCCCCGTCCCCACCCTTCTTCTGGATGTGTTGCCTGAGCCACAAAGAAAGCTTTATTGTTTTGAGTCACTGAGATGGGAGGTTGTTTGTTACACGGGTTTGTCTTCCCTATCCTGACTGCTACACATCAGGGAAATGGGGATCGTGGCAGAATTTCTGCCCGTTAAACCCCCTGGGAGGTGCGGTCCTCAGGAGATGCATGTGACAGGGAACCAGTCACCCTTCCCCTCACACCCTCTTGGGCTTTATGCCGGGTGATGTCATCTCTCCTGGGTCAGTGCCTCCCCCTGAGAGAACAGGGCATTCACTCAGTCACTGCTTCGTGTCACGGAGAGGACCTCAGTGCGGGGCTGGGATGAGGACTGAAGGCAGTAGTGTGTGCAGAATTCTTGGATGCGTCGTCAGCACATGGTGCCATGTAAGTGTCGCTGTTATTATTATTGATTTTAGTTCATTCAACTAAATTTCCTGGGCATCCGCTACGATTCCTAGACACCAGGAGTACAGAGAATAAAGCTGGTGTCTTCCTGCCTTGGGGCAGAAAGGCCCAGAGAAGAATGTTCAGGCGGCTTTGGAAGGACCTTGTATAAGGATACCAGGGCTGTGACACCTTCCAGGAGGGACTCCACGCAGGCCTGGGGTGGGGGAACCGGGTGGCCTCGGGCCTGGGGGTGGAACCNCCAGACTGGGAGCCAGACGTGGCTTTGACAGTCCCGTTCTCAGCCCCCACGAGGAACCTGCTTTTCAGCAGCAGAGCTGGGGTGTTGAAGGGGAGGAGGGCCCCTGAGAGCAGCTGCTCTGAGTCTGGAAGCATCTTTTTCCACCTTCCCTGAGGAGGAGGATGGGGGCCAGCCTCCAGCAGCAACACCTGGCCACAGGTAGACAGCGTCTGGCCAAGCCATCTGCTCGGCCTCATCCTCCAGCCCAGCAGGGCCTCCTTGGCTCTGTGTAGGGAGGGGTTGGGGGAGGGTGGGGGGCTGTGAAGGGCTGGGGGCCCGCTGGGCTGCAGGGACACAGAGATGGCAGGCCAGGAGGGAAACCAGGGAATGGGGTGCTCAGGAGAGAGGCAGAGGGGGAGAGCGGGAGAGCGGGGGTGGGGGGTGGGTGCCGGGGGCAGGTGGTGGGAGCTCAGGCCAAGCCCTTAGATTGCCTCCATCCAACCGACAATGTTGACCTTCGGAGCCAAAGAGGACCCTGGCGATATCAGACCACCATTCTGTGCTATAGCTGGAGAGACAGGGGCTCAGAGAGGGCATGCAGTTTGCTCACAGATACACAGCCCAGGGCCAGAGCCCAGACCTCTCTGATCTTAGTTCAGGGCCCCTGCATGACACCTTGCTGCCTTTGGGGGCCTTGGGACTTCCTGTTTTATGGGGACACCTGACCTAAGGGGCAGCCATGCTGATGGGTGGAGCCTCACTCCTTCATCCTCTCCCTTTTCCAGAGGGCTGGCCCCACACGGAAAGCGGTGGTGGCCAAGAGTGTCTTCATTTCAGCCTCTCCATCTGCGGGACCCGGGGCCAGGCACATAGGGTGCGAAGGGGCTGAGGACAGCCACCCCTCCTAGAGCCCCACCCCTCTTCTCAGAGGCAGAGTGGGTCTGGGGGCGGGAGCCAGCGGTGGGCAGCCG
>NW_027529624.1:5265833-5267592 GCF_008692635.1 Crocuta crocuta
ATGCTTGTTGTTTTAAACCACTAAGTTTTGGGGAAATTTACTCTCTAGCCACGGATTACTTAATACAACCCACCCCCACCTCCTCCTGGGGCCATCCCCCCACCCCTACTCCCCTGAGACCTAAGGAGGACTTCCTAGTCCCAAGCCCTGGTCTTCCACACTGCATCGCGTGAAGGCCTGACCTCGGGGAAGGCATTTCACCCTCTCTGGCTTCATCTTCCTCTTGGTTGAAGCCGCTCTCCCGGCTGCACAGGCCCGTGTACAGGTCTTTCTCACTCTTCTCTCACCTTGACCTTCATAACTGCTTGGAGATGTATTTGGGACAGGTCTCTACATCTCCAAATGACAGCAGGACAGACTCAGGGCAGCGTGGGACATTGTGACAGCCTCGTCTGGGACCACAGCGATGAGAGTGGCCTGTGGCACGCGCCTGCTGGGCTGCAGGAGGTGGTGAACCCAACCGCACTGTTTCCCAGACTCGCCTGCCGCTGGCGATAGATCGGTCAGTGGCAACACAAATGCCTGCGCAAAGATCACTCCCGAGGGCGAGAATTTGGAACTGAGTTTGGTGGGCAGAGAGGCCGGGCACAGAGCACCCATTTTGCCGTGTGGATAAGAGCAGTCCCCTCAGAGTCCCAGCTTGGCAATTTTTCTTGGACACTCAGTTGCTTAATATGTTAAAAAAAAAATTTATTTTTCTTTTTTTAGATTTGGGATAGGTTCTGTTGTCTGTCGCTGAAGACTGACGGATGCTCACGCCTTCTCCAGAATGTGCGGGACAAAGTCATTGCTCCCCAGTCAGCACCCTCCCCTCCCCGCAAGCTTCTGCCTCTCAGGGTCCAGACGTCCATCCCCGGGGAGCGTTCTGATTGGCTCTGCTGGGTCAGACCTTGTGCTGAAGCACTTAGAGTTACCAGAGAGATGGGGGGTGGGTGGCGGGGTCATTTCCTACCACTGCGGGCAGGGGACACGGCCCTTCCCTGGAAGAGCGGCTGAGAAAGTTTGGAGCACACAGACGGCATTAGCTACCGCGTCTGTCTGACACCAGCCGCCACAGGGAAGCTTGATTAACGAATCCCCCAAGAGACAGAGCTGTAATTAAGCCCAGAGGGCGGGAGATTATTACAGGAATCCCAGAGTCCCTGCTCAGAGGTGATCGAGCCTGTTCTCCAACTTCACCACCATGGGGGGTGCAGAACCACCTCATACCTTCCCCTGACAGTGCTTTGGGTGCGGAGGGGGAAACTGAGGCTCAGAAGGGATGAGGAGCCTGGGAGGCTGGGGGACGGGAGGGAGAGAGGTGGGCGTTCCGCTCCAGGCTTCCCAATTCCCACCTGCAGGACCTGGGGCCAGCTGACCCGGGCCGTGACTCTGGGCGGGGGCTCCGCCTTGGCCCCAGAGTGACCACGGCAGTGGAGGGACTCAGTGGCACAGCGGGTTGGGAAAGTGCCTACCCCGGGGCCTGGCCATCGCAGGCTTCTGGTGACGGTGAGTGCCTGATTCTGTCTCTGCAGAGCCACTTTCCTGTTGCCATGGGGACTAGACTCCTGGCGAGTTGGGCTTATTTTAGAACTCGGTCCACCCAGCAGCAGCTTTATCCCCAGGCCCTCCTGTCCTGCGGGCCTGTCCCTGGGGCCATCTGCCAGCCACGCCCCCCGGACTCCACCTCTCCGGCCTGGCCTGAAGGCTGAGGTCTGGGTTCCAGTCCTGCCTCCACCATCTTCCAGAGAGTGAAAATGGTTTATGTTTTGGGGCACTG
>NW_027529624.1:5268691-5269357 GCF_008692635.1 Crocuta crocuta
GTGTCTCCCTCTCTCTCTGCCCCTTCCCTGCTTGCGCGCGCTCTCTCTCTCTCTCTCAAAAATAAATAAACATGTAAAAAATTTTTAAAGGGCTTGTGTTTTTGCTCGGCCAATGGAAAATACGTAGCGCCTGCGAGGGCCAAATGTGGGCTGAGCCCCCTGCGCTTGCAAATCCTATACCAGCACCAGCAGCCTCCTCACCCGAGGAGCCCTGTGGTCCTGACGCCTCGGGCTCCGATCGCGCTGACTTCACGCAGCTCCTGGCGTTCCCGTCTCCTTCCCCCTCCGCCACGTGTGACACCCGCTGGGGGTGGGGGTGGGGGGGATTCAGCCCCTTCCTCAGTTTCCACAAAACCCCTTTCCTATGCGGGGCAGTGGACGTTATTATACTGTGAGGGGAGGGCGGTGATGGGGGAGGGTCTACACTGACCCCAAACTCATACACTGACTCCAAACCTACAGCTTCGCGTTCTCTGTAGAAGTTTCTGGACTTCCACTCTGTCCCAGGAATGGCGCGGTGTGTTCTTTCCTCCAAGCCTGCCCAACCCCCTTCGCTCCCTTGTGCAGAGCCACTCTCCTAGCCCTGACTGTTGTCCCCACCCCTCCCCTGTCCTCCTCCCAAACCCAGCGGGGCAAGAGCACAGGCGTCTCTGGGCCTCATCACCC
>NW_027529624.1:5269485-5273825 GCF_008692635.1 Crocuta crocuta
GGGGAGCTGTCCTGTGGATTGTAGGGTGCAGAGAAGACTCTCGTCTCTGGGACCTCACAACCTAAGCTCTCTGCCCAGCTGGAGAGGGTCGTTTTGCAAGCACCAAGGTCAAGTTCCACAGCCAGCGGCCGGGACTCGGCACTGAGCTGCACATCACTAGGACCACCTCCTTTTGCAGATGTGTAAAGGGGGTCGGGTCGGTCAGCTTGGATTCTGCGTCTCCCTCTCTCTCTGCCCCTCCCCTGCTTGTACTCCGTCTCTCTCTTGGATCCACTAGAAAGTTCCTGAACACTCGGCCACAGCCCCCTGACTCCCGGACAGGTGATTGCTGAGGGACAATAGTTTGGAGTGATTGTGTCACCCGACGCCTGTTGGTGCAGGTCAGCCCCAGAAGACTGGGCTGTCTATCCTGCCCCCTCCTACAAAGTCTCTGTGGCTGGCCTTCAATCAGGGCCATAAGCCTAGGAAAAGGGGAGACACACTGCTGTCTGCCCAGAAGCCTTCCTTGGGTCACATGACCCAGACTGGCCAATCAGAATGCTACATCCCCTGGTAGAGGAATTGGTTCATGGTGGGCACATGACTCAGGCAGAGCCAATCAGAGTCTTTCCTGAGATTTGGTACATGGACACGAAAGACAGAGGGTCTCTTCTTTCCATTGGCTTGAAGGCGGCTGGACTACCCAGCAGCCATTGCTGTGCCGTGTGGAGGCAAAACTCACCGGAAAATGAAACCACCACACTGATGAAGTCAGAACTTCTGAAAGATGAAGTGGTAGCGGTGCCTGGGTGGCTCAGTCGGTTAGGTGTCCGACTTCAGCTCAAGTCATGATCTCAGTTTGTGGGTTCGAGCCCCGCATCGGGCTCTGTGCTGACAGCCAGCTCAGAGCCTGGACCCTGTTTCTGATTCTGTATCTCCCTCTCTCTGACCCTCCCCTACTCACGCTGTCTCTCTCTCTCAAAAATAAATTAATTAAATAAATAAATAAATAAATAAAATAACAAATGAAAGATGAAGTGGCAAGCCTGGAGAATGCTTGAGTTCCTGGATCCAGCTGGGCCTGAAGGCAGTCCCACTGCTGGATATTCAGTATGTCAGCAAATAAATTCCCTTCAGCGGACATGGGCTGCTTTTTGACACTGTCGTTGAAAAGAGCCTATCAGAAACAGGATGGGAGCTTCCAGGAAAGGCCATGGGTCAGAGGGTGTCCCAGCTGGGACCATGGAGACTTTTTTAGTTCCCTGTCCCTAAACCTGACCTATTGTGAAATCAGCTAGGCAGTTTGTTAAAATACGTGCTGGTTCAGTAGGGTGGGGACCTGGGAACCCGCATTGTCACCAGCTTCCCAGGAAATTCTGGGGTCAGCCAGGTGGGAAACTGCAGACCTAGCCCTGTCCCCTCACTTTGTAATTAGGGAAACTAAGGCCCAGAGGGAGAGGACACACAGCAAGATGGCGGTAATGCCCCAGCTGTTCTTTTCCCACTTTCTTGTCTTCCTGTCCCCCCACCCCTCCCCGGATCAAGGGCAAAGATGGGGAAGGTTTAAGATTCTCCAGGCAGAGGGGCCCCAGCACAGACCACTGTCCTGTAGGCAATGCCATCACCACCTGTCAGACAGAAGCTGAGAGGGTGCATAGAAGTGACCGGGCTATTAAGCTCTGACTGCTGCTTGCCTGACATCCGTCCATCCATCCCTCCGTCTATCTATCTATCCATCCATTCAACAAGTGCTAAGCACTGTGTGCACAGGGACAAAACTGTTAAGGTGGCTTCTGTAGGTTAGTTTCCTCACTCGCCCCTCCCTCCCTCCTCTTTCCCACCTTCCCTGACCCTCCACCCCTCCCTCTCCCTTCCGAAGGAACACTAGACTGGGTATTGGAAGTCTGTTCACCTTCGGCCTCTACCACTTTACAGCTACATGAACTGGGCACATTTTCTAAGGCTTTCCCTCCCCCCCCCCCCCCCTCCCAGAACCCCTGAGATCCGATCCTGCCCGCCCCNGCTCTCCGTCCCCCCCCCCCCATTTTCCTCGTTTCAGGAAGTGAGGGTGACAGACTTACAGGACCGTGGCAGCGACACAGCTGAAGCACGTGAGTGGGTCCATGGGGACACCGGTGGCGGCGCCCTTCCTTCTGCGCGCATTTCATAGCGCGTGGAAGTGTTAACATGAAAAGAAAGGAAGGAAAAAGGAGCCTCCTCGAATCCCGCCCGTCCTCGCAGATGGCCCGCTGTCCATTTTCCCCATTTCCCTGCAGGCCTAACCTCCTTTCCCTGCAGGTGCGAGCAGCCCGGGTCCCCGGCCCTTTCCCTGACACCCGGCCGTGGTACTTAGATACTCAGTCTTTGACAGGCCCCGCGCTGAAGGATGTGAGTGAAGCAAGTCGTGAGAAGGAGGGGTTTGGCTTGGAGACAGAAGCCTGAGCCAGATAAACAGGCCTTTCTGGGGCCTCGAGAAGCATGCAGAGGGCCTCGTGGGGAGTCAGCTGGAAATGGCTGTGAATCAGCCACGTGACCTCTCTGGACCTCAGTTCCCCCATCTGTGAAATGGGAGCATCAAACTGGCTGATTTCGAGAGCCCCTGAAGCTCTGAGTTTCTGGGGGCCTGTGGAAACCACAAACCGGCTGGAATATTTTGGGCAAGCCAGGTGCTATGGGGGAGGGGAGTATGGACTCTCCCCCTGGCGACCCGACGGTCCCAGTCCGTGGAGGCACAAAACCAGGCCACAAAACCCAATTCATGAACCATTATTCAAGAATTCTAAGAAAGAAAAGTTTGGAATTCTGATCACAGCAACGCAAAAACCTGCACTTGAACCTGCTCTTGTTGCAGGCAGCAGAAGCAGGAAGCACGCTTTCCGAGGCTCCAAGGAGGCCAGGAGCTGCTCTGGAGGCCGGGATGGCCTGTCTCTGCCTCAGCATCACCAGGGCCCCGCACAAAGCAGGGGTCCAGTGAGCACTGACGAGGGGACCTTGTATCTGTGGGGCGCCCTGCCCAGGAACGTGCTGGGCTGTGCAGAAGGGCCTGGAAACCTCACTGGGGGAGGGGCGGGGGGGGGGGGCTGGGCCAGTTTGTCAGGAGGCAGCAAAGCTCAGAGTGCTGATCGCTGCCTTCAAATTGCACAGCCACATGTGCAAGATGGGTTNGGGAGGGACGGGGCTGGGGCCAGTGGTAGGAGGGAGGATGCCCCACACCCCCTGAGCCCCCATTGGGGGATATGACAGCGAGGTTCACACCTGCTTAGCGCGGACCCATAGGCCCCCCGCTGAGCGAGCTCCGGATGAGAATATCTGTGTGTTCCTCCCCACGGCCCTACCGTGTCGGTTCTGCCATAGTTGATCTTACAGATGAGGACATCGAGGCACACGAGGTAAGCCACAGGCCAGGAGGTTGAGGGGGCGGGCATCTTGGCTGTGGGGCTCTGCAGCAGAGGTGAAGAGGGAATGGAAGAGAGCAGGGACAGGGGGCTGGGTGAGATGGCTTTAGAGGTTCATCAGGGAGGGCTCTCTGGATGAGGTGCCCTTGAACTGCAGTTGAAGTATGGGAACAATCAACGGTGAGGAGCAGCAGGTGTGTTCAGACCAAGGAAGTGGTAGGTGCAAAGGCTCTGAGGTGGGAATGGGGAGACCAATGGGCATGGCTGGGACTGTCTAACACAGACCCAAAGCCACAGGCCGGGCCCCTCGCTTGTGTCCAGAGGGCCCTTCCGGTTGACCAGCCCGCATATCACAACAGCATCCTGACTAGCGCCCTCTCTCTGTCCTTCTGGCCTCCCCACTCCTATCCGGTTCCTCAGCAATCTGATTAGATCCAACCTGATCAAGCTGCTCCCTACACAGGACCACCGCCCATGGCTCCCCACTGCCTGAGCACAAGACCCAAGGCCGATTGGTGACATTTCTTTTCTTTCTTTCTTTCTTTTAAATAGTTTATTGTCAAGTTGGTTTCCCTATAACACCCAGTGCTCATCCCCACAAGTGCCCTCCTCCATGCCCATCACCTCCCTTCCCCTCCCACTCACCCCCATCAGCTCTCAGTTTGTTCTCGCATTCAAGAGTCTCTCATGGTTTGCCTCCCTCCCTCTCCTCAACTATTTTTCCCTGTCTTCTCCCCCATGATCCTCCGTTAAGTTCCTCCTAATCCTCCTATGCGTGCAAACATATGGTATCTATTGTTTGGTGATGTTTCGAGGCCTCCTGTGCCGCTCTCCAGCCCTGCCTGCCACCACACGCCACCCACGTCCCAGTGGATGGCTCGCTGCCCATAACACCTCTCGTGCTTTCGATGCCCACCGCGTCTTTGCCCCCGTGCTGACCACCCCCGTCCACCCTCCCCAACAGTA
>NW_027529624.1:5273923-5282278 GCF_008692635.1 Crocuta crocuta
CCCCCCCCCCCCCCCCCCGCCGCTCCCTGTCCTGGGAGATGTCTCCCAGGTCTTCCGTGTGCGGGTCTCCCGTGGCTGCTGAGATGACCACAAATTTAGTGGAGTAAAACGACATAAATTCATCCTCCTACGGTTCTGGCGGTCAGAAGTCCAAAACCAGCCCCGGGGGGCCAAGCCCAAGGTGTCAGCGGAACTGGGCCCTTCAGGAAGATGAGGGGAGAATTTGCCTCCCGGCCTCTTCCAGCCCCTGCGGGCGCCTGCCTTCCTTGGGGGTCGCGTCCTCCATCTCAGGGTTGGTCTGGGAGCACCTTTCGGTCTCTGACCCTGTGGTTCCGGTCTCCGAACCTCTGCTTCCGGTCTCCGACCTTCTGCTTCCGGTCTCCGGCCCTCTGCTTCCGGTCTCGGGCCTCCTTCTCTGTCTCTGACCCCCAGCCGCCCTCCGTAAAGAGCGCTGTGATTGCACTGGGCTCGCTGGATACTCAGGATCACGTCTCCGTCTCAAGGTCTTTAATTTAATCACACCTGCAAATATCAGGTTCCAGGGACCGCGACAGGGACACGTTCGGGGAGCATCACCCCGCCCGTGCGGCGTCAGCGGGGTCCCGTCCTAGCCCTGTTTTCTTGCTGGGTTTGACTCCCATGTGCAGGAGCTCAGTGGAGATGGAGGGCGGGAGGGGAGCGAGCCTGGGTGCCGGTGCCTGTCTCCCTCCCCGCCTGGCCCCGGCAGCACGCGTTCTCTGCTGCAGAGGCCACCCCCCCACCGGCCCGTGGGCGCTGCACCCCTCTTCTGGCAGCTGTGGAACGGCCTTGGCCTTGGCTCTCTCGCCCTCCTCAGCCTCACCCCTACACTTTTAGAGTCACCCTGATGCAAGTCTGGGCAGGGCTGGAGGGTGGGTGCAGCAAGTGAGGCCCCCGGGGTGCAGATCTAAGGAGGCGCTCACACTAAGGGCCGACCGAGCAGGCACCTGGCCCACCCCCGTGCCCTGGCCACCCCGCCCGGCCAGCGGCCCTGGCAGCGATGGCCAGGGGGTGCCCACGTCCGTCCCGGCAGCCGAGCCCTTGCGGCTGCCCCATTGGACGGTGAGCTCGGGAGCGGCCACTGCTCTTTCTTTGGGCCACGGGGCCACGTCCCTCGAGCCGGTGCAGGCCCTCGGGGACAGACCAGACACAGACACAGACGGACCCCTGGGCTTGAGCCCCTGCTCTGCCGTTACCAGGCCCGCAGTGAAGGGTCTAAGTTAGCACCAGTGCCGGGCTCCTTGCTGGGGACTCAGGGCATGTTGGCTTTGTGTCATAGAACCAGGAGACAGGAGGGAGGGGCGGGGAGAGAGGGAGGGGGAGGGCCGGGAGAGGGGCAGAGAGAGGGGAGGGAGAGACAGAGAGAGGGAGAGACAGGGGAAGGAGAGAAGGAGGGAGAGAGAAGGGGGAGAGAGAGAGGGAGAGAGGAGGGGAGAGAGGGGCCGAAGGGGAGAGAGAGACAGGAAGAGACAGGGAGGGAGGGAGGGGAGGTGAGAGTGAGGCGCAGAGGGTGGGGAGAGAGGAGGGGAGAAACAGAGGGAGAGGGTGGGGAGAGAGGGAGAAAGTGGGGAGAGAAAGAAGGAGAGAAAGGGGAAGAGAGAGGGAGAGACAGAGGCAGAGAGGGAGAGGAGGCGAGGGGGAGAGGAGAGGGAGAGGTGAAGGAGAGGGACAGAGGGAGAGAGAGGGGTAGAGAGAAGGAGAGACAGAGGCAGAGAGGGGGACGGGTGAGAGGCAGAGGAGAAGGGAACGGGAGATGGGGGAGAAGCTGGGGAGAGGGTCATGAGTGGGAGAGGGGAAGGGGGGCATGAGGCTGGGAGTGAAGGCTGCCAGGTGGAGGGGGAGGCAGAGAGAGAAAGAGAGCGCAGAGGGCATCAGCCAGGGTCTGTCTGGCTCAAGTGAGAACGGCTCCATCACGAGGTGCCACCTGCCAGCCAGTGGCTCTCAAAATAGCTGTCCCTGCTGGGGCTGCGGCTGGGGGAGGGGTGGGGCCAGGAACCCTGTCTGGACCGACCTGGGCCCTCGGCCCTCGGCTCTCCGCTCTCGTATCTCAGCCTGGCAAGAGCCTCTGTGACCTGTGCCTTGAGTAGCTGCGGTGGGGGCCCAGGACGCCCTCCTGGGGGTCTGTGTGTGCACGTGTGCATGCGTGTGTGTGTGGGGGGGGTAGACTGGGGTCGGGTAAAATGCCTTCCTGGCATGGGGCTGGGGGACATGCCGGCGACAGGCGGGGAACAGCCTAGTGATAACGATAACCGTTATAGTGATCAAAGTCGTCATCACAAGAAATGAGGCCGAGGCAGCAGAGTCGCCCACCCACGTCCCTCCCTCTTCTTCCTCTTGAAAGTATGTTTGGGGCAGCCCGGAGGATGCCCCCACCTCCTAGACTCCCTTGCAGCTATGTGGGCCACGGGACCCACTCCTGGCGGCGGACACATGTGTGCAGTCAGCAACGAGGGCCCCAAGAAAGCTGTGGCTTTCCTGGTTCGTCCCCACCGCCTGGTGAGCCTCCGTGCTGGCCTCCTTCCCTGCTGCTGCGACCAGCCTCCTCCAAGAGGCTGAGAAGACAAGGCGGGAGAGCCCGGGCGGCTGGGACAGCAGAGGGACCTGGGCTCTCATGGAAGGAACACATCACGGGAAGGACGCTTGCCTCACACGGGACTGAGTTTGCTTCCCAGCTGTGCCACTTCCCAGCTGTGTGACCTTCCTCGGCCTCAGCTGTCTCACCTGTGAAATGGGGAGACGCGTGAGTGGCCGGTGCGGAGACCCTGCTCTGTCCCACAGGCCTGTGCGCCTCGGGGCCACTGAAGGACAATGCAACGCCGAGGTGGACACATTTGATCGTGTTTTGGAAGTGTATTTGGCATTCGGTCTCATCCAGCTTGGCAGATACTTTTCCCTGATATGTGGAGAATTGGGGTGGCCATGGGACCTCGGCTCAGGTCATGATCTTGCAGTTAAGGGTTTGAGCCCCACATCGGGTTCTGTGTTGACGGCTCGGAGCCTGGAGCCTGCTTCAGATTCTGTGTCTCCCTCTCTCTCTGCCCCTCCCCTGCTTGCGCTCTGTCTCTCTTTGTCTCTCTCTCTCTCTCTCTCAGAAATAAATATTCAAAAAATTTTTTATTTATTTTTTTTACAAATAGTTTATTGTCAAATTAGTTTCCACATAACACCCAGTGCTCATNATCCATGTTGCTACACATGGCCAGATTTCATTGTTTCTCATCAAAAAATTTTTTAAATTGGGGCAGACACAGATGGCGGTTCTCCATCACCTTGTATTGCAACCATCTGATCTGTGCCCACCGAGGCCGGTGACTGACGGGACGTCTGCTTTGCCTTCATATCTTCATTGCCCAGTCCCGGGCCTGGCGGAAAGCGGGCATTTCCCTGGGCACTGCTGAATGCACAGACCTGCCTGTAACCATTTAGCAAACACCCCCACAGTGTCTACTTTCTTTTCTTTTCTTTTACTTTATTTTACTACACTTCACTTTATTTTATTTTACTTCACTTTATTTTATTTTAATTCACTTCATTTTATTTTATTTTATTTTACTTCACNTTTTATTTTATTATTTTATTTTATGCCAGGCTCTGTGATCAGCATTGGAACAAATAAAATCAGAAACAAGCTCGGTGTCACTGAAGGACAAGGCCAGTGTGTCCCCTCTGGCGGGCGGCTTGGCATTTAACATGGAACAGTATCTGGAGAAAAGGAAGAAAGCCCTCTTTGGGGAAAGCCTGGCTGCTGCAGGAGAGTGGGTGGGCCATGGAACCAAGTCCTTGGGTGGCAAGTTCTAGCCCCTGGATGCCCCACAGGGAAAGCCAGGTGCCCCCTGTGGGGCCAAAGGAAAGCCCCCCATTCTTCCTCTCACACCAGTGATATATGAGACATTGACCATCACATCGGCCACCGTAGCTTCGGCCCCTAGAACCTCCAGGCACCTGTAAGTGGACAACTGAGTGAGTGGACCAATCAGAGGGCAGCTCAAAGTCTAGCAGGCAAGGCAAACCTCACCTACGAGCACTGTGAAGTGTGAAGAGGAGATGTCCGAGGAGGGAGTGGCCTCCAGTCTGAGGGAGGAGGAAGGCAGCAGCTGGAGCCTGCTCTGGCCTCTGCCTGCAGAATTTTCCAGACCGGCTTCTCCTCCGGTTGCAGCTGGAGTGGCTCTGTGACACAGCAGGACCTCAGCCCTCCCCTTTCTTGCCGTTTCCTCACCTCACTTCTCTGAGCATCTCCCTCAGCCATGTTCTTCCTGACAGTCTTTTTGAACGTGAAGTTCATTGCAAGGATTCTGACTCCATGGAGACAAAGCCGTGGGCGCCGACCTCCTACCTGGTCCCCAGGCCCCCGCGTGGGCCGATCCTTCACCCTCAAGATGCCAGCTTGGTCCACGCCTCCCACTCCTCTGCGTCACTACGGGGACAGAGCAAGTGGAGGTGGCTGTCAGACCAGGGCCCCGTCCAGCTCAGTCCTTCTAGGTGTGAGTGCTGGGAAGTCAGCCTCCGTCCTGCCGGGAGTAAACTGAACTCGGAGCCATATGGGAAAGTGCTTTGTAAGCTGCCAGGAGCCAGCAGATGGGAGGGCCGGCCTGGGGGTTCCCAGCCCGGAGGAGCTTTGGGAGCCTGCACAGAGCCTCCCTTCTGGGTTTGCTCTGCTGGCCTCTGGTAGACGTCCCAGCTTCTATCACTAAGGAGTTCTCTCTCTGCTTTGTCTCCAACCCTGGCAGGGGCTTGTGGGTGGTCTACATGGGGGTCCTCAAGGCTGGCCCGAACCATCCACACATCTTCCAGGGTGGGGCGAGCGAGGGAGAGGAAATGGGGAGAAAGCGCAGCTGCGTGGTCTGCTGAAGCCCCCCTCTTAGCGGCGGTGTTCACAGATCCTGCCTCTCCCCTGGACCCCCGGGGAGAAGGGGCCTTGGAGGGGGGCTGGCCCAAGACACACTCCAGGGCGTGACCCAGGGGACTGAATTAAATGGCAAAAAGCAGCCGCACACGTTCCCTGGTAACCCGCACCTCCAGTGGTGAGCCATCCCTTCTGTGCTGGGGGTGCGTTTCTCTGCCCCTCCCCCAATGCTGTCAGCATCTCCAGGGCCCACAATATTGCTCTGAAATGTGACAGCTGAACACAGGAACATGGTCGGGGGGTGGTCCGTGTGCGAACCCCAGGCTGGACGGCCTCGTTGGGCAGGCACTGCTCACTCATGACCTGGGAAAGGCTCTGACTCTCTCTGGGCCTTGGTTTCCTCTTCTTAAAAATGGGGATGGTCGCAGGACCCACCTCGTAGGCCGGTCAGAGGATTGAATGGGGATGTGGGGAGGGCCTGGCCTGCAGGACGGGCTGAACCAGCCTCGGCTTTGTGGTTAATCGTCTCAAGTCCGTCGGCCTCTCTGTTCATTCGGAGTCCAGGCCGCCTTTGCCTCCTTCTCAACCATGGCGAGAGCTTCCTCCCCGGATCTTCTGCAAATGCCTCCCCCCGTCTGTTTCCTCCTATATCGACCAGCCGCCCTCTTCACCCATGTGTCTACTCGGGCCCCTCCCCTGGTTACAACCCTTGAAGGCATTGCATTCATTCATCCACTGGCTTCGCATATGTGTGATGGTCTCCAATATGTCAGGCCCGGTGCCGGGCGCTGACCGTGCGGCAGTGAGTGAGGCAGGTACGGGTGCCTGCCTTGCGGAGCCTGTGGTCCAGTGTGGGCCCAGACAATGGTGACTGAGCCGGCAGATAAGTGAGAGCACGTTACGTTCTGCAAGCCCGTCATCGGATGTCCTCATAATGCCGCCTAACAACTCCAGACCCAGCGGCTTCAACAACATTCATTCTCTCTCCCAAGTCTGCAGACGGG
Source organism: Crocuta crocuta (assembly GCF_008692635.1). Taxonomy (NCBI): domain Eukaryota; kingdom Metazoa; phylum Chordata; class Mammalia; order Carnivora; family Hyaenidae; genus Crocuta; species Crocuta crocuta. The sequence continues at coordinate 5,279,789 of NW_027529624.1, forward strand.
CTGGGCTTCACAGGGTTTGTCTCTGGGACTCTTCAACGGGCCTCTCCTCCAGGGACTTTTGGGGACGTGTTTGTCCCATGGGGATGGCCAAAGGGCCAGGGTACAAATAGAAAGCAGTGGAACCCTGGGACACTCTCCCTTGTGCCCACATTCCATTGGCTGAAGCTTGTGTGGTGGTCAAGTTCACCATCAGTGTGCTGGCAAAATACAGCCTTCCTCTAGAGGGAGGTCCCGCAAAGCCATGGGACAGAAGGTGTGTGTGTGTGGTGCTGGGCGGACAGCAGGGCACAGCGAAGCCACCTGCCACATGACGTGCAGGAAACAGGGTGCCGATGCGGATAATCCCCAAGTGGTGCTCCTGATGGCTGGTCCGGCTCAGCCGCTCTGCACAGCACACAGTCATGCTTAGGAGGAGAAGCCAGGGAAACGCTTTCTAGGCAGAGGGAACAGCAAGCACGAAAACTCAGAGTTGAAATGAATCTCCATGTCGTTGGAACTGGCAGGAGGTGGGGGGGCAGGCACCGGGTGTGTTCTCCATCGTCTGGGCTCAAGGTCGGGCTCCTCTGCCTGCCCACGGAGATCCCCCCGCTCTGGTCTGTGCTGTGCACCCCTGCTCAGGCCCTCTGCCCAGCCATGCTGAAATACGGCCATCCCCTGCGCCCATGCTCCCCCTGCATCTCAGTCTACCATGGCCAAGTAGGGGTATCACGCGATGCCAGGTGGTCTTAAATACTATGAAGGAAAAGAAGCCAGGGCCGCCGGATAGAGACAGGTGCAGGCAATGTTGATTTCTGTGATCCCCTGTTTAAAAAAGCTTCATTAGGGGAAATTTTAAACCTATACAAAGATAGAGACACCCAAGCAATGAACCCCGAGGAACCCATCCCCCGGCGTGGCTGTCTCGTCTCATTTGTCCGGCACCCCCTGCCTCCAGAGCCAATCATTTTAATCAAAGGGGGCACCGGTGTCATATGAGATGCTCAGAGGAAGCCTCTCCGTGGAGGGGACTTTAAAGCAAAGTCCTGGGCAGACTGTGAGCAGCGATCTGGGGAAAGGACATTCTGGGTGAGACGGATCAAGTTCCTGGGGAGGTGGACCCCCAGATACAGGCTCACAGATCTGGCCTGGGTCTCAGTGCTGCATGCCCCTTGGTCATTGTGAGCCTGGGGTGCATCACTTACCGTTTCTGCGGTCCTCGCACTCTGAAGGGGCGTCCGGTCTGCTTTGTGCCGCCCAGATGTCTGGGATTGCCAGTGCCAGTGAAGGAGCAGGAAGACCGAGCTGGCCCGTCCCTGCCGCCTGCCTGGCCTCCCAGCCTGTCGTCTGCCCTCCACGTGGCCACAGGACCTGGGTGGCCCCCGCCAAGCCTCTCTCCCCTGTCCCGCGGCCAAGCCCGGGTCCTGGAGAAGCCGGGTGTTGGAGGGTGAGGGTGAAACAGAAATGATGGATTCTGTTGGTTTCCCTCCGGCCACCCTTCTCAGGGGTCACTTCCCAGTGGACCGCAGGGGGCAGACCCTGGCCCCAGGTCTGGGTGTTTCAGCTGAGGGTGTCGGGGAGGAGCACGGAGGAGCTGTGTGACCTCAGGTGAGTGAGGGCCTAACCTCGCTTAGCTCCGTGTTCTGCATCAGCGAACGGGATAATGGAATCCGCCTCCTGATACAGTGAGGATTTTCCGAGGGGTTTTGGAAGGAACGCGGCCCACGGGTGAATTCTGCCTCGGCGGGCTCACTCTCTGGGTGACCTCATCCCGCCCCTCTGGGCCTCGGTTTCCTAATCTGCCCAACAGAGGGAGAGAAACCGGCATCATGGGGTTGCAGGGATCCAGGGAGATGGAGCCTAGAACCCCCCCCCACTCCCCACCTGCAGGCAGGCCCTCTGGACTCCCCCTTCCAGCCCTCACTTTCTTCGTGGACCGACCTCAGGGGAGGAGGTGGGCGGGGCCTTCCCCGCCTGGCACAGCCGGGTGTCCGAGCTGTGCCCCCACCTCCCCTCGGGAGCCGCCCTGCCCCCACGGGGGAACCCAGCGGGGGCGGGAGTCACGGCCCACACGCTCCGCCTCAGCTGTTATGGGGGCTCAGGTTGTTTGCGGCCCGGCTTCTTCTGAAGCAGGTTCTAGTCTAATGTTCTAACGGGCACATGAGGAGAGTCAGGACTGTAAATGAAAACCCAGGTCGGGATCCAAACTCCAAAATGGGTGCTTTTTCTGTTCCCGCTTTTCCATGTGGGCTGAGTGTGTGTGTGTGTGTGTGTATGTGTGTGTGTGTGTGTAAGGTCCTGCCCATCCGTCCATCCACCCGGCCCCCAGGAAACAAAAGAGCCAGAAAACAGAACGGATGCTCGAGTGCTACAGTGTGTAGGTGAGCGAATGAATGACTTCCAAGCTAGTGAAGGAGGGAATGAATGGCTCCATTCGTCCATTCGTGGAGGCCCGTTGCCCTCTCTTCCTGGAACCCCCTGCCCCTCCGTGCCCTCCCCCAAACTTGTTCACCT
>NW_027529624.1:5282315-5298348 GCF_008692635.1 Crocuta crocuta
CCGTCCACTGATCCCCGCCCCCACCTGCAGCCCACCTGCATCCTTGGGGTGCTTTAGGGGGGTTGCCTTGGCAACCGTAAGTTTCCAGTCGAAGGGAAAAGTTCCTACCTCGGTTTGCTGCGATGGAGAATGACATGGGGAGGACCCTGGGAGAACGTTGCCACGGCAACCGAATATTTAAGTCAAACTTCTTGGTGGGTCTCCGCGTGGGGGGAGATGACTCTCAGCAAGTCAGACCCGGCCCCCTGGCCAGGCAGTTCTGCCAACGCGAGTGGAGAGGGAGGCAGTCGCGGCCTGACTGCGCCGCCTATTCCAGATTTTAATTAATTTATTTATTTAAAAAAAATTTTTTAATGTTTTATTTATTTCTAGGAGAGAGAGAGAGAGAGACAGCGTGAGCAGGGGAGGGTCAGAGAGAGAGGGAGTCACAGACTGAAACAGGCTCCAGGCTCTGAGCTGGCAGTCAGCACAGAGCCCGACGCGGGGCTCGAACCCACAAACCGCGAGATCGTGACCTAAGCGAAAGTCGGACGCTTAACCGACTAAGCCACCCAGGCGCCCCTAAAAAAATATTTTTTTTAATATTTATTTTTTGAGAGAGACACAGTGTGAGCGAGGGAGGGGCAGAGCGAGAGGGAGACACCAAATCCGAAGCAGGCTCCGGGGTCTGAGCTGTCAGCACAGAGCCTGACGCAGGGCCTGAACTCACAAACCGTGAGATCATGACCTGAGCCGAAGTTGGATGCTTAACGCACTGAGCTGCCCAGGCGCCCCCGCGTTGTTCCAGATTGATCTACCGTCTGCAGTCTTCACTGACACGCTAAGCCCCACAGGATGCCACGCAGGGCGGTCTCTGGGGGGACAGCTTTTGTGTCCTTGTTCATCTCCCTGTTGGGCTGTGCTTTTTGTCACTGCGTCACTTTGCACCTCTCCCCCCGCCTTTTGGTTAACTGGTCCGTCCTTTCTCCCCCTGCAGAAGCCAGGAGGGCTCTCGGCACTGGAGAGAGGGTCTCCGGCTTTGTCAGCAGCCAAGAATGAGCCCCTCTCTCTAGGGAGAAGAGGCACGGGGATTGGGGCCTTAGGCTTCTTTGGGTGAGTGTCTGAGCCCCCTTGGGGATGCCCTTTCCAAAGGCCTGGCCCTGCAGGACAATCGGGTGGCACTGGCCAGGGAGGGGTTTGCCCTCTGCCCCTCTCTCCTGCCCCAACGCTGGCTTCGACCCCTGCCCAAGCCTGCTGGGACTCACATCAGGTTGAGCCTGGCCCTGCATTGCTCCCTGGGGCTCTTGAGATGCACGTTTCCCTCTGACCCTGCCCGGCCACAGTCCCCGTAACTACAGATGTCCTAGCCATTCTGCTCTTCTCCCTGATCCCCCGACGCACTCAGCTCGGTCCTCTGCACCTTTGCACCTGAAGAGCCCCCGGCCGGCGCACGCTGGCCTGGACCCCACCGCCCTCCTCCCCGTCTGAGTTGTGTGGAAAGTGAGAAGGAAGCATCTGGAGTAGAAGCCTGGCTCTTCCTCAACAGTTCAGTTCGTGCTGAGTCCCGTGTGTGCGTGTGTGTGTGTGTGTGTGTGTGTGTGTGTGTGTTAAAGAGTAACTGTCACCCACCCTCTGGGGCCGTGGTGCCTGCCTGGCCAGCTTTTGTGCAAATAGAATGTTTTTAAATAGTTCTGCCACTTGTGGAATTTGTTCTCGCTCGGCAAATATTTATGTGTGGTTTCTCCTCTCCTTCCTTAGCCTTCCTTCGAGGCCTCTCCTGCCTCCTTCCCCTCCACTGCGTGGGCCGGGCCCTTCTTCAGGACCTCACCCCCCTCCCCACAGCTCCTCGCTGGGTAAATATTTACACCTTGAGGGCGTCCTGGAGAATGTTTTACCCTCTTTTAAATGAGCAGCTTTCACTGAAGGAGTAAGGGTCCCCTGAGCCCCTCTCCCTTCCCGCCTCCTCTCTACTGCCTTGGCCGAGAGCAGGGAGCCGGCCCGCAGCAGCCACGGGATCCCATTAGATGCCTGTGCGAGGCTGTGAGGCCTCCAAGGCCCCTTTCCCATCCACACAATCCTCACAAGGACCTCGAGGCATCGCTGCTACGACTCCTTCTGAGCTCAGAGAAGCTGAAGCACCTGGCTAGAGCAGCACAGCTAGTCACGACAGGGACGGAACTTGAACTCAGGTCTGCCAGATCGCACCTGAATGGACGTTCTTTCTTTGAAACCAGGTGGGGGCCGGCGGCAGAGAGAGGCCGGACAGACGGCGGCTGCCTGCAGGACAGTGAGCCTGAGGAAGCGTGCACAATTCATGAGCGGGTGTTGGGTGGAGAAGGAGACACCCATCAGAGGCTCCGGGTTCTCCTATCAGGGTGGGCAGTCTGCCCACCCCTCTCCTATTCCGGAGGGGAGCGCTAGCCACCGCCTCCGGACGGCCCCTCTTTCTAGGGCTTCAGATGTGGGAGGGAGAGGATGAGGCCAGGGCCGTGCCAGCGGGTCTGGGGAGCTGGGGCTTGGTGCTACCCCTTGAACCAGGAATCGGGTCTCCTAGGAGAGGTTACCCAGCCCTCTGCTGTCCCGGGCAGCAGGGCCCAGGAAAGGCCCAGTAACTCTCACTCTGAGCAAAGCGTATCAACCCTTTGGTCACTGATTCCCTGTGACGCAAATCCGATGTAGACGCACCAGAAAACGGACTCCTTTGAGCAATACCTATATGAAAGGGAGATTCAGCTACTCCTTCAGAGCATGGAACATTCGAGTCAGGAAGCCAAAGACTGAGCTCCCATTTTGTGCCCTTGTCGCGTTCTGTGACTCGGGGGCGGCAGACACATCCCCTTCTCTAAACCTCCACTTCCCCATCTGTATAGTGGGGCAAAAATAATGTAACCCGTGGGTAACTGTGGTCCACGTGGTCCAGTCTTGGCGACACGTGGAAAGAATTGCCAAATAGCAACCAGGGCGTAATCCAGAGAGGTTTACATCTTTGCTTTGGCCGTTCCAGGAAATCCCAACGTGGGAAGGAGGATTGGGGCCAGAGAGAAGGTGATTCCCAATTCACACCAATCCTGAGAAGCCCCCCACCCCCACCGTGTCTCCGTATCATCCACACAGATGTGGCTGCGTCCTTCCTGCTACTCCCATCCAGACATGGAGCCCACACCGCCCCTCGGCGCCTCTCCACCTGGATTCTAACACGTTGATGTAACAAGTGTCTCTTTTAGGTTTCTTCTCACACTGGGGAGGGCGGAAAGCTGACCGGACCCTCAGAGAACCTGGGGGACCTGGGGGGAGACGAGGAGGGCCCCACGTGCATGCTGACTTGACCCTGTTTTGTCACAGGTCACGGTGCCAGAGCTGACACAGCGTGTGCAGCAGGCACCGTGCAAACCTCACTCACAGCGACCCTGGGAGGTCGCCTTGTCCGATCTCACAGCTGTAGGTTAGGAGGTTAGGAGGGCCAGGCTTCAAGGTCAGGCCATCGGACTTCAGAGCCCACACTGGGGAGCATCTGCCGGCTGTGATCCGCCTTCTCAAGGGTGTGGGACACGGAGTCCAAAGGCCCCGTGAAGGCGTGTTCGGAGACTCTGACAGCGCTGGGCACACGGAGACGCAGTAAAACTTGACTCACTTGCTGACTAACCCGCTAACTGAGGGAGGTCCTTTATACAACATGGCGTGCTGTTCTGGTAACATCTTTGAAAAGCCAATCTTTTCTATGCAATGTTTTTATCTTTAAAGTGGGACCCATAGGTAAGGCGTGGGCTCCGATTTGATGGGTGCTGGCGTCTTCATCTGCATGGGGTGCCCGTAGGTGCTGAGCCCGGCTGTGCACCCCCACAGGTGCCTCCTCCTATAATCTGCAGAAGGCAGACACGTCAGATGGGCCCTCCCTGGTTCTGTGAAGAGACCTAGTAAGGCCTCTTTCAAGCTGTGTGACTTGGGATGAGTTCCTTAACCTTTCTGAGCCTGAATGTTTTCTTCTGGATGTTCATGCTACCTTGAGAAGTCATTGCAAGGTTAAGAACTCCTGATACAAAATCTCTAAAACTGGCCCAGGACACGTGGCATCTGAGAACGCCAGCCTTTCTCGGGCTCGGCACTGCTGACATTTGAGGCTGGATAATTCTGAGCTTCGTGGGGCCGTCCTGTGCGCTGCAGCGTCCTGAGCCGCCTCCCTGGCCTCTACCCCCCTAGGGGCCAGCCGTATCTTCCAGCTATGGCCACCAAGCATGTCTCCAGATTGTGACAAATGTCCCTCGGGGACAAAATCAACCCTGTTTGAGGGCCACTGGAACAGTCATAGCTATTTTTTCTTAATTTGAAGATCGAATTAGCTTTATTAAGTGATTCATGAACCAGGCAGCCGCCCATCCAGCAAGGAAGAGGAGCTCCTGGAATAATTGTAGCTCCTGGAATAAATGTTATAAAAAAATGAGAATGAGTTTTTAATCTTTAACTTATTGTTTTTAAAGTGTTTTTATTAAACATTTTTTAATGTTTATTTTTGAGAGAGAGAGACAGACTGTGGGTTGGGGAGGGGCTGAAAGAGAGGGAGATGCAGAATCAGAAGCAGGCTCCAGGCTCCCAGCTGTCAGCACAGACCCCATGGGGGCTCAAACCCACGATCTGCGAGATCGTGACCTGAGCTGAAGTCCGACGCTTAACCGGCTGAGCCACCCAGGTGCCCCAAGAATGATTTTTTAAAAAGGACCATGATGAGCACAGTCCCATCCCTGGGATGCTAACAACTGGTGTGTGGAGACAGACCTGCTCATAAAATGATTAAGAACACGTGGAATATAGATGGTGGTTGGAATGTTTAATCTGGAGAAGATGAAATGAGGGAAGAGAAGTAGTATCTGTCCTCACACAAATGATCATGCTGCCTCCCCCGTGAGAAGAGCCATGGGCCTCACACTGTGCCCAACACCCCTCAGCCCCCATGGCCAGCCCGGGCTCCTACTACTTGCAGGTGAAGAAATGAAGGCTAAGGATTGGGCGGCTCATGGAGGTCCCCAGAACCAGGTTATCTTGGGCTCTGGTGTGGTTTTCTCTGTCTGGGTGGGTTAGTTTCCTCTGGCTGCAGTAACAAATTACCATTTACTGGATTAAACAACACACATTTGTTAGCGCTCGATTCTGTGGACTGGAAGTCTCCTGTGGATGTCCGACGTCGCCGGGCAGGGCTGCCTTCCGGAGAGTCTGTTTCCCTGCCCTTCGCAGAAGCCACCTGCATCCCTTGGCTCCCGGCCCTTCCCACCTGCAGAGCCAAAGTGCTGTCCCCCCCTTCTCCGCCTCCTTCCCACCCAGATAATCCAGGATAATCGCCATGTTTTCGGGTTGGCTGATTAGCAACCTGAATCCACTTGCAGCCTTAATTCCCCCCCTTTGTGGGCTGACCATGTATTTGCTGGGTCCGGGGGTTAGGACTTCTCTGGGGAGCCCCCATATGGCCCGCTGCACAGGGAGTCAAAGGGGTGAGAACTGTCGTGGGCACGTGCAGCCTGGAGGCTTCTTGGAGGAGGGGCTGGCGCATCTGCCCATCCAGAGCCGAGGCTCTGTGAGGGGAGAGAGGAGACGTCACAGGGCATAGGCAAGATGAGCTGAGTGTTTTGCATCTGGCTGGGGATTTCTGAGTCGATTCTTAGAAGTAACGGGGAGCCAAGGCTGGTTCTTGAGCGGTGTTAGGATGGAAACACGATGCAAGATCTGGGTGGGAAGAGCACCTATGCAGATGGGTCCAGGACGGAGGGAAGTGGAGGGAGGTGGAAGTGGGAGGCCATGCAGATGCGGGCGGGGGGGGGGGGGGGAGGGGGGTAGGAGGAAGGCACACGTGGAGGACCCTGAGGCCTCCCACTGTAAAGGGACAGAGCAGGGACTGTGCAGGCTGGATGCACAGTTCTGTCCCTTCCTGGCTACGTGCATGGGGCGCCCCGACCTTTACTTTTCCGAACCTCCGTGTCCTTCTGGAGATGGACACAGTGGGCTTGCGGGCACAGTCCTGCTCGCACGCGGCAGCCGGTCTGCTTCATCCCTGCTGAATGACAGTCCCGTGCTCGTGTGGCACATGCGTCTGTCACGTGCCTGGGCGTGCACTCTGCTCTCTGCACCCAGAATGTCACTGAGCGTGGGTGCCTGGGTGGGGGTGTGGGCGCAGGCAGGAGCATGGGGCGGGTCACGGGGGATGTAGGTGACAGCGTCTGTCCCAGGAACCCCGGGAGAGGGGGCTCCTTCCAACTCTCAGCCCCCAGCGTGCTGACACGTAAAGCTTAGGGACCTTTTCGTCACAGGGGTCAATCAGTTCTCTTCACTGGGTTGGAGTAAGATTCTGCCAGTTGCAAGAGTGCTGAGAACACAGAAGGTTAGGAAAGGAGAGTGGGGGAGGGGAAGGAAGGGGTGGAGAATGATGAGGGGGGCCGGAATGGGGAGGGTAGGGGGAGGGAATGGGGAGGCAGGGAGGGCAGGAAGACGGGAGAAAGTTCCTCATATGGTGTGCGTCCCTTGCAGATGCATCAGGAAGGAAGGAAGGGTACTTGCTGGCCGGGCCTCGGTATTTTGAAGGGGGTCGGACAGCTTCTCTTCTCTCCAGGGCTGACAAAGGCAGGTTGTCACAGAGGGCGGTTGCCCTGAAGGCCTTGTCTGAAGGTCAAGGCCGTGGAGGGACTGAGCAGGACCACCCGTGGGCGGGCGGGCTGTGTTGGGAGCTTGGTGTCTCCAGGGTTGGGGGGAGGCCTCAGCTCCAGGACAGGCAGGAGGGCAGAGGGGCTGTGGTTCCCTCGGGCCTTGGGCACAACCACGGCCAGGGGTCAGGAAGGGGATGGCTGGGGGCTCAGGGCTGTCTTGGCCGGAGCTGGTCCTCGCGTGGCCACACGTGGTGGCGGGGACCCGAGGTGTTGGTGGAGGGACCCGCCGTCAGGTACAAGGCCACCCTGCTAGCCTGCGGGGGCGCTGTCCCCACAAGGCCACACGCTGGGCGGCTCACACGGCAGAAATGCCTCACGGCTCTAGAGTCCGGCAGCCTGAAATCGAGGTGTCTACAGCCTGGCTGGTAGACGGCCGCCTCCTCCCTGTGTCTTCACGTGGTCTTCTCTGCATGTCTGTGTCCTCGTCTCCTCTTCTCAGAGGGACACCAGTCAGACTGGACTAGGCCCCCGAAGACACCTCATTCCAACCCGAATCCCCTCTCGGAAGGCCCCATCTCAAATACAGCCACGTTCTGAGGTACTGGGGGGAGGTCTTCCACACATGAGTTTCGGGGGGACAGAATTCAGCCCACGGTAGCTGAGTATGGCCGAGCCACCTCCGTTTCCCCGGGGACCGGGTAACCTTGTTCTCATGGAAGCCGTGGGAAGGAGAAGGAATTAAAGATGGCGCCACTGAGGACTTCCTGCCAGTCTTGGATTTAATCCCGCTTGCTTATCACTATTTTCTCTTTGAATAGACTAGATGGGCACCTGGAACACAATTCTTAGGGCCCAGGGGTGTTCAGAGGAAAGTTCTCCTCCTTCCCACACCAGCCCCTCAAGCCTCTTCCTGCCCCTGGCCACCCCCGGGCTGCCCTCCCCAGAAGTACTGCCCACTGTGCCGAGTTATTGGGTCCCTGACTCAGTTCCTGCCTAACGCACACACATCCACTTAGATCAGAGCGGCTCCCAGATGCCTCCCACTGACTGATGAGCAGGCACAGCCGAGGAACACAGCTCTGCCTGCCCCTCGACTCTCCGGGCACCTTGTGGCCCATCCGGGACGGGAAGAGGGATGAAGGCACGATGGTGGCCCTGCCTGGGTACTAGACTCTCTTGCATACTCTCTATTTGCAGCCTCCTTGTCACCCCTGTTTTACAGGTGAGGAAGGTGACACTCAGAGGGTCCACACAGCCGTCCAGGGTCCTCCAGATGGGGGTAAGGGATTGGGATCCTGGTTGGGGGGCAGGGAGGGCCCTGCACTGACATCTTCCTTCCCAGGGCAGAGCTGATGGAAGGATAATACGGAAGCCGCAGAGGTGAGGGCTATAGTGAGACTGAGCCGGCTGATGGAGTGGAAGGGCGCTGGGAGTCAGCGCGGCNCCTTTTTGTGATACTCTGCCAGGCAGCCTCCTTGTCACCCCTGTTTTACAGGTGAGGAAGGGGACACTCAGAGGGTCCACACAGCCGTCCAGGGTCCTCCAGATGGGGGGAAGGGATCAGGATCCTGGTTGGGGGGCAGGGAGGGCCCTGCACTGACATCTTCCTTCCCAGGGCAGAGCTGATGGAAGGATAATACGGAAGCCGCAGAGGTGAGGGCTATAGTGAGACTGAGCCGGCTGATGGAGTGGAAGGGCGCTGGGAGTCAGCGCGGCAAGCTCATCACTTCGCACAGGGACTCAGGGAGCCATAGCCTCATTTCCCTTTCCTGTGATCAAGTTCTTCCCTCCACCTCCACCTCTGGTTCTGCTGCTCCCCCACCCCCCACCTTCTCTTTCTCTTGAGGAACAGCTCTCTGCTTTCAGAGCCCTTCATTCTGGCTGCCCTGTCCCTACCCCCTGCTCTACCCTCCCTGCCTCCAGGTCCTCTCACCTTTATCTTCTGTGGGCTCTTGTTCTTTAGTCTGCTCCGGCCTTGTCCGGGGAGCTCAGGGACTGACTCACTGATCATAGGGATCAAGGTCCCTAACGGGACCAGTGGAGGAGATATCATAAGCTCACAAACCTAAACAGCAGGTGGAGAGGAGGCAAGTGGCTTCCCTGAGCCCCCAGCTCCAGCCTTCACTAGGCATCATTTGTCTATCTACCCATCCACTCATCCACCCCCCCATCCATCCACTCATCCACCTACTTACTTACCCATCCATCCATCCACCCATCATCCACCCACCCATCCATCCATCCATCTACCCATCCATCCATCCATCCATCCACCTACTTACTTATCCATTCATCCATCCATCCATCCATCCATCCATCCATCCATCCATCCACCCACTTACTTATCCATCCATCCATCCATCCATCCACCCACCCACCCACTTACTTATCCATCCATCCATGCATCCATGCATCCATGCATCCATCCATCCATCCACCCAGCCATCCATCCACCCATCCACCCTCACTTGCCCTATAGACACAGCCATGAACAAGAGAAACACAGACCCTCTCCTCATCCATCTGGAAGATGGCCATTAAGTAATTGCATTAAACGAAGTGCTACAGGGCAACACTCTGCTCTGGAGAAGGTAGACTTTTGTAATAATGCTCATGGTCAAGGAAAAGACAGCCTCTATTTTAACGCAGTAAGATACAAGTGATGGAGCAGCTAGGCTGGCTGCTTAGAGGGAAACCACCCTGGGAGCTGACGTTGGTGCTGGCCTCGCCCCCTCCCCTTCCCTCGCTGCGGGGTCTGAAGTCTCCCAGCCCTCCCCTCCCTCACCCACCCAGCAGCAGAAGAAAAGGACAGACAGACAGAGCACTGAGGAGGGGTTCCAAGAAGGATGCTGGGTGGCCTCACAGGAGGTGACATGCAGGGTCCAGCTCAGAGGCCCTGCCTTTATGGTGGTGATGATCTGACAAGACAGGGACAATGGCCGCTCCCTGTGGGGGAGGACCTGTCACTGGGGCTTACAGGGCGTGTGAACAGTCTTTGGGGCTCTGCTGCAGCTGGACTGTGTTGTTTTGGCCTGTGCCTCCCCTCTGTTGCGCAGTCATGAAAGTGCTGGTCAGGACGCGCTGGCCAGCTTTTCTGGAAAGTGTGCCTGTACCACCCATCAGAGGCTCACGGCCACCTGGGGGCTGGTGCTACTGTCGTCCCCTAAACGCGTGAGGCCCCAGGCACGGAGCGGTGAGGTGACTTCCCCCAGTCCCCGCGCTGAGGCTGCACAAGTGAGATGCTCCCCGAGGGGCTTACGCTGGAGGAGCCATTGGGCAGGGTCGCCCGGCGGTGACTCTGTGGCACCCTCCCCCGGGACCGTGCTGAGGACCGTCCTACCTGCACCGCCAGGGACGGTGACCGCTCTGAGCACACTCTGGGGGGGCGAGGGGCGAGGGCGAGGCTGGCCCCCGTCGGGAGGGAAAAGAGAGTGGCGGCCAAGGGCTGGGGGTGGGGGTGGGGGCGCGCATCTCCCGCGTTCAAGCTCCAGGGATTTCTCTCCTTTAGAAACCACACGTCTACTTACTCGTTTATATTCGCGGATTCGAATTTTAGTCAGGCTTCCTGCGGTGCGATCTGCTCGCTGCAAAGGCCAGGCTGGTGGCGCGCAGTGCTGAGAGCTTGGACCAGCTCGCCCCGTTGTGTTACTGCCATATCCCAGCGCGGAACTTCCCCCCCCGGATTCTGTAGTCTCGGCCCCCAAGCTTCTCCGAATGGCGAACTTCAGACGTGGGGTGAGGCGGGGAACACGCCAGGCCCGCTGAGCAGCCTGAGGTTGGCTGCCTCCTTCCCCGCTGCCCTTCCCGCTGCCTGGGGACGCGGGGCCCGCGGCCTCCACGGGGACTGAGGGCTGGGCTGGCATCCACGCGCCCCTGGCCCTGCTCCCGCTGCCTCTTTGAACATGGCCTTGGGACACTGTAGGGTTACTCTGCAGATCCGGGCACCGCCTTGGGGTGCCGGGCTACCGGGCCGGCTCAGGAACCCGGTGTGCTGCCCGGTCCAGGGGCCCAGGGGCTGCCTGATGATCGCTGTTTGTCGATGAAGGAGGCAGGCGGTGAGAAGGCAGCCTGAGTCACTCTGCTTTGAAGAGCCTTGCAGGGCCACACCGCCCACTCCGTCTGGGGCCTGGCTGCATGCTGCTGCTAGAGTCCTGTCTTTGTATTGGGTACTTCAGGGTCAAGGCACTGGGTAAATTAGCTGCATATGAGACAAGCACACGCTGGATGCTGGGGCCGGAGCTCCCTGGGTTCAAATCCCTTCTCTACCACTGACAGGCTCTGTGGCGTTGGAAAAATTGCTTACCCTTTCTGGGCCTCAGTTGTCTCATCTGTAAATGAGGGCTAGGTCTTTTGGCGCTCCCTTCCCTCCCTCCTCCAGACCATGTTTTATGGGCTGAGATGGAAATTTCTGGATTGGAATCCTGGTTCCACCATCTATTTTTATGTGGCATTGGGCAAATCCCCAGGCTATCCTGTGCCTCCATGGATTTAAAAAAAAAGTCAGTTTTACTCTGACCCCCAATGATTATTATAAGATATATCTTGATTTCAAAGACGTCACAATGTGAAAATACGGTGTATCTTAGAATTGCTAAACATTGCTCTCCTCAGTGCTTGCTTTTCAGCCTGTAGTTAGTTGCCTTATGGTCTCAGAAGAGCTGCCAAGCGTCATGTCCTCACATCATTACCCCCACAAGGAAGGGTGGAAAGGGCCAGCCAGCAGTGGTTGGGTGAGAGGTGGGGAGGACACAAGATCTTTTCTAGAAGTTGCTCAGCAGACACGCTCTTGCATACTGTCAGCCAGAAGTGGGCCATATAGCCATGGCTGCAAAGCGAGCTGGGGAAGAATCTGGCAGAGGGGAAAGAGAGAGTCATCAGTGGCCTGCGATAATCCTTTGCAGTCCCTGTTTTGGGTGCTGTGAGGCCCCATCCTGCACGGGGGTTCTATTTGCAGGGCCGAAGGCAGTCATCTGTTGGGCAGGGGAATCCCAGATGCAGCCACAGAAGAGGAACAGCTCTTCCCACCCAGCCCTTTGACCTATTTATTTTTCCAGCATCCTTTCTAGGTGGTCACCCAGCCTCGACTCAAACCCCTCTAACGGGGGACCCAGCTTCCCAGCCTTTCCAACCTTCCAACCCCGGAACTGTCGAAATCCTAGTTCAAACTGAGCCAGGTGTGCCTCCTTCGGTTAGTCCTGGCTTGGCCCCTTGGGGGCCCCCCAGTCCAGGTTGGGGACCTTCGGCACCCCCAGCCCCATCCTTTTCTTCTTCAGATCCTTCCTGACATGATTCTTGAAGGTATCCGACATTTGTCAATGGAACTTGTAGTTAAGCAAGTCATTTCAGCCGTTCTTTCTTGAGAGTTCGTTTTTGCCAGGCGTTGCCCTCGATCCCAGGGAGATAGCAGTGAAGAAGAGAGACCTTCTTCTGTCTCTGAGCTCATTGAAGACCCGCTTGTACATGTACCCTCCTCCAGAAAGACTTCCCTGATTTCTTATTAGGTTAGGATCCCTCCTTTAGGCTTCCATAGCCCCCCAGGTCCCTCTGCTATGACACTCAGCATACTCTTGACCTCTCTCTGTCTCCTGATCTGGACCGTCAGCTCCGCGAGGGCAGGGACTGTGTGTTGATCATGGTGGTTACGCCCATCTTAGAGCCCGTAGGTGCTCGGTTCATGGCTGTTTCCTCCATGAAAGAGCAGTTGCAAAGGTAGTTCTCAGAACCAGAAGGAAGGGGACCTCTTTGCCATTTCCGGGGGTGAGGACAGCGCTCATGGCATTAGCCTCTGCTTAGGACGGCCTCCGTGCTCTCTAACCCCCATGCTCCCCATCTCAGAGTTGAGAATAAGAGCTGACTTTGGACTGGAATCATACTGACTGGTGTCCTTGGGCAAGTGACTTTGCCTCTCTGAGCCTCGGTTTCCTCATTCATCAAATGAAAACATGAACAGTTTCCTTGTTGGGTTATTATGAGGGTGAGGACTTAATACCCACCCACCCCCNGCTTCCCACCGAATGGGACTCCGCCAGCCTTTGCCTTTGCCTTGGGGCTGTCGGACAGTGTGGGGGATGGGGGCGGAGGGTGACAGGCAGCTTGGAAGTGGCTTTGAGGAAAGCTGGGCTTGGCATTCCCATGCAGTACGTCCCAATGGACTGGGAGAAATCTGGGAAGTGACCTGTGTGGGGGCCCAGGACGGCCCTCCCAGACCACAGAGCGTGGTTTCCCAGGCCAGCTGGGTGAGTGCGGATTGATCAGCCTTCCCCGCCCTCCCTTCAAACCACGAACTGGACGCAAGATGAAACTGACGTCCAGAGAGGTCAGGTGACTTGTCCAAGGTCACACAGCAGCCAGTTCCAGATCTCCAGATTCATGACCTAGTTTTCTTTTCCTTCTTCTTTTTTCCCTCTTCTTTTTTTCCTCCTCTTCCTTGCTTGGGAATGTCTCCCTAATAGTCTCTCCTTGGAGATGATCAGGCCGCAAGTTGCTTCTTTATTTCTCTAGCAAAACAGAGCCACTGTCTCTGGCCAATTTCCTAAGCTGCGCTGGAGGCATCCGGGAGAGGGTAAGGAGCCTGTAGGGGACAGACACTCCAGAAAAGCGATGTCCTTTCCTTGTGTCACTGCTCTCTGCCGCTGCACCCCTGCACACACAGGTCTCTCTGAGCAGTTCCTGAACAGCGTCCCAGGGTCATGGCTGCTGGGCGAGAGGCCAGTCCCTGCCAGCTCCTGGAGGACAAGCACGTTATTGTCACTAATATCCTCTCGAGAAGGGCCACACGGTGCCATGTTCAGTGCTATGAGGTGATGCAATGATGGTGCTCATTTAACCCCAGAGGAGTAGAGTGACCTGCCCACCATCACGCAGCTGGCTGAGCTGAGGAGGAAGCCTGGCCCGGCGCCCGCTGCCCTCTGATAATGACTGGCACGTCCAGCGTTCCGCCCATGTGCTGGGCACACCGCCAAGCCCTTAACATGTCCTACCTTGTTTCCTCGGTACAGCAGCCCTGTGAGGTGGGAACTGTTATTGCCCCCATCTCCCTGATGGAACAACTGAGGCAGGAGGGGTTTCCAGTTCTTGCCTCAGGTCAGATAGACAAGAAGAGACAGAGGCAGGTGCAAACCACGTTCTCGGATGGGCCGCTGTGTCCGCTAGCGCTGCGAGCATCCCTCGGTGATGCTGAGGCTGACGGTGGACAGGCAGGTGGGGAGGGGAGAGCCAGGTGTCAGTGTCAGGGGGCCACAGTGGGGCGGGACAGAGCCCTGGCCCCACCTCAGAGCACCCAGGGCAGCATTTGCTCCTCATGTGGTCCTGCCCAGGCTCCAGAAAAGTAAAGGCATGGGGCGGGCTGGAAAGCAGAAGAATCTTCCTTTCCACCCAGCACAAGCCCGGATCTAGACTTTCCTTCTCTTTGACGCTTCCAAGGATGCAGGGTGGTGAGGCAAGGCCACCGGCAGCTGGCCCCCAAGGGTCGCCATCCCCTGCCTGCAGACCGCCTCTGCCTCGCCAGGTGCCAGGAAGGGAACCGGGTCTCCACCGGCTGTCCCCACCCTGGCAGTGGTGAGGAGTGTGGGCTCTGGAGTGTTGCTTCCCATGCCAGCTCTGCCACGTGGGCCAGCAGACCCCACGGAGAGGAGGACCTGGGCGATCATGAAGGGGGGGTCCGAGCCATCAGGGGAAGGACGGCGTGGGGGGGAAGGGGGAGTGGCTGGTGAACCCAGTGGGCCGTGGGGCTGGATGGGGGCAGGAGCGGATCTTGAAAGGCTGTGTGGCAAGGTCAGGGTGTCTGACCTTGTCCCGCGGGCAGGGGGAGCCCCTGTGAGTTTCCACGCAGGGGACAGGCCGGTCAGATCATGTCTAATCTGCACAGACTCTGCCTTGTGACTTCGAACAAATGTCCCTGCCTCTCCTCTCTCCAACCAGGCGGCTGGCCTTGCTAGTCCGTAGGTTCCATCCAGGTCCTGTGTCGGGTTAGGATGTGGAGGCTGGGCGTGGGGGTCAGCGGAGCCACCTGTCAATCGGGAGTGATCTCAGGGGCACGGTAAGGCCCTGGCACCGATCAGTCCTGATCCTAGGGTGGTTCAGACCTCACCTGGACCTGCCTCCTTCATTCCCAGCCGCACTCCGGCCTCCCCAGTCCTGCCTCCGTGGGGCAGAGGGGCTTGAGGGAAGGGGGCGCTCTGGGAGGATGGGCACCTGCCTTTAGCACCGGAGGGAGGGGCAGAGGAGAGGGAGGGAGAGGGAAGGCGGCGTGAGGTGGGGACAGTCGGGGGGCATTTTTTTTTTAACTTCGTGAAAATATTTATTTGACCCAAATTACTCTTTTTCCTCTTTCGAAAATAATAAGTTAGTAATTGTGTGGACATACTTAAAAGCGAGAGAAAGCCCATGCATAACAACACTAAGGTAAAACACGAATCAGGATGTATTCATCAGGGCAGAGTGGTTAAATACATGTTATGTGGGAGGGTTTAAAACTCTTGCCAATACCCAAGTGCCTGACCTTGACAATGGAGCATGGTTTTGCAAACAAGGTTTGCAAAAGGAAACTGTGCACCTAACTTTTCTGTTGCATCACCACCCGAGCCCCTGCAAACCTCTGACACCCCAGGGCACCAGGCACCCTCCTAAGCCCCTCAAGTTCAAACTCATTTGTTGGTGTCACATGATTTCTCCCTGCAGCAGGAATGGTTTCTCCGACTGCTTACTGTGCATTCCATGGGCATCACAGAAGGGTGTATTATATTTTATTTTAATTTATTTGTGTGTGAGTGAGAGTGAGCGAGGGGCAAAGAGAGAGAAGGGAAGAGAGAGGGAGAGAGTGTGTGGAGCCGGAAATGGGGCTCGAGTTCACCTGATGTGGGGCTTGAACTCGTGAACTGCGAGATCACGACCTGAGCCAAAGTCGGATGCTTAACTGACCGAGCCACCCAGGTGCCCCAGAAAGATGCAGTTTTTTAACGTTTGTTGTGATCTGATGTTTTATTATGGAACTTATCAAACATGACCAAAGGAGGAACCAGAGGTGGGGAGGAAGGTCAAGGCGTTCGTGCTGAGGTGACATTTAGCTGGGTGGCCTCTGGAATCACAAACCCTTCGGCCGTCGGAGCCGGAGGCCCCTTAGCCACCACCCAGGGTCCCCCTCACCGGGCAGAGGAGGAAACAGGGAGGGAACCCATCTTGCTCAAAGCCATGCGTCGAATGGGTCAGGAACCGGTGAGAACAGGGGCCCCGGCTGTTTCTTGCCTGGTGTCCGGCTCTGTTAAAGGAGCCCCTTCTGTATATGGTGTCACCAGGGGCTTTGCTGAAGCATGGGGGGCAGGGGACACTGGTACTCTGAGGGGGTGGGCGGTTCCTTGGTGCAGCGTCCCCAGCTGCCTGTCCCCCTGGGAGTGGCTTGGGGACCCCAAGCCCTGCTCCCGACCCCGGGC
>NW_027529624.1:5298777-5322564 GCF_008692635.1 Crocuta crocuta
AGGGAGGGTTTTCCGGGACCAGCCAGCCCCGCTGCGAAGCCAGCACTGGTCGTTTTCTCTCTCACACAGACACGCGCTCGGTGTTGCTTTTCCCTTGAATTCTGTTCTCCCTCCCCTCTCCTCCGCCTTTTCATCCACACACTCTGGTCTCCAGTCCCTTCCCTCCCCGCTTCCCTCCTTCTTGCTCATAAATTCTCCCCCTGGGGCTTTTTGCCAAGGGGTTGAATAAACAGGAAGGGAAACAGGGAATAAATCACAGCTGAGTCTCGACAGGCTCTGGGAAGGCCTCTGACTCTGGAGACCATCACGAAGGAGCCAGGAGGCCTCTGCCTTGGGAACCAGAGCCCGTGTCTGCAGGGCCTGGAAGGCTGTGGCGAGGGGGCTGATGGGCAGTGGGGGACAGGGCTCTGCGGGGTCGGCAGCGGGCTTGTGATGGACCCCACAGCCTTCAGAGTGCGGGAGGGTAGAGCCCAGGCCGGGAGTCTCCTTCTGCTGTGTGACTCTGGGCACATCTCCTCCCCTCTCTGAGCCTCAACCACCCCGTCTGGGAGGAGGGGCGGGATTAGATGGACAGGAGGAGTCTTTCCAGCCCCGATCCTGTGAGGCTCCGTCTTTCACACAATGTGGGGGGCTCCGGAGGGCTGGGCCTTGCTGAGCTGCCCGGATGGTGGAGATCACGCAGACCCCCAGCTTCCCTCCCACCCCCCAGAGGCTTCAGTCAGAGCACCTAGCTGCCCCAGGACATCCTTGGGGGGAATGAGGGTCGGAGGAGGGGCCCCAACTGGAGGCCCTCAGCTGGGAGCTGGTTCTGGCTGAAACCCCGCCCCACGGCGGCCTCCTCGGGCCCTCCGGGGTGGGGGTGGGGCTGCCACACCACGGCAGGGAACAGAAGTTTTGGCTTCAGGGTGCCGATGGGGGCTGACAGCTCTCCCCCCTCTTTCAAGTGACAGGCTGGGGCTTTGGGGAAAACAGCCACAATATGTGGCTGGCAGAGGGAGACAAAGGATGAAGGGAGGGGCAGGGAAGGTCGTGGGGGGCGTGGGTAGTGTGCGTGTGTGCGTGTGCGCACCTGTGAGCGTCAGTTTGTCCGCGTGTGTGTGAAGGGGTGTACATAGGTGCTCAAGCATCATCTGTGGTCACATCCGTGTGCCCCTGGGGGACATGGTCTGAGTCTCTGTGTGACTGTGAGTAGCAGCTTGCTGTCTCCGCGGCACATCTCCCCAGGTGGTGAAGAAGTCCTAGCAGCCGTCAAATCTCAGTGAGCTCAGTGACACAGCACCAGCCAGGGGCCAGCCCCGGGCCTGCCACAGGCTTGCCGGACGGCCTTAGGTAAGCCTGGGGCTCCAGGCTCCGAGCTGTCAGCACAGAGCCCGACGTGGGGCTCGAACCCATGAACCGTGAGATCATGACCTGCGCCAAAGTCGGAGGCTTAACCGACTGAGCCTCCCAGGTGCCCCTCCCCCCACCCCCAGGCACATTCTTTTATCCTTTCCATTTCACGGATGTAGAAATGGCCACACCTGCGATTGCAGCCTAGTGAGGGGACTTGGGGACACCAAGGCCCAGGAACCCGGCACTGGAGCCCGAGGGTCCAATCATGGGGGCGAGTGTGACTCAGATCCGGGAGGTTCGAGGGCAGCCCTGTGGCCCTCCTCCCCCTCACCTGGGGGTTGGGCACGCCTGGCTTGATCTCTAAGTTCTTGGTGTTCCAGAATGCTAAGACTCGGTGTCTGAAACATAAAAGTCCACAGCAATAAATGTCACAGAGGAAGGGTGTGACCGGGCTGCAGAGGGAAGAGACCCAAGACATTCTGAGCCAAATCCCTCCCCCCTCCCCCNGGACTCAGCCATGCTTCGCGGCAGAGCCTTCACTCCCCGAAAAGCCCGAGGGTCCGTGGCGACGTGAGGGACTTTCAATGCGGCTTTGGCGCACCCTCCTTCGGTCTTCCTCTCCTCTGCCCCTGGCCAGCCCGCCTCAGTCACTGGGGGAGGTGGCGGAGCCTGGAGGCAGTCAGAACCAGGAAGCAGCAGTCCAGCTTGGTGACATCCACGGGAGGATGGGTCTGCCTGGCCTTTCCGGTTTAGGACGCAGGCACAACCATAAAACTGAGCAGAGTCAGACCCGGAGCTGTCTCTGGTATTCTCCCCTCCCCCCTGCCTGCTGCGCGAGCTGTTTCCTACCTCAGGACCTTTGGCCAGGTCATTCCACTGCCTGGGAGCCTCCCTGCCCTGTGCTGTGCACCCATTCAGGGCTCTGCTTAAGTATTTCCTCCCCCAGGGGCACCTGGGCGGCTCAGGCGGTTAAGTGTCCGACTTCGGCTCAGGTCATGATCTCACGGTTTGTGGGTTCGAGCCCCGTGTCAGGCTCTGTGCTGACAGCTCAGAGCCCGGAGCCTGTTTCAGACTCTGTGTCTCCCTCTCTCTCTGCCCCTCCTCTGCTCACACTGTCTCTCTGTCTCTCTCTCCCTCTCTCAGAAATAAATAAAACATTAAAAAAAAAATATTTCCTCCCCCAAAAGGCCTTCCTTGACTATTCCACCCAAAGGGGTCACCCTGACATTTTTTATCCCAGCATCCCACTGTTTAATACATAACATTCATTGCAATTTATAATCAATTCAATCATCTAGCTCATTACTATCTATTTCTCCACTATTCATTGTAATCATGGCCCTCCCACCGTACTGTCACCCAAAACAGAGCAGGGGCCATGGGGGCACTTAATAAATATTGATGGTCAGCAAACATTTCGTGAAAAAACTGCCTGAAGGAGATAATCGTTCACCTGGCTTTGAAGGTGGAGAAGGAGCTAGAAGGGTCAAGAAAGGATGTGTTTAGCCCTATCAACTGAAAACTCAACTGCCAGTAGCTTAACTCGTAAGGACGTCTGTTGCTTACTTTGCCAGATGTCTGGATGGCGGGTGGCCTAGGGTTTGTTCTGCAGTTTGGCATGTCACCTGGCACCCTCATTCTCTCCATCTGTCTTAGTCGCTTGGGCTTTTATAACAAAGTGCCACAGGCTGGGTGGCTTATAAACAGCAGCCCAGAAGCTGGAAGTCCAAGGTCAGCGTGCCGGCATGGTTGGGTTCTGGTGAAAACCCTCTTTCAAATTGCTGACTGCCAACTTCCTGTATCCGGGCACGGCAGAGAGCGGGAGAGACCCCTTGGGTCTCTCTTATATGGGCGTGAATCTCATTCAGGAGGGCTCTGCGTTTGTGACCTATTTACCTCCCAAAGGTCTCACCTGCCAAGACAGTCATATTGGGGATTCGGAATTTCAACACGTGAAAGTTGGGGGGAAGGCACAAACATTCAGTCCTTCACACCATCTGCTGCTTTAGCACTCTCGGTAGGTGGGTACTTGTTCTTAGGCTAAATGTCTCATGGTCACAAGACGGCTGCCACAGCTCCAGGCATCACATCCTCACACAACAGTGTCCAAAATAGGAAGGGAGAGAAGGGAGCAAAGGAGCCTTCACCCCACGTGGCTTTCTCTTCCACTGAGGAGGAGAATCTTTACCTTGAAGCAAACTGCCACTCACCAGGCCCTTCAGAGACTCCTCTTTACATTAATGTCATTCTAAACGGGGCCACACGGTCACCCAAGACCAATGAGGGCCAAAGTACACAGACTCCCTGTCACCTTAGACACAGTGAGACTCATCTTCCAATCATCTTCTGGGTTACACACAATTCAAACCAAGAAGGTTCTGTAGTGGGAAAGAGAGTAGACAAGGTCAATGTCTCCTCCACCCCCTCCACTGTCTCTTGGGACCCTCCCAGGGTCCTGTGGGATAGAAAGCCTACTTTTCTTAGTCCCTAGGGCCTTTTCCTCCTGGTCATCTGGGAGAGCAGGGATCAGAGAGGTTGATAAGTGTGCTCAACATCACACAGAACGCTAGAAGGAATAGAACCTGGCTCCATCTCTCCCTCCTCCCAGAGCCTGGGCTGTACCTTGAGCACCTGTGTCGCACTTCCGTCCCTTCTCCCCCTCAGGTCTACTGCTTGTTTGATTGGCGTCTTTCCCACTAGGCTGCAAACTCTCTATGTGAGGGGGCCTCGGATCTGCCCACCGCTATGTCCCTGGCACCTAGCACACAGCCTGGCATTACTGAATGAGTGGGTGGGTCCAAGTGTTTATAGCAGAAAGCTTCCGTACCCACGATGTCACAACCCTGGCAGTAAGCCCTTAAGCTCTTAGCTGGCACAGGGTGGTGACACTGATGGTGAATTTTACTTGTGTAAATCTGCCCCATGGAAGAGAGCAAGCAAATATGGGGGGCACAAGTGGCTGCATAGAAGTTCCTGAGAAGAAAACCGTGGCTCTCAATCAAAGTGATTTAAGAGTGAAATTGGTGGGGCGCCTGGGTGGCTCAGTCAGTTAAGCGTCCGACTTCAGCTCAGGTCATGATCTCTTGGCTTGTGGGGTCAAGCCCCGCATTGGGCTCTGTGCTGACAGCTCGGAGCCTGGAGCCTGCTTTGGATCCTGTGTCTCTCCCTCTCTCTGCCCCTCCTTACTTGCTCTCTCTCTCCCAATAATAAATAATGTTAAAATAAACGTTAAAATAAAAATTTTTTTAACGTTTATTTATTATTGAGAAACACGGAGAGACAGAGCATGAGCAGGGGAGGGGCAGAGAGAGGGGGAGACACAGGATCCAAAGCAGGCTCCAGGCTCTGAGCTGTCAGCACAGAGCCCAATGCGGGGCTTGACCCCACAAGCCAAGAGATCATGACCTGAGCTGAAGTCAGATGCTTAATTTACTAAGTCATCCAGACACCCCTAATTTTTTTTTTTTTAAGTGGAATTGGCTGCAGTGTGAGGTGGTCCTCTCTGCTTTCAGACACAAAAAGCCTCTTTCGGGGATTCTTTAGAAATAGTTATGCAATGAGGAGTTAGAATAGAAAACTACTTAAAGACTCCATGCTTCCAAGATACGTTAGCTTAAGGTTGTGTGTGATGAGAGCATTCACAGAATTCCTACAACAGCCCTACTTTGATTTTACAGCAGAGGAAACAGAAACAGAGAAGTAAAGAAGCTCGCCCAAAGTCACACAGCTCATCTGTGGTGGAGACAGGATTGGAGCCTGGCGTTTAAGTACCAGGTCCTTCTCTTAACCGCTGAGCCACCTGCCTCGTGGTGTCCCTTCGAGACTGAAGGCCCTGTGATTCTCAGAGTGTTACCTCCGGCATGCCGAGAGTGGATTTCTCGAAGATTCTGCGGCTTGGAGCTGACTCTGGGGCCCTGAGCTGCTCTGCTCCCTGCGGCACTGAGAGCCCTGTGGCTGCTCTGTTTTGCCGAGACCCAGCGTGGTTCTTTTCCTGACGTGTCTCTAAGTTTGGTTTCATCAAAACGATGGGCTTGTTTTGATTTCTTTGACACTGTGTGGAGTAAAACCCCAAATCCGGAGTCTCTGGCCCTGTCCCTTGCCTGCAACTGTGGGGACTGCTAGCCACTGAGCGGTCCCCCGAGTTTCGTCTTATTTTTCTCTTTTTTTTGATGGTTATTTATTTTTGAGAGAGAGAGAGAGAGCACAAGCACACAAGTGGGGGAGGGGCAGAGACAGAGGGACACAGAACCCAAAGCGGAGCTCGAAGTCGCAAACCGCAAAACCTGAGTCGAGGTCAGACGCTTAACTTATTAGCCTCCCAGGCATCCCTCTTCTTCTTCTTTGTTTTTAAATTTTTTAATGTCTATTGTTTTTGAGAGAGAGAGCACACTCACAAGCAGGGGAGGGACGGAAAGAGGAGGGGACAGAGGATCCAAAGCAGAATCCAGGCTCCGCACTGACAGCAGGGAGCCCAATGTGGGGCTTGAACCCACGAACTGTGAGATCATGACCTGAGCCGAAGTCGGACGCTCAACTGACTGAGCCAGCCAGGTGCTAGGTTTTTTAACAATGACAAGGCCATAGTCATAGGGTCGTCGTTAGGGACCCAGCCAGGCTCCCGCGGGGTGCCCAGCTGGGCAGTAACTGAGGACCAGAGGAAGGGGGAAGGAGGGATGGGAACTGGTGGGGAGTCGCTGGCAGGTACCACAGGAGCCTCCCGGGGGAGGAGCCTCCTTCACAAGCGTCCTAGGCCGCCATGCACAACAGACTAATACAGAAGCTTCTATGTGCCAGCACTGGGCAACACCCTTTACAAATATTGATTATTTTAATCCACTGCCCTGTTTCTAGGGCCCCAGGGCTCCCCCCGCCCCCCAAGCCGGGCCTGCACGTGTGCACTGCCCCTGCCTGTGCCTTCCAAGAGCAGCACCCTCCGGCTCCTGCGTCTTCGGCCTCCCCCTCTTTGTGGGGTGGTTCACTGAGCACACAAAGGAGATCTAATCTCCCCCAGTAAGAGAAACAGAGACAGGTAGAGACCTCTTGCCCTGCAGCTCCCCCAGAGACCGCCCACGTTGTTCTCCGGCTTCTCCGCAGCCCTCCAACCCACCTCTCACCTCCTCTCTCCAGCCTGGGCCATTCTGGGGAGTGTTTGTTGGTCATTAGTGGCTTCCCGCTGTGGCATCTCTGTGGCACTTGTGGATATGTGGACACAGCACCACCGATGAGCCTCCCCTGCCCTCAAACACTTCCTTGTCTTGACTTGGGTGATCCCCGGCTCTCTGGCCGGGGATTCCTCTCCTCTGCTCTGCTCCGCTCCCTCCTGCTCGCCCTTCGTTGGTGACTTCAGGAATCCCTTTGACCCCTGACCCTCTCTCTTTTTTTTTTTTCTTAAATAGTTTATTGTCAAATTGGTTTCCATATAACATCCAGTGCTCATCACNCAAAGCAGGCTCCTCCCTGACAGCAAAGAGCCTGATGCAGTTCTTAAACCCATGAACTATGAGATCAGGACCTGAGCCAAAGTCAGAAGTTCAACCAACTGAGCCACCCAGGTGCACCCCTGCCCCCTCCCACCCCGCCTCTCAATTCCACATGTAAGCTGACGCNTGGGCAGCCCGGAGCCCTTGCTTGCTGCCAGGTACCCACATTGCACTGGAATCCATGCCTGCATCAACCCGTCTGCAGGCTCTGCAGCCTCAGGCCTCTCACCCTTCACGAGGTTCTTTTTCAAGTATCGAGACTAAAAAACCTTGAATTGAAAACATGGCTGAATCAGCAACCTGGTGGCATTACTGAGGAGCCTGAAATTAAGTCCTCCATTAGAAACAACCTCAGGCTGCGCGTAGTCCCAGTTACAGGAAAAGCCTCAGCTGAAGCCACCCTCGGACCGCCCTCAGATCTGCCAATCAAAAGAAATGTGTAACATTCCTATGGTCTTGGAGACGAGTCAGGGCTGGGAACTGCAGGTAGTTACTTTGTACAAACTTGCCAATCAATCACTGCTTGCCTAAGCCCCACGTAGACCCTTTGAGCCCACCTCATAATTGGTCATTTTAAAAGACTCTCAAAGGTCATAATTGGGTCCCGCCAAAAGTAACGGACGCCTTGCAGATACTGAATGGTCAAAACTGTTACTATGCTGTTACTATGGGTGTTGTACAATTATGATTGGTGCTTATGTAATGATGCAAAATGTACAACGTGTGCATGGTAACACCCCCGCCCTTACCCCATAAAAACCCTGCTCCCCACTGTTTGGGGCTCCACCTCACTGCTGCTGCACTGGGAGACGGGTGAGCCCCTGCTCGAGCATGTAATAAAGACCCTTATGTACTTGCATCGGTCTCGGCTCCATGGAGGTCTCTGGGGACTCATGATTCTGACATAATATTACCACATTATTATTTTTCTCTGTTAACAACTACTTGGAGTGAACTATTACCATATGGGTGTCCATAAAGTCCTTTAAAATTATAAAGCGTTCTAAGACTGGACAGCACACTGCTCACAGATTCATTCTGTGGGTAACTGTTTATTGACTCTGGTGCCCACACGGAGCCGGGGGTCAGCCGGCGAGCAAATGAGCACAGGCCTGCCCTCCTGAAGCTCACACGCCGATGCCCACATGACAGTGACAGTCCAGGGAGACGTGGTTTCAGCTCCCACTAAGGACCGCACACTGATCACAGTGCTTTACTTCATAAGCCCATTTAACTCATAGCAGTGCCGGGAGTATGGACTTTTCTTGGCCCGTTTTACAGATAAGGACACTGAAACGCAGAGAAGCGAAGCAATTCGGCCAAGGCCGCCCAGACTGCGCAGGGTAAAACCTGTGTGTAAACTCAGGCAGTCTGTCTCCAGGGCCACAGCTCCCCCAGGACGTGAACAGTGATGTAAATAAGACGTGTGACTACAAACTGTGGTCAGTGCTAGGGAAGAGAAGCTGAGGAGGCTGGGGAGAGCAAAAAAAGCAGGGGTGCCCAGGTGGCTCAGTCGGTTAAGTGTCTGACTCTTGAATTCAGCTCAGGTCATGATGTCATGGTTTGTGAATTCGAGCCACACGTTGGGCTGTGGGCTGATAGCACGGAGCCTGCTTGCACTTCTCAGTCTCCCTCTCTCTCCGCCCTTCCCCTCTCTAACTCCCTCTCAAAAGAAATAAAAATAAACTTGAAAAAAAAATAAAAGAGGAGGCTCAGCCTAGTCTAAGAGCCCAGAGAGGGCATCTTAGAGGAAGTGACACTTGTGTGGAGATGGAGAGAATGAGTGGACATAATCCAGGCAAAGAGTTGAGGAAGAGGCATTGTGTGCAAAGAAGGGAGCCTGTGCAAATGTCCTGAGGTAGGAGCGCTGAGAACAAGGTGGGCAGTTGAAGACAGTGTATCAAAAATAAAATAAGAGAATATGTGTGTGGGAGGGCAGTGGGGGGCTTTAGGGAGGAAGAAGATCTGGGGAAGGCGGGGCTAGAACTGGCAGGCACCAGGATGAGATTGTATCCACCCTGCAGCAGCGAGGGGTTATAGCAGGCCACGTGATACATGTCTTGCCCCTGCAGAAGCCATTAGCGGGATATGATTGAGGGGGCTTGTAGAGCCCCAGCCGGTCTACAGACCTTCCTCACGCTCTACCATTTGTCCTGGAAACCCACAACTGCTGATTCTGTTCCTGGGGTTGTGAAAAGCAATTCCTGACTTCTAGGCTCCTGGTGAAAGTCACACATCTCTGAAAGCGGTGAAGCCCAGAGCTTTTGCCGGCTACTACTTCGGTGACCAGCTTCTCCCTCAAAAATAAGCCCTTGCTCTGGCCCGACACCCTGCTGGTGATGGTGGCTCCAGGGAGAGGATTTCTCTCGTTCTCTGGCAACCCACTGCAGGACAGGGAGGCGGCCAAGCGTACCTGTGCCCTGGGACCCAGGCTGCGACCCAGGGCTGGCTCCACTCGCAGGGAGTTTCCAAATTGGGAGGGGTCTGCCCCATGTAGGGACGTGACGAGGGAACATACTACCAGTAGCGGTGGTTTCTACACCGGAGCCCAGTGCTCATCAGCATTGTACAGAGAAGGCACAGCGTGGGGAGGGAAGAGGCACGCAGGCTGGAGAGAGGAAAGCCAGGAGGCCAGGGGTTCTGCATGACTCAGAGACCCTGACCCAGGCCGGGATCTGGGGACATGGGCTTCTAAATCCAGGAGAGGACTCGGACCATCATTCCCGATTAACAGATAGGGAAAGTGGGGCTCAGAGTGAACTGATTTTTCCAAGGCTGCTCTGAGTGGCAGGGCTGGGATTCAAACTCGGGCGCCCGGCTCTGAAGGCAGAGCTCGGAACCTCCAAGCTACGCTGCTCACCAGGTTATTGCAAATATTCCATGAGGAGCTGGACAGGTGTTCACAAGGCAGTGAGAGAGCGTTAGATGGGGGAAATAGAAGGCTCTGGCCCTAAGACAGCCATTCACTCTATGGGCCCCTTCCCTGCTCAGGACCTTCGGTCCCTCTTCTGCAAACAGACCCCTGCCTTTTCTCCACCACGGGCTGCTGTGAGGGGTCAAGGGAACGGCAGAGGGGCCTTCGGGTGGAAATCCTGGTCACACACGTGAGGGCTGGCTCCTGTCCCAGGGAGGCCCGAGAGCCCAGACAAGGTGGGCTCGAGGCTGCGGGATGGATGGGCGACCGCTGCTTTCCTGTCCCCCCCCAGGCCCCCCAGGCCCGTGGAATCAGGACTATCCATCACCCTCAGCAGCTCCTCCGTATTTCACCAGCTGGAGAGAGAGGAGCGAGCGAGGGAGGGAGGGGGAGATGGAGCCAAAGGAGCCTGTCCATCGGCTGAGGCAGCCCCTTCACATCCACCAGCACCCCCAACACAGGCTCAATCAGCAGGCTTTGGTCACACACCAGGAACCCTTACTGAGGGCTCTGCGGTGCGGGTCAGGCCGATGAGGTGCAAGTAAAAAAATGGCGACTGATGATGGTGATGACAGTGATAATGATGGCGATGATGGGGATGGTGGTGGTGGTGGTGATTGATGCAGAAATGTTGGGGTTTGGAGCTAGTGGCCAAGAAAGAATTCTTGAGACAATCTCGGTGAGAAAAGATGGTGTTATTAAAGCACAAGGACAGCACCGCTGGGCACAAAGAGCTGCAATGGAGCCCCGAAGACCGGCCGATTATATACTTCCAAGTTGGGAGGGGTTCAGGGACAGCACAAACCTCCCAGGTATTTTAGAAAAAGTTTCCAGAGCTTGAGGGGCTAGCTGTTGTTAGGAAAATGTCATTTATTACCGTTTAGTTCACCTTCAGTCATGAGACTCTTCAGATGTACAGCAGGGGCCATATGCATGGAGGCTGATTGCCAACATACATCTTGAGGGGTAGAGACAAAGGAAGTTTCCAAAGGAATTTCTTTTTTTTTAAAAGATGTTTTATTTATTTCTAGGAGAGAGAGAGAGAGACAGCGTGAGCAGGGGAGGGTCAGAGAGAGAGGGAGTCACAGACTGAAACAGGCTCCAGGCTCCGAGCTGGCAGTCAGCACAGAGCCCGATGCGGGGCCCAAGCCCACGAACCGCGAGATCATGACCTAAGCGAAAGTCGGATGCCTAACCGACTAAGCCACCCATGCACCCCGGAATTTCTATATGTTTAAAGTAGACTCTCAGGATGCTGGGGGGTCGGGCTAAGATTGCCTTTTGCCTGTAGCAAAGGGTTGACAGTGAGGTGGCCAAGCTCCCAGAGGAAGCTGCCTGGTTCAAGGACTTGTCAGTGGGTTGTAAGATATAAGTAAAAAATTTAATTTTTTCCTTTTGCCTTTATTCCCCATATCAGTGATGATGATGATGGTGATGGTGGTGATGATGGATGATGGTGATGGTCGTGATGATGATGATGATGGTGATGATGCTGGTGATGGTGATGATGATGATGGTGGTGATGATGGATGATGATGATGATGCCAGTGATAATAATGGCANATGGTGGTGATGATGGATGATGGTGATGATGATGGATGATGATGTTGAGGTGGTGATGATGATGGTGATGGTGATGGTCGTGATGATGATGATGATGGTGATGATGCTGGTGATGGTGATGATGATGATGGTGGTGATGATGGATGATGATGATGATGCCAGTGATAATAATGGCAGCGATGTTTGTTATCACCCTAAAGCCCTTGCTTAGTGCCAAGCACCATATAAGCACTTCATGTGCCCTGCATTGTCTCTGTCCCTATCCCCACTTCATAGATGCGGAGCCTGAGGTACGGAGTGGTAAGAGGTCTGCCTGAGGCTCAGCTGAGACATGGCCAAGAAGGGGTTGACTCTCAGTCAGCCGGGCTCCAGCGCTCTCATTCTCATCCTAACCGTTATGCTCACCTGTGAGCGTTCAGAATCGGCAGACTTGGATCTGAACCCTGGGTCCACCACTTACCGGCTGAGCGCCTTGGACTCTAACCTCTCCCTCTAAGCCTCAGTGTCCTCATCTATAAACAAGCTTCCTCTCGGGGCTGCTGTGAGCTTTGGATAAATGACTGCAGTTCACAGTCAGCCCCGAAAGTCCTTCAAGTCTTCGCTTAAACTGTCGCCTTCTCAGCAAGGCCTGGCCCGACCACCCTATTTACAGCTGCAGCCAGTCCATTCCTCTTGCCCGAGCGACTCTGGCCCATTGTCTATATCACACATCACCTTCGCGTCGATTCCATTTACCGTCTGTCTGCTGCTGGCACGCAAGCCCCGGTAGACAGAGTGCTCTGCCCATTTGTGTTCCAGAATAGTACCAGAATGATCAGTTAGCATGCACTTTCTGAGGGAATGAATGCACGGGCCGGTGTTCTCCTCCCCTTTCTCAGGGGCCCCTTGGAGACAGGAGGACCCAGGGGATGAGGTTTCGCTGGCTGTGCTGGGATGGGCCGGAGATGCTGGGGGGAAGGTGTTTCCGAGGGTGAAAGAAAACGCATGGGATTCTGGGTCAGGAGTCAGGCAGGAGGTGAGGGAGGCACTGGGAGGGATGGGCTTCTCCAGGGTGGGGGTTGTTAGATTTGTCTCCTGGCCACCCCCTCGGCTATGGTGGTCCCTTAGCCAGGACTGGCTGGTCCAAACTCCCAGTCCCCTCCTCTCCCAGGGGTCCTGAGGCCATGCAGACAGCGCCCCCTCCCTGCCCCACCCCAAACCCTGGCCTTCCCTGAGCTCACGCTCAGCCCACCAGAGCCAGCACCCACGCGCTCCTCAGTAACAGTGCCGATTTAAGAAAGGTCATTCTAACCCCAAGTCATATATGTTAGAACTTCATGGACTTTTGGAGATTCCGATCCTTTGAGGAGGGAACAGTGAGCTCAGAAAGGAAAAGTTATAGCTCAGGTCAAACAGCAAGGTCGGCCAAATCCTCTGTCCCCAGCTGAGTGGCTGAGAAGTCCTGTATGTCACCTGTACCGCTCCCCTGCACCCGCCCCAGGTCCCATCTTCTGTAAGTGCAGCCTGGCCTTCGAGCCTCTGCGAGGGCCAGGCAATCCCCACCCTGATCCCCTGCGCCTTCCCCAGCCCTGTCCCAGTGATGCTCCCCGTCCCAGGGGTGCTCTCTGCCCCAGATATCTTCTCCACCCCAAATATGCTCCCTTTCTCCGGGGTGCTCCCTGCCCCGGGTGTGTGCTCCCCGTCTGAAGAGTGCTCCCTGCCCCAGGAGTGCTCTCTGTCCCAGGTGAGCTCCCTGCCTCAGCTGTACCCTCTGTTCCAGGTGTACTGTGCTCCAACCACAGCTCAGGAGCTGGGCCCTTGCCCCTGGCCTTTGCACATGTGAATTATCTGCCCGGGATGCCTCCTCTGCTTCAGCCAATTGTCATCCCATTCATAGGATCCAGAATGAGTCCCCACTTCCTTCAAGAGGTCTTTTGTATCTGCTCTGGTTGAGCCCGCCAGCTTTGCTTTATAGGACACCGCATATTGTGTGCGCATTTTAAGGGATTAGGAGGGGATGTAGAAGGAGACAAGGCAATAGATGGGCCTATGGATCTTCCTGTTCCTCCAAAGCCCTGTGATCTTGGATCAGTTACTTAATTCCTCTGAGCCTCACTTCATCCTCATGCAGAAGGTGAGTCTACGGAAGAGCTCTGTCCCTAGCTAACTCACGGGCCCCCATGGAAGGGCTGGGTACGTAATGAGGGACAACGCACATGTGAGGGCGAGCCTCATTCTCGGGGGGCAGGAGCCGCCGTGGGCCCCAGTGAGCTTCCATCGAGAAGACAAGCCCCTTGGCTGGGTCCCTTATTTTTCATCATCTCCCCTTCGACCCTGACCCTGGGCTGGACACCTAGGAGGACTCAGTGTGTATAGTCTGAGCTCGTGGTCCTGGCGTCATCCCTAGAATCTCTCTCTCCCCCACGGCCTTCACCCTCCTCAAGGGACCATATCTTCTTGGCCTCCTCTTCTCGGTGCCCGGCATGGGGCCTGCATGGATCAGATGCTGTGCTTCTGATGTACTTGACTCTGGGAACGTGCTCCAAACCAGGACAAGCCCTTAGAGATCATCTCACCAAATGCCATCATTGTGCAGATGGGAAACTGAGGCTCAGAGAGGGGGAGGGACACGCTGAGCTCGGGTGGTGGTACCTACTTTGGGAGCAGATGGATCTGGGTCTAGATCAGTGCTTTAATTTTCTGGGAGCGGGACCCTGGGCAAGTTACGTGTCTCTCTGAGCTGCAGTTTTCTCATCTGGAAATGGAGCTAATAATGAAGGGAGTCACAGGGATGGCGTGAGATTGTGTCTCTGAAAGTGTGTACATGGGGCCCCATGTGTGTTAGGTCCCCAGTAAAGGAGTCCTGTACATTAAAGCAGGTCTGGGAGGGGGATGGTGGTGGACGGAGCCAGGTCAGCTGCTCCCCCCTCAGCTTACTTTCCACCCGCTTTGATGAGGGGAAGCTGGCGGGTTTCCCTCTCTGCCCCGGCCCAAGCAGCCAATACCTGATTCCACCCCATGCACCCTTATCTATGGAAAGAAGCTACTAGATCTTCCCAGGAGGTTCTAATCAATGCAGCTGCAGGCGTATCCTGCCAAGGTCTAGATCCGGTTTCCACACCTTCTCCATTACACTGGCACCAGAACCACCTCTCAAGTCCCTTCCAGCGCAAAAACTCTGCTTCTTGAAGATCAGGTCACCTCCCTGCCCAGGACAACTGGGTCCCTTCTTCCCTCCTTCCCAGAGAGGCCCCCTTCCCCTACATTCCAGGGACCATGACTGGACTAGCCGATCCTACATGATAATACCCTGCAATGGATGCTGCCTTCCACGGGAGTGGCAACGTGGCAGAGGAGCAGACACTGTGCAGACAGACCTGGGCTTGAACCCCAGCTCTGCCCCTCACCAACTGCAGAACCCAAGGCCAGTCACTCTGCCTGCCCTTGAATGGAGACCGGAATCTCTACTTTGTACTTTTGTAGAAAGTGCCCATCAGCCACCTTCTTTACTTGTGGCTGCTCCTGTTTGGCATGTGGTAGCCCCATCCTCCTTCAAGGAGGCCCCCACTTTCTCTGGCTGCCCCAGGGCCAGCTCCACCTGCCTTTCCCATCCTGTGTCCAAGCTCTCCAGGGCCGAGACCCCCCAGGGTTGTGTGCTCCTCACAGTGCTCTATCAACACACTCAATTCTCATGGCAACCATGGGAGGGAGGTGTTATGATCATCATCCCCATTTTACAGATGCCAAACCTGAGGCATGGAGAGGTTAAATCACTTGCCCGCGGTCACACGATTTGTAGGAGGTAGAGCTGGGATTCAAATCCAAGCACATCATGGTTCTTACTTCCTCCCCTGTCCTGGCTTCCCACCATTCATCTCTCATTGCCGACTTGTGTTCCCCTCCTTCCACTGAGCCATGGATCTGTCCACCCATCTACCCACTCGGTCATCAGCCCCCCCAACCCTCCCGCTGTGCTTCCCTTGCTGACCACTACACCACCCCCAGATGTTTGCACTGACCACTGACTACAGTGGTGGCCACGGTCCAGCTTTCCATGCATGTCAGTCTGGTTGGGAAGACCAAGGGGTATTCAGGTGATGACAACTCATTATGAGAAGTGTCCTGAAGGGCCTCGGGCTCTGCAGGAGCACAGAGGAGGCACCTGACCCAGAGAAGGTGATCCCTGGCTTGAGTTCTGAGGGCAGGGGTGCAGAGAGAGGAAGAGCATCCCTGAGAAGAGAAGAGCAAGTGCAAAGTCAGGACACTTTAGATCTCCCGAAGTGTTTAAGTGGGGGAATGATGTGGCCGTAGGGCATCGATGGGTCCCTGAGCATTCTGGCCACTGCATGGGAGAGACAGTGAGGGCCAGACGCAGAAGGAGATGAGAGCAGACTGTTGCGGTGGCCCAGTCCCCCATATGATGAGCCCTGGACCAAGATGGTGGCCAACGAGGAGAGAAGTGGGTAGATTAGAGGCACGTTTAAGACATAGCCTCAATAGACCTAAGCGAGGGATTGGGTGTGGGGGCAAGGTGTCACCTCTTTAGAGATGACCCTCACCTCTGCTGGACCCTCCTCAGTGGCCATCCTTTGGCTCTTATAGCCCGCGACTCTTGCAGAGGCCACTTGTCCTGCCTGGAAGGACCCAACTCCAAAGGTCAAGTGAAACATTTTAAGGTAGCCAGCAGGTAACTGGAAGCCACTGCTGGCTCACAGTCAGGAGAGTGGCAGGGTCAGGTGCGGGTGACAGGAACACTCTGGCTCCAGGGAAGGCTCAGTGGTGGGGAGGGAGGGATATGGGGCCAGAGGTGTCGGATCTCAACGGAGCCGTCCCTTCTTCAAAGCAGCCTTCTCCTTGACCCACTCACACCCACACTAAGCCAGGTCTTTCTCTTAGAACCCATTGGCCCACTGGGCTCTTCCCCAGTTTACAGTTTTATCTTTGCATGCATGGTTACTTAACCAATGTATATATTTCACGCTCAGCATCTAGCCCAGTCCTTGGCACATTCAAGGTGCTCCATACACGCTGAGCGAATAATAAACAAACGATCCTCGTCGGAGCTGGGGCAGCACATTGGATCAGTGCATACAAGGCTGAAAGGAAGGAGCTGCCAATCTATGGGGTTTGGAGGCCAAGGTTAGCTGTTTAGATCAGAACCCCAACTTCTCAACACCCACTGTGAGGAATATCCATAGCAGGATTATTTTTAGGAATTCTAAAATACTAAATGGGCTGAAAAAGACATCCCAGAGGGAAGCTGGCAGAACTTGGGGGCTGCCCGAGCTTTGGAATTACTCATCCGGCGCCGGCTCTTCATTGGCACAGAGAATTGAGCCACCGTCCTGGCTGTTTTGTGCAGAGGGCCTGGATCTGAACCACATACTAAATAAAGGCTGGAACAAAATGTACCACGTTTCCAACCCTGAACACATCTCGGAGCTGACAATAATATATGTTTTTTTTTTTTTTTCCCCAACTACAAAGTGCACGTAATTTTCTCTTGAACTCCCAGTAAATCAGCTGAAACTTGAATCCAGATGTAACGGACAGAGCTCAGATCCAGAGCTGGGCTTGCTGGCATGTCTACTTCCCTGCGGCTGGCTCAGTGACCACTAGTCGCATCGCTCTAGGAATCTCCATTTTCTCTCCAGTAAAATGAGGTGCGTGCACATCCTCTCCCCCCTCAACTCACAGGTGTGATGGTGCTGTTGGATGTGAAAATGATTTGAATGGTATTGGCTAAACAGGAAGTGGGACTTAAGAACGGATGTACTTTTCAAAGCTAGGAAATGGAAGCATCCATGTGTCCTTTGTCAAGCATGTGAATTCCTCACTGTTCCTATTCCCATTCACTGAGAATCTGAAGGCCCAGATCATCTTCTCACCCCTGACCTATGGGCTGGCTGCATCTGTGTGGGTGCCCACCCCTCCTTCAATCAGCTGCGGCAGAGGGCTCACGTGACACTTAGGTCACCATGTGTTCTATAGTCCTAGGGAAGGGCTGCTATTATGCCCATTTTACAGTCTGAGGCACAGCGAGGTGGCTTTACCAATGACAAGGAGGTACTAAAATGCAGAATCGTGATTCGGACACTGGGCTTTAAACCATTTAGCTCCATCGTCCTGTTCATGTCTGTATCTTCGGGGCTTAGCAGAGTGCCTGGCACGTAATAAGCGTTCTGTATATTTGCCAAGTGAGGCTTTAGCAATAATAACATTGATTTTACAGGCTTATTATGAAAATTAAGAAAGTTAGTATCAGTGAAAGCATCTGGCACAGACCCTGGGGTGGAGTGGTGTTGAATAAATATTGGTTTAATTCATTCACGGATCATTCATTCTTCTTCCCTCGGCTGGGGCCATTGCTCCCGGCAAACGTGGGGGGAAGGTACACCCTTATACAGATCAGGTGCTTTCTTCCCCTCTTTTCCCTTTGCTCATCACCAGTATCTGCAAAATCTACTTGCGAGGGGAGTTCACGGTGGAGGTGAACCCCGCTCTGTCCAGCCTCCCTAGGGAGCCGCCTCTCTCCTCTCCCCTGCCCTTCCCAACCTTCCTCCCCGCCCCCCCCCATCATAGGGCTCACTGTGCTTTCCCTTTCCAGGGTTTTGCTCCATCTAGCCTTCCTCCTACAGGCTTCCTGCTCAGCCTTAAAGGGTGGTTTCTTCCAACCAGAAATCACTTCTCCCACTCGCTGCACCCTCCCCCCGCCCCGCCCCGGGTTTTATGTGCACCTCTCCGAAGTCACTTTGCACCGGGTGTGTTATGAATTGTCCTAAAACGTGCATGGCTGCTGGGGTGGGCAGGTGCGACGGGCGGGTCCTCACCGGCTGTGTCGAGTTGGGGGCGACTCAAGTATTCTCCCCGTCCTGTTTCCCACACGTTAGGTGGTGAATAAGCACCCCTTCCTTCTCAGGGCTGCTGTGAAGGTGACATTAAATGATTAAATTAGAACAAATAATAATTATTAGTTTTCTTCTACGTGTTGTGAAGAATGTCAGGCCTGAAAGGGACTTTAAAGGAAAGTCGGATCCAGCGCTTTTCAGACTTCTGTCTCGTTAACTGGAGCCACTATTTCCTACCGGTTAAGCTGAAGCTCAGTGCGTAGAAAGGGATCGAGCAGCGCTACTCTGGGGGAGGCGGGGCCTAGAGCTCCGCCCACTGGGCTCCTCTCTCGAGCCCCACCCCAGAGGCCCCAAGGGACCCTCTGCGAGCTTCCTGGGCGGGGCGCTCGGTGCTGTTAGGAGACCCCTCCAGGGGCTCCTGGGTGGCTTAGTCGGTTGAGCGTCCGACTTTCGCTTAGGTCATGATCTCGCGGTTCGTGGGTTCGAGCCCCGCGTCGGGCTCTGTGCTGACTGCCAGCTCGGAGCCTGGAGCCTATTTCAGTCTGTGACTCTCTCTCTCTCTGACCCTCCCCTGCTGACGCTGTCTCTCTCTCTCCTAGAAATAAATAAATAAAAATATGAAAAAAAAAGAAATAAATTTCCAATAAAAGTTAAAAAAAAAAAAAAGAACTAGGCCGTTTCTATTCCGTTAAAAATTCTCTCAGGCCCCTTTACAGTCAGACCCCTTTCCTCCTGCCAGCCCCTGGAAACCACCAATTTAAATGAAAGGGTTGATTTCTGACCACATAGTTTTGTCTTTTCCAGAATGTCACGCGCAAGTAATCACATGGTGATCAGCATTTCACTTAACCTGTTGTGTTTGACAGTCAACCATGTTGCCATGCGTATCCCTATTTATTCCTGTAGATTGCTAAGTAATATTCCACTGCGAGGCTCTCTCACACACTGGAATTTATTTATCCATTCACCATTTGATGGACGTCTGGGCTGTTTTCAGTGTTCGGTTGTTATGAATAAGGCTTCCACGAACATTCATATATATAAAAGCCTTTGTGCTATTTCTCCTGCACAAACACCTGAGTGTGTGATTGTTGGGTCAGACGGTGAGCCCATGTTTAACTTCATAACAAACTGCCAAACTGGAATTGCCTTTGGGTTAGTGAACCATGTCCCTTTGTCTGTGATCATGTGACTCATAGCTTTAAGAGGGTTGCTTTGTACTCTTGTTGAGTGGATTATAGCTTCCTATGTGGCCTCTCTAAAGGACGTTTGCTTTTTACCCAGAAGTCCACTGTCCCATTCAACAAACCCTTCCCCCAAACTGTAAGTCAAAGGATTGGCTTCTTCCTCCATGAGGAAACGTTTTCCATGAGCCAGCAGGTAGGACGTGATCACCCTAGGCAAGGGGGTGGGGGGTGGAAATGCCTGGTGGGATGCCAGTGAACCGTGTGTTTGCCCAAAACTATGGGCAGATGGATACATAGAGTATGTGTCTGACATCCAGAATGCTGCAAAGGAGGGTGACCAGTGAGGAGAAAGTGCCAGAGGGAAGGGGGGCTGCCAGAATGGTCCTCCCCTCCTAACACTGACCCTATCTTTTTAAAAACATTTTAAAAAATGTTTCTTTACTTTTGAGAGAGACAGACAGACAGAGTGCGGGTGGGGGAGGGGCAGAGAAAGAGGGAGACACAGAATCGGAAGCAGGCTCCAGGCTCCGAGCTGTCAGCACAGAGCCTGACATGGGGATCGAACCCATGAACTCTGAGATCACGACCTGAGCCCAGGTCGGGCGCTTAACTCACTGAGCCACCCAGGCACCCCACCCCCACCCCACCCTTGCTTTTCATGCTCAGGTGCCAGAGTTCTCCTCTCAGACTCCACTCAGACTTTGTGCCTCTCAGACTCCACATCAGGCACGAAGCGAGCAGCTTTTAGGCCAAACAGTGACGAAGGAGGGCTCTTCAGGGGACAATCTCCCATTTCAGATGCCCTGACAGAACCAGGGCAGAACAGGTTGTAAAAGGGAATCAGTTTGCTCCGTGCCCGTCTCTTGACTCGGTCCCCATCTCTGCACCTGCACAGCCCTGTTC
Source organism: Crocuta crocuta (assembly GCF_008692635.1). Taxonomy (NCBI): domain Eukaryota; kingdom Metazoa; phylum Chordata; class Mammalia; order Carnivora; family Hyaenidae; genus Crocuta; species Crocuta crocuta. The sequence continues at coordinate 5,318,984 of NW_027529624.1, forward strand.
CGGCTCCCAGACGATGACTCACTGACCTGCTGACGTCGACTCTCGGCCCATCGGCCCGTTTTCCGCAGCAGCCAGGGCAGCTGCTTTATTTGTGGAGTTTTGCTCTATCTCTCGACAGACCTCCCCCTCTAAATCAAGAAACACATGGTTCATAATGTAAAAGGTACAAGACCACGTGTGGAGAGAAACGTCTCCTTCCCACCTCTTCCCCAGCCACCCGGCTTCCCTCTCAGGAGACAGCTCAAGTACTTGTTTCATAGGAACCCTTCCAGAGTGCTCTGTGTGTCTATGACTATGTAGATGTGTACATATTTGTTCTCTTCCTGCTGTGTTTCACACAGATGGACGCCCGTGATAAACACTGTTTAACCATGGAAGGCTTCCCAGAGGAAGCAGTTTCAGGCCAAGATCTGAAGGATGGAGGGGCTAACCAGGTGAAGGAGGGGAATATTCCAGGCAGAAGGAGCAGCCTGTGTACAAACCGTGGGGTGGGCTGGCGTGCAGAGAGATTGCAGGAAGGCCCGGGGATCTGCAGCTCTGAGTGGGAAGGACAGGTTTCCAAGGGGGGATCGTGGTGCAGATCAGCCTTGAGCCCGAGGCCATGTTCACTTTAGTATTTTGTCCTTAAGAGAATTGGAAAGCTACTCAATGGCTATCCGCAGGCAAATAAAACGATCACTGTTGTGTTGTAAGAAGAAATCTCTTAAAAAATTGGAGCCGGGGTGCCTGGGTGGCTCAGTCGGTTGAGCATCCTATTTGGGCTCAGGTCATGATCCCACAGCTCATGGGTTCGAGCCCCGCGTCAGGCTCTGTGCTGACAGCTCAGAGCCTGGAGCCTACTTCAGATTGTGTGGCTCCCTCTCTCTGCCTCCTTCCCCGCTCATGCTCTGTCTCTCTCTCCTTCAAAAATAAATAAATGTTTAAAAATTAAAAAAAAAAAAAAGATTGGAGCCAACCTGAATATCCATCAATGAGGGACCAAGTTAGCAAATTATGGTACATCCATTCAGTGGAAAACTTGCAGCCAGTTTTTAAAAGTGTATTTATGTATTTTACAGGGGATCGAGGAGAGAGGGAGAGAGAGAATCCCAAGCAGGCTCTGTGCTGTCAGCTCGGAGCTGGACTTGGGGCTCGATCCTGTGAACCGTGAGATCATAACCTGAGTCAAAACCAAGAATCAGAGGCTTAACCCACTGAGCCACCCAGGCACCCCTTTACAGCTATTTTTTAAAAGCGGGGGTGGGAGTGACTCTCCTTGTAGTCTCTTGCTTTGCTCCCCCTTGAGCACCAGCCCGCACAGCCAGGCTGCACGTGCAGCCCACGAAGGAAGCCACATCCCCACTCCCCCACGTTCCCCACATTTCCAGTCCTTCCAATTATTCTCATCTTCTCTTCAGCTTCGAGGTTTCTGCATGATTCTGGGAGTTCCCTCCTTGGATTTATTCTGCCAAAGAAGCTTTGTCTGTGTTAAGTACAAATGTCTCTTAACAACGTCTTGTAGCTCATCTCCGCGTGGAAGGTATTTCTCTAATGATCAAAGGTGTATTTTTATAGACTTTCTCCTCCTCAGGATCGCAGGAAGAATGTTCCAGGCTCACATCAGTGTCTTCACTCACTGTTAACCTGAGTGGCGGCTATGAAATAGTCCCATTTTACAGACGTGGAATTTCAGAGAGAACCCTTGCAGTGCGGCCATGCTCAGGGGTGAATTCTGATTGGTCTCAACCAGCCCTTTGTCAGTGACTGGTGTAGGGGTGCGTATGGACCAGGCTCTGGCCAATGAGATGTAAGGAAAGGGTTTTCCTCCCTTAGAAGGGAAGGCAGGGAGGAGGCAGCGTTTTTTAAAAAAAATTATTTTTATTTATTTACTTTTTATTAAAGTTTTTTAGGGGCGCCTGGGTGGCTCAGTCGGTTAAGCATCCAACTTCGGCTCAGGTCATGATCTCACGGTTTGTGGGTTCAAGCCCCTCATCAGGCTCTGTGCTGACAGCTCAGAGCCTAGAGCCTACTTCAGATGCTGGGTCTCCCTCCCTCTCTCTGCCCCTCCCTCACTTGAGAGAGTGCTCTGACTCTCTCTCAAAAAAAAAAAAAAAAGTAAAATAAAATAAAAAAGATTTTAGAGGAACCTGGGTGACTCAGTCAGTTAAGCATCCGACTTTGGCTCAGGTCAAGATTTTGAGGTTCATTTGTTTGAGCCCCATGGAGCCTGCTTCCGATGCTGTGTCTACTGCTCTCTCTCTCTCTGCCCCTCCCTTGCTTGTGCTCTGTTTCTCTGTCTCTGTCTCTCTGTTTCTGTCTCTGTCTCAAAAATAAATAAATAAACATGGGGCACCTGGGTGGCTCAGTTGGTTAAGCGTCTGACTTCAGCTCAGGGCACGATTTCACAGTTCGTGAGTTTGAGCCCCGCGTCAGGCTCTGTGCTGACAGCTCAGAGCCTGGAGCCTGCTTCGGATTCTGTGTCTCCCTCTTTCTCTCTGCCTCTCCCCCGCTTCTGTTCTCTCTCTCTCTCAAAAGTAATTAAACATTAAACAAATTTTAAAAATAAATAATATACTTAAACAAATAAAAATAAAATAATTTTTTAAGCTTTAAATCTTATCCCAGTGTAGTTAACATCCTGTGTTTTACTAGTCTCGGGTGTATCATATGGTGATGCGATGCTCCCATCCGTCATCAGGTGCTCAGCACAAGTGCATGCCTTGATCCCCATCATTTATTTAACCCGTCACTCCCACCCACCTCCCCTCTGCAACCATCAGTTTGTTCTCCACAGTTAAGAATCGGTTTTCTGGTTTGCCTCTCTCTTTTTTCCCCTTTGCTCATTTGTTTTGTTTCTTAAATTCCACTTGACTGTGAATGAAATCAAACGGTATTTGTCTTTCTCTGACTGACTTATTTTGCTTAGCATAATACATTCTAGTTCCATCCATTTTGTTGCAAATGGCAAGATGTCATTCTTTTTGGTGGCTGAATGGTATTCCATTGTATGTATATGTGTGCATGTGTGTATATGTATATATATGTGTGTATATATATGTATATACCTATACACACACACACACATATGTGTGGCTGCTTCCACAGTTTGGTTATTGTAAATAATGCTGCAATAGACATAGGGTGCCTGTGTCCTTTTGAATTAGTATTTTTGTGACAGCCTTAAAAATTTTTTTTTTTATTTTGAATTTTTATTTGTATCTCCTTTTGGCTCTGGATACTATTTATGAGGATTTCATAGCCTGAGCTGTGGCAACCATTTTGTGGTATGAGGCAATCAGCTTGAGAATGAAGTCAAAACGCTCAGAATGGCGGAGCTGAGAGAGCCTGGGTCTTGGTTGACGTTGCTGAGTCAGTGGCCCAACCCCCTTGGGCCACCCCCTTAACTTGACTTACTCGCTAAGTAAACACTAATGTCCTTACAGCTGAGCGGCCATTGACCTTGGGTTTCTGTAACTTGACACCGAAAGCATTCTTTGCTGATAACAGTGAGGATGCCCTCATTGACCCCTCTGAAATGCCCCTGACTTGGGATGTGCCTCAGGAATCCCAGAGGGGTGTGGGGGGGGATGGGGGATGGAGGG
>NW_027529624.1:5322961-5347091 GCF_008692635.1 Crocuta crocuta
GTGACTCTGAGGAATCAGACGGCCTCAGAGGCTTTACTCATTCCTCTTCCTCGTTTGTCAGCAATCCTTCATCGTGCCCCAGTTTCAGGGTGTATTTTTAGTGGAAACAAACTCACACAGCTCGGGATGACACAATTTGTTCGGGAGGTTTGGCATCACCTGCTGATGGGGGCCAGGCTGGGGAGCAAGGCCTGTGGAGGTGGCCGTGGCCAGGCCCACGGACCCAGCAGGTCAGGCCGGTGGGCTAATTAGGGAAATCATCGAATTTTGCAATAAAAACAAAAGCCTCCGGGGGCTGCAAGCCTGGGGGAAGCGAGCCTATTTGGCCTGGGACCCAGCATCAAGCCCGCAAGGTATTTACCATCTAGCCAGGAAAGTGGAGCGGCTATTTGAAACCCTGTTTGCTTCTAAATTCAGGGCCAGGATCTGCGATCTTGCATATGTTTTGCTGAGCACGTTGATAAGTTTGGAAAAACGGAAGTGGGCAGCTGAAGGGGGTGGGCGGGGGTTAAATCCTCTGCCTAAATAAGGGAGGAAAATTTAGTTTCTAGAGACTAGAAGGGCAGGGTGTCACAGACCCTGTTGGTGAGGTGTCCAGACCTCTTTGCAGGACTGGCTCGACCGGGTCCCTCCTGCTGTGGATGCTGACTGTTCCCTTCAACTGAGAACTGCCTCCCACCCACAGAAGCCTGGGAGACCACCCTGCCTGCCCTCGGCCAGTGACTGACCAAGGCAGGGGCCTAAAAGCCCCACCCTGCCCCCTGGTTCAAGGTAGGATAAACCTCAGCTTAGTCTCTTCTCCCCCATTCTGCTTCCCTCACTGCCTTACACATCCTCCTGGGGGGTCCTCAACAGACCATTTGCACAAGATTCCTTGTCTCAGATGCTACTTCTACAAAACCAGACTTATGATCACAGAAATGGTGACAGAGGGCTGGACGGAGCCCCTTCCAATGGGACAGAATGACTGAAGTCTTTTCAGCGTATGAATCTTTAATGTACCATTTGAACTGCTATTTATTAGATGGGCAGACAGGGGGAAGTCTTGCTGGGGGGTAACCTCTTAGTCCATCCCCTTCAATCTCAAGTACAGTCTATTGCACATGGAAATGCCTTGCAAGTAGGGATGTGCGCGCACGCATGTGTGCACATGTGTGTGCGCGCGCGTGCATGCGCGCGTGCATGCACGCGTGCACAAAACATAAGGTAAGGGGTTGAGCTCCCCGGTTGGATTGACCCAAGGCAGAGAGGGAACAGGCAGCACAACATGATGGTTCAGAAATGGAATTAACTCAGTGGAAACAGGAAGGTAGAGGTGGTCAGGAGAATGTAAATCCGCTGGGAATTTGCATAAATGTTGGGGAGGGCTTGGGACTTCCTTGGGGGAATAGAATGGGGATCAGAATCATTCTCCTCTAGATCTTAAGCAGCGGAAAGACTCCAGCTGGGATGGAGGACAGGGCCAGCCATGTACACAACATTCATCGTCTCTTCCTTCCTTGGTAACAGAGCATTGGTTTACTCTGGACAAGGATGCACCCAGTTAAAGGAGTACATTTTCCCAGAACAGGGCTGTCGCGCCAGCCCCTTTTGGTTTAAGCTGCTGAGGCTGGAACTCCAGTAGCCATGGCTGCACCGAGCTCTCCTGAGGTAGGGGCTTTGCCAGATACTCCCTTTCCTCAGGAGTATCATTGTTGGTTACCATATTTTCCATGGAAGTGACTTTGGGAAGCAGCCTAGTGAAGAGGAAGAAGATGGGCTACGCAGTCAGGCGGAGTTGAGGTTGGACGTCAGGTCTCCTGCTTCCCACCTGCATGCCTTTGTGACAGGTCAGTCTCCTTGATGGTCATTCCTTCTGTAAAATGGGTGTAATACAATTTTCTTTTTTCTAAAAAAATTTTTTTTTTTTTTTATGTTTTACTTATTTCTAGGAGAGAGAGAGAGACAGACAGCGTGAGCAGGGGAGGGTCAGAGAGAGAGGGAGTGACAGACTCTGAAACAGGCTCCAGGCTCTGAGCTGGCAGTCAGCACAGAGCCTGACGCGGGGCTCGAACCCACGAACCGCGAGATCATGACCTAAGTGAAAGTCGGACGCTTAACCGACTAAGCCACCCAGGCGCCCCGTAATACAATTTTCATATGTCTCCAGATTCCTGTTCTTTGAATGGAACTGCAGTTTTGCTGTAGAGATCACAGTGGATCCCATACGTACAAGGCACCCATTTTATGGTCGGGCGCATAGTAGGTGCTCAAAAATCTTAGACACCTTGACTCCATGGGTCCTTGCATCTGTCTGCCTTGATGAAGTCTGAGTGGGAAAAGACTGAGAACCCTGGGTGGCAACAGCGCTTAGACCTTGGGGTTTGGGCTTGGGAGTTGGGTTGAGCGGAGCGGTTTTTCGCACCCTTTCGGCTCTAAGTTGGTGAGCACCAGAGCTGTGGGGGTGGAGCAGGGGACAGAAAGTGGGGACCGATCTTCCTCCCTTCATGACTTACATATGGCTCCCGGGGTTACCTGTTCGGCGACTAATGTTAAAGAAGCAGCAATATCTGGAGAATTCTCCTTCATGGCTCCATATGGCCAGAGCACCAACACACCCCCCTCAGCGGGCAGCACCCGGAGTGGGGGCTTCACTTCTCTAAGGGTTATAGCCACCCCTTTGGGGTTTAGTCTAGGTCAGCCCGGGTTCAGGTGATCTCCATGTGTTCCTACACTCTTGAATTAGTAACAGCAGGGCGGGATCATGTCAAATCCTTATATTATAATTACGGCCAAGACTTCTATAGTGCCAGACATACACGATGCTTTGTTGGTATTAATTCATTGGGGCGCCTAAGTGGCTCAGTCAGTGAAGCATCTGACTTCGGCTCAGGTTGTAATCTCAAGGTTCGTGAGTTCGAGCCCCGCATCGGGTTCTGTGCTGACAGCTCGGAGCGTGGAGCCTGCTTCCGATTCTGTGTCTCCCTCTCTCTCTGCCCCTCCCCTGCTCACTCTCTCTCTCTTTCAAAAATAAACATTAAAAATTTTTTTACATCCCCAAACAAAACAAAACAGAAAAGCTCTTAACATCTGCGAGGAAACTAACATCCTAGTGGAAGAGGATGGCAAGTCAAGCAATTAGAAACATAACAAAGTAGGGGTGCCTGGGTGGCTCAGTGGGTAGAGTACCCTACTTCGGCTCAGGTCATGATCTTGCGGTTCGTGAGTTCAAGTCCCACATCAGTCTCTGTGCTGTCAGCTCAGACAGAGCCATCTTCATATCTGCTGTTCCCCTCTCTCTGCCCCTCCCCTGCTTGCACTCTGTCTCTCAAAACCAGATATATATTAAAAAAAAAAGAAGAACCATAACAAAGTGAGAGTGATAGGCATTTATTTATTGAAGCCATACAGGGAATGGCCAGTAAAGTACTTCTTAAAGAGGTGACATTTGAAAACACTCAAATAAAAAGAATGTGAGCCCTGCAGGAATTTAGGGGGGAAAGCAGTCCAGGCAGAGGGAACAGCAAGTGGCCAGGCCTGCGGGGAGGGACCCAGAGGCCTGGGGGATGGAGGGACCAGCTGGGACAGCTGAAGTGCTGGAAGAAAGGAGCACGGTGGGAGGGGTAAGAAGGAGAAAAGAGTGCAGGAAGCTGAGCAGGGCCCCAGACGGGCTGCTGGGGGCACAGTAGAGACTTGAGGTTTTAGTTGCTGGAGAAAAGGAGCCACTGGAGAGTGTGATACCATCTGATATCTTTTTTTTTTTTTAACGTTTATTCATTTTTGAGAGACAGAGAGACAGAGCAGGAGCAGGGGAGATGCAGAGAGAGAGGGAGGCATAGAATCCGAAGCAGGCTCCAGACTCTCAGCTGTCAGCACAGAGCCCAACGCGGGGCTCGAACTCACAGACCAGACTGCGAGATCATGACCTGAGCCGAAGTCGGAAGTTTAACCGACTGAGCTGCCCAGGGGCCCCTGATTTCTGTTTTAAAAGGAGCTCTCTCAGGGGCACCTGGGTGGCTTAGTCGGTTAAGCGTCCACTTTCGCTTAGGTCATGATCTCGCGGTTCGTGGGTTCGAGCCCCGCATCGGGCTCTGTGCTGACTGCCAGCTCAGAGCCTGGAGCCTCTTTCAGAGTCTGTGACTCCCTCTCTCTCTGACCCTCTCCTGCTCATGCTGTCTTTCTCTCTCTCCTAGAAATAAATAAATGAAAATAAATAAATAAAAGGAGCTCTCCGGCTGCAGTACGGAGGCTAGAACGTAGAGGGCCAAGGCGGAAGAAAAGGAGACCAGATTGGGGGGGATGGAGGCTGCTACTGTCACCCAGGCAAAAATGACAGTGGCTAGCTAGGATAGGAGGTGGCTAGGCAATGGAGGTGGTGACAAGTGGACAGATTTGGGGAGGATTTAGGTGGACAGAGCCAGTGGGGTTTGCCGACGACCTGGATTGTGCAGAGGGAGGACCAGATTGGAGGCCCGGGTCGCCCGTCCATTTTTGTCTTGGGCAGTCAGGTAAATGGTGGTTATTTGCCATAAATGGTGGTTACGGGCTGGGGCCGGTTCCTGGAAGGGCAGGAAAGAGACGATGAAGACATCTCTGTCTCCCATTTAGTAAAATACTGCATACACACTGAGGGTCTGGGTAAGGGGATTCTCCAGGTCAGTGATTCCTCAGCTCCATTTGGCCACCCTTCGTCAGTGTATCTGATTAGAGGTCTCCCTTTCTGGGCTTTGTGGTGGAACGGGTGCCATAGGCAAAGCTGGTTGGCATCCCTGTAGGTCGGCAATGTCTGGTTCATGCATAAACTCGCTAGAATTGGAAAGAACCAAAGAAATTAGTTGAGGAGAATCCAAACATATGGAGTCTATATAGGTTTCCTAAAGTAACTCAGCTTCCATAGAACGGATTATAGCCATTGTGCTACGGGCCCTTCCTGCTGCAAGAGATTAGCAGTCTGCCGGCCACGGGCAGCCAGAAGCAGTGTTTTAGTCTCGATGTTTCATCGGGGGCCAGCTGGCAAGAGCCAGGATGGGGACCTCAGACTTCCTTTACATTTTTTCCAAGTAGTCAATTATTCCTATGTAATTCAACAGTCAGATGGAGCCTTCCTACCTCTGGAGAACTTCAGAATGATCAGTCTGAGCTCCCCACGTCCATGCCCTGTGGAAGTCTAAATTTCTGCGAACTTGGGGGGGAGAGGTAGAGACTCCTGTTATCAAAGTCACTGTCATCTCCAGGCTGTTGCAGCCCCTGGTATTGTTTTTGTCTCACCCCAAACTGATGAGATGTGAAGCTCATTTCCTTCCTTCTTTTCTACTGTAACCTGATCGTGAGCAGGGACCCCATGTTGCCCTGTCTTTGCGTTTAGCCATAATGCCCAGTCCAGCAAACAAAGGGAGTTAACAACTAACTCCGGGGGCGCCTGGGTGGCTCAGTCGGTTGAGTGTCCAGCTTCAGCTCAGGTCATGACCTCAGGGTTCCCGAGTTCGAGCCCCGTATCAGGCTCCCTGCGATGAGCTCAGAGCCCTTTGGATCGTCTGTCTCCTTCTCTCTCTGTCCCTCCCCTGCTCATGCTCCCTTTCTCAAAGATAAATAAACCTTAAAAAAAAAGTAATTCCAATCCCTAGTTTCCTCTCTCCAATCAAACTGAGGGGGACCTCAGTCAGATGTCATAGTCTCATTTCTCAAGCCTCTTCTTTGGCAAGTTCTCACGCACTTTCCCATGTGTTCTAATGCTTTTCACCTGCCAAACATTCCCAGCTCTTCCCCGCGTCTTCCCCCCTGCCCTTTGGCTTCCCAAGTCCCTGTTTCTTTATTTCTGACCATTCTTCAAATTAAGTCTGTAAAACAGGATGCAGGAGACCGAACAAACTTGCATTAGAGGGTGCGTGCCCACCTGCGTACGTGTGTGTGGTCGAGGCAGACTTTGTGAATGGTTTTTCTACCCACCCCGTCTTCCCCAATCTGCCTACGAAAGCACTAAAGATACTTTTCCTTGTGCACTTAACCTCTCCCCTCGCCTGCTGCACTCACACAAAGCAGTCATTAGCGCGGAACACTTCCCTGGAGATTTGGTGGGAGAAAGGAACAAGCAGAGAGCGGGGGTTTCCATCACAGAAATGCAAATAACCTTAAAATCACATTAGGCATCTGGGCTCTTAGAAGACCTTGCGGCCACCTGTCAGCCGGAGGTTTGACCCATATTAGCCTGTCTCGACTCACTTTGATGGAGTGTTTATATCACCCGTCTACGCTGACCTCCAAGGTCTTTCTTCCCAGGAGCGACACCACGAATTCCACTCCTTGTCTTTTGCAAAAATAGTTCAGGCGGTTCGCAAAAGGGTTGAAAGCCTGGGCGCTGGAGTCAGTCGGCCCGGTTCTGAGTCTCGCCTCCGATTATTAGCTGGGTCACCCTGGAAGAGCTTCATACTGGGTCCCCCTCCCCCTTAGTTTCTTCATCTGCAGAATGGAACTAATGCTCTTACCTTCCTCAGGGTTGTTGGGACAATCAACTTGAGTAATCGGCTTAAAGTTCTTATAAAACCACCGGGTGCATAACAGGTACCCATGAAGCACCAGCTCTTATTACTTTGCTTTCTGGGTTCTTGGGCTCATGTGTCACTGGATTTTTAAAAAGTGTTCAGTTATTTTTATTTTTGAGAGAGAGAGAGAGAGAGAGAGAGAATGCACAAATGGGGGAGGGACAGAGAGAGACACACAGAATGCGAAGCAGGGTCCAGGCTCTGAGCCATCAGGACGGGGCTCAAACCCACAAACCCTGAGATCATAGACCTGAGCCAAAGTCGGACTCTCAACCGACTGAGCCACCCAGGTGCCCTTCACGTGTCACCTTCTATTTATTTATTTATTTTTATTTTTAAAATATATTTTAAATGTTTATTTTTTGAGAGGGAGAGCGAGGGAGAGCATGAGCAGGGGAGGGGCAGAGAGAGAAGGAGACACAGAATCGGAACCAGGCTCCAGGCTCTGAGCTGTCAGCACAGAGCCCGATGCGGGGCTCGAACCCACGGACCGTGAGATCATGACCTGAGCTGAAGTCGGACACCTAACCGACTGAGCCACCCAGGCGCCCCTATTTCCTCACCTTTAAAATGGGGATAACAGCGGTACCTATTTGCTGTGATTGTTGGGATTAAGGGAGGCTGTGTGTGAAGCGTCTATGATAAGGATGGTATCTGGAGTATCAGCCGGGGACTGAGTGCTTTTCTATGTACTAATTCTCAGCGCAGCAAAGGGCACCCAGGACACGGTCCTCAAGTGTTAGCCCCAAAGATTCCCAGAGGAATCTCTAATGGAGATTCCTTAGAAGGACAGGTGCTCCCGGGTAACGTGGTTAGAGCTGGGAGCCAGGACAAGGTGAGCTCGGGGTGGGTAAGGTCCCGGGAGGCGGGGAAGGCTTCCCTAGGGATGGAGTCCTCGAGTTGGGCCGGGTGACCAGGGAGGATGTGAACAGGGGAAAGCGTGGAAGGACCTTCAGGGGGCGGGACGCAGGAGCCGGGCCGGGGTGGCACCGAGCTTGGGTGCTCTGCCGCCTCCCCGGGGCCACTGCGCCCTCTGACTCAGCCAGTCCCACAGACAGGGAGCTGAGCTGCGGGTGTCCCGGGGGTGCGTGAGAGCCGAGAGCGGAGCAGAAGGCTGCGGAAGGAGAGGTGTTGGCCTTCGGTGTTACCATCAATAATAACAACGGAGCAAAAGGCATGAGTATCGTCCACTCCGCTCTGAGACACCAGAGCGGTGCCCGGGACTGGCTCCTCTGCTTTCTCCCATTTTCTAGAAGAACGAACTCAAGCTCAGAGAGCAGAGGCCACACTTGGGATCAGCAGCGGGGTGCGGACTGACACTCAGGTCCATCAGACCCCCAGGCAAGACCCTAGGCTGCATCGTGTCGGGGCCCCTGGTAGCCTGTGCGGCGACAGGGGCCAGTCTTTGCGGATAGTCCTCTTCCAGGAAGGGGGGTGTGCGTGAGGGCTTGTCCCCTCCCCCCCCTTCCTTTCTCTCCGCAGCTCCCTGTGTGCATCCTCAGCCGTCTCAACCTCTGGTGGGTCTGTCATCCACAGGGTGGAGTTTAATGGCCTCTGCGGGTCCCAGTGTCAAAAGCCCCTCCCCTCCCCCCCTCCATCCCTTGTCTGGATGGGACCAAGCGAGGTGGAGATGGCGGCGGAGGGAGAAGGAGAGAAGCTTCTCCAGTGGGGGAGGGGACCGCACCTCTCCAACCCCGGCTTGGCATTTTGTGTGCCGGGAATGAGAAACCCAGCGTTGCCATGGAAACTGCCATCCCCTGCTCCCTCTGCCATTCTCTGTGGGAAGTTCCCGCGTGTGAGGGGTGGGGGAGGTGTGCAGGGGCTGCTCCTGCGGCNGGGGGGTGGGGTGGGCAGGGCACGCAGGGGAGGAGGGCAGCAGGGACAGGGGTCCCTGAGTTTCCGACTTGAGGGCGAGGGGCGGCCCTGGAGCTCCGGGTGCTTCTCTGGAACCATCCTAGTGATGGATGATCTTTCACACTTGAAAGGCAAGGGACAATTTGAAAAACTCCGTCAGGTGGGCTCTGGAGACAGCTTGGGCTCTATGGCCACTGAGGCTCAGGCTCGCGAACCCGTATGGCTGGCCTCCACACGCCTCAGTTTCTCCACGTCTCCAAGTGTTGATGACAGAGGCCTCTAAGAGTGGTCGGTGGGGTCGTGCCTCCGTGCACCGGTCCCCTGCCTGGCGTCCATCCAGGAGGCAGCGCCTAACTGTACGTGGGGACCCTTCTCCATCCCCTTCTCACCTGACTTCATTCCAGCTGGCAGTGTGGGCCCCGCTTTTTTTTTTTTTATGTTTTATTTATTTCTAGGAGAGAGAGAGACAGCGTGAGCAGGGGAGGGTCAGAGAGAGAGGGAGTCACAGACTGAAACAGGCTCCAGGCTCTGAGCTGGCAGTCAGCACAGAGCCCGATGCGGGGCTCGAACCCACAAACCGTGAGATCATGACCTAAGCGAAAGTCGGACTAAGCCACCCAGGCACCCCCCCGCTTTTTTTTTAAAACTTTATTATTTATTTATTTTGAGAGAGAATAAAAGAGAGAGAGAGAGAGAGAGAGAAGGGGGGGCGGGGGGAAAGGCAGAGAGGGAAGGAGAGAGAATCCCCAGCAGGCTCCGCGCTGTCAGTGTGCAGCCCCGCTCGGGGCTCGATTCCATGAACTGTGAGATCACGACCTGAGTTGAAATGAAGAGTCTGATGCTCAACCCACTGAGCCACCTGGGTGTCCGGAGCCCCATTTTACAGATGAGGAGATCAAGGCCCAACCAAGGGAAAGAAGGGGCTCACAGTCCACAGGGAGTCTGGGCAGGGCCCCTTCCTGGCAGCCTCTCGCCCTTGGCCGCTACCTGCTGCTGGCGTTGATCTCCAGGCACGTGACCTGTAGGACTTCCGCCCACCGAGCCACATGCTAAGCCCCAATGCCTCCCCCTGGTCATCAGAGGGACCAGACCTGTGGCAGAAACAACTCTCCTTTGGGTTTTAATATTAAAATAGAATAAAATGTTTTGCTTTCTCTGTGGAAACAAAAGATGGGGGTGGGGAGTAAAATAACCCTCCAAGTCCCCGCATCCACACACCCCCACCCCGCCAGCGCCCCTCCGAGCTCCCAGAAAGGAAAGCGTTCATTCCAGGTGATTTGTTAGCTCTTTCTAGGGCAGAAGAAGGTGGAAAACTAATTTTAACTTCTCAGGAATTTTTTTTTTTAGCCTTTATGTTTTTTCAGACCCGGGGTAGGACATCAGGTGCCCCCTGAGTCCACAGAGTCAGGGGAAGAATTGAAGCAGGTGGTGATTTTGCTTCCACTGGGCAGGTCCTTGCAAATCCCAGAGGGTAGGGATGCTAAGAAGGTCAGAGTCCTGCGGTGCTCACCTTCTCCCTCTCCCCAGAGAAGCTCCCCTTTGTTCTTCCTGCAAATCCAAGGAAAGTATCACCCAGAGACTTAGGAGGCTGAAGCCAGATGCGTGAGTTTTTGAAACCCAGATTTGCTGTGTGGCCTTGGGCAAGTCACTTCCCCTCTCTGGGCCTCTCGGTTACCTCATCTGTTGCAAGGGGACAGTAATTGCTGTCTTGCCCACTTGCCAGCATAGCCGTGGAGGCTCAAAGCAGTGCTGGGCTGATTTCTTGGCCCCAGCATTAAAAGGGAAATAGCAAAATGGGAGAAATTCTCATAATGATTGGAATGGGGCAGGGTCCCCCAGGCCACCCACTGGAAGAGGAGGACCAAGAAGTCAGGCTCTGTTCTGTGCCCCGCCCAGGGCTTGATACACGGAGGGTCTTTAATACACATTCATGAATGATAATAGATGAGGGCCCCCACTGGGAATGATGACAGACATTAGCCTGGAGAAGAGGTTTATGGGAAATTGGCTAATTGATCTCCAAGCGGCAGAAAGGCTGTGATGGGGCGTGGGGAAGGGATGGTTAGACACAGACCCTGGGGACAAATGCGTAGATGCTGTAAGGGACAGATTTCAATTCCCTACAAGGGCCACGGCTAGGAGTGGGGGAAATGAACCCCCATTAAGCATCTGCAACGTGTCAGGGAATTGAAGAGAGGCCGCTAAGGTTTAGTGAGCCGCAGCCGGGAGGCTGTAAAGGTTCTCCTGAAATCCTTCGAGCCCTGGCCCTGGGCCCCCTGCGGCAGGCAGGGCTCCCCACCAGGTGAGCTGGACCCATCTCCTGCCACCAGCACCGCCACCACCCAGCTGAACGTGGAGGGGTCTGCTCCCTCTGGGCTGCCCCGTGTCCCCCCGCCACCCCCCCATGCCCCTGGTCACCCGAAGAGACGGGCATGTGTACCCAGAACGAGGTCTGGAGAGCGACCAAGGCCAGTGCTGTCCAGCTGCAGGTGTCTGTTCCTGTTGAATAAATCATTATCGGGCCCATCAAGCATCTTCCCCCAGAGGAGCGCGCTCTGCCTCCCAGATGCTATCTCCCCCCCTAGGAAGCCAGGTGGCATTTATGTGCCCCTCCTTCAACAGATGGCGAGCAGGGGCGAGCCTTCCACCTGGTCGGGCTTACGTTTCCCAAGCTGGAGCCAGCCCTCACGGCCATGCGGGCGAAGGCCAGCTGACTGTCCCCGGCCCAGAAGCCCCCGAGGCTCCCCAGCGCCTGTACAAGGTGGCCTCCTGTGTTCTCACCAACCCCTGCACCCGCCACTCCCCTAAACAGATCTCCGCTAGGGTCACCCCAGCACTCTTAGGCACGCCGCACTGCCCCCTCCGTGGCTTTGCTCACACTGCCCCTTCCTGTGGCAGTCTCCCATTCCTGGGTCACCTCGGCCCTGGGCCATTTCGAGGGCCCCCCCTGCAAGGCTGGCTTTTGTCTGCTGAACCCCACGGGCCGGTGCTCAGGTGGACTCTGAGCCTCTCAAGGGCAGTGCCCGGGTCCCCAGTATTTTACCCAGTGGGAGCACACGGGCCTCTCCGCACCCTCTGTCCTCCCTGCCCGTCCACCAGTCTTGTCTTCCCCTGGACCCAAAGTTCCAGAAGGATGGAGACGTGTCCCCATTGCCCACCCATGTCTATTTCTATCTCCTTTGTATTCCCAGAGCCTGGAGCAGAGTCCCCCCTCGCTCCCGAAAGCAAGCAAGCAAGAATAGATACATTATTTGTCTTGAAAGCCAGACCTCTCCAGATGCCTCCGATTCATCGGCTCTCTATTTTAGAAACCCTTGAGCCAGCACATCTTCCCATTATTACCTTATTCCACCTTTATATCAGGATCCTTGTCTAAAATGCCTTGGGAGCAGTTTTAACCCAGTCCCAGAAAAGATGGTTTATGACCGACGCAGATGAGTAAATAACCCTTCGATGGTCTATGTTTGCCCCGTTTCACGGAGCCATGGCGGTCACGCTGACGTGGCCGCTGCGCTGCTCCGTGAGTCCCTTTTAAAAGATGACCTTTGAAGGCCACACATTTTCATGCAGAGAAATTCGGTTCAAGTTTGCAACTGACTCTGACTATCACATGTCTTTGGATATTCTTCGGCCCAAAGTAACAAAATCTGAGGGGACCAGATAAGAAAGATGAAGGAATCCTTACTCATCTTGGTTGAGCGCTGCTGGGGGTATGGGCACGGCTCGCTCTCCAGAGAGGGAGGGAAGGAGGACGGGAGACAGACAGAGGGACGTGGGGACAGACACGCAGGTGGAGACCGAGGGACAGCAGGGGTCAGAGGAGCAGGGAGGGGACTTCCTGCCCTCCCCCCAGCCGCCAGCAGGAACCTGGCTCTCCCTGGGCGGGGGAGGGGCAGCTGGCCGTGACTGCAACAGAAACTTGGGCGGGCTTGCTCACCTCCCCCACCCCGGTGCCACATTTTCGCCTTGTCCAGACCTTCCAGCTTCATCATCTTAGCCAGTCACCCAGCCTCAGGGTGCAAGAGGGCAGAAAGGTCATCCCTGTGACGTCTGGGATCTCGACATTCCCCGGGAAGCTTCCATCCCATCTGTGCCGGCCCAGGGCCAGCCCACGAGGCAGCCCATCCAGAGGGTGTGCGTGGTGGAAAGCAAGCCTGCGGGCCTCGGACCCAAATCTGAGTTCTGCCTCTAGACCCTGAGAGGCTGGGCGGCCCTGAGCTCCGCGCCTGCTCTGGCTGGGCCTCTGCCCGCGGGGCTGGGAAGTGGGGGTCTGGGGGTGCGTTGCTCAGGCGGATGACGGAGCGCAGGCTTCTCAGTCGGTAGGGCTGAACTCACGTTCTGGCACTCGCTGCCATTTTCAAGACGGGTGACCTTGGGCATGTGGCACGAGCCTCAGTTTCCCCATCTGGATGAAAGGCGTAAGAACAGCACCTCTCATGGGATCAACGTGAAGGTGAAGGAGCTTGGGAAGGTAATGACAGAGGCTCACCCAGCACTTCACTGAACGCTTACCATTTGCCAGGCTCTGTTCTAGGACATTCGCGTGTATGTCTGAACGGACACACGCCGTGGTCCTCACAGCTACTCCTGAGTTCAGTGGCGTTATTATCTCTCGTTTCCGGATGAGGACACTGAGACACAGAGATGCGAGATACCTCCCCGAGGGTCACACAGCTGGCTAGTGGCACGGTCAAGCTTCCAAGGCAGCCGGGGGGCTCCAGACCCTGGGTCCTCACCCTAAACCTTTACAGCCTCTCTGCAGGGTGGGTGAGGCCGTGACCTGGTAATCCCAGGCGGAACCNNNCCCCTCCCCCCGGCCCCCCCCCCCCGCCAACACCCTGCAGACCCTTCTGTTGCACGTGTGTGCTCATGCACATGCCGTGCGTGCATACGTGTGCAGGCCGTGCACTTGCACACTGGAGCTCTGCCATGTTTCCCTCAACTCCCAACCGGAGTTAGGTCAACCGTGACTAACAGAGATCACCACTGATGAAACAGCCAGCGTTGGCATGCCACGTCCCACTTTTCCAGAACCTGCTCCCATCCGTAGAAATACAGACTGTTGCTCTCATCGTGATCCTGGGTGCTAGAGAGGAGAGGCCGTAGGACCCTTCAGAGAAAGGTCACCCAACCAGCTAATGACAGACCGAGGGGAAGCCAACCCCCCCAGAGAACCTCGTTCTTAGTACAGCTTGAGGAGACAAAGGTCTCTCATTGGCTGTCCTTGAGGCCATCCCAGCAAGTTTTTAAAAATATTTATTTATTTTTGAGAGAGACACAGAGAGAGAGTGTGTGCAAACAGGGCAGGAGCGGAGAGAGAGAGGGAGACACAGAATCTGAAACAGGCTCTAAGGTCTGAGCTGTCAGCACAGAGCCCGACGCAGGGCTTGAACTCAGGAATGGCAAGATCACGACCCGAGCCGAAGTCGGACGCTTAATCGACTGAGCCGCCCAGGCGTCCCCATCCCAGCAAATTTTAACACTTCTAATTTAAAAATAATTTTCTTTTTAAAATTGTTTTATTTGATGTAATGGTTTGCTAGGAACCTGGGAACTGGGTAGCTAGTTAGGGTTAAGATAAGCCTACCTAGTCGGGGCGCCTGGGTGGCTCAGTCGAATGGGTGTCCAACTTTGGCTCAGGTGATGATTTCACAATTCGTGGGTTCAAGCCCCGCACCGGGCTCTGTGCTGACAGCTCAGAGCCTGGAGCCTGCTTCAGATTCTGTATCTCCCTCTCTCTCTGACCCTCCCCTGCTCACTCTGTCTCTCTGTCNTAGCCTTTTTTTTTTTTTTAAATGTTTATTTATCTTAGAGAGAGAGAGAGAGAGAGAGGGAGAGAGAGACAGAGCGCAAGCAGGGGAGGGGCAGAGAGAAAAAGAGAGACAGAATCTGAAGCAGGCTCCAGGCTCTGAGCTGTCAGCACAGACGTGGGGCTTGAACTTATGGACGTGAGATCATGACCTGAGCTGAAGTCGGATGCTTAACCAACTGAGTCAGCCACCCAGGCGTCACCCCCACTCCCGGTTTTTTTTTTTTTTTAAAGCTAAGCACTTTGAAGGTATGACCTCAGTGAATTGTAACAGTAAACCTATTAAGTGGATATTAGTATCGTTCCCATTTTGCAGTTGAGGAAACTGAGGTTCAGAGAGGCTCAGTGACGACGTACTTACAGTTACAAAGACAGGAAGTGGTGGCGCTGAGATCCACGCCCAGGCCGTCTGTTCCCAGTACCCGGGGGAGTCACCGTCAAGCTCCATGGTCCCCCTGTACCCCAGCTTCTTCTCTGCCAGAAGGGCTCCCAGGACCCCAGGACCGCATTGCCAGGACCCCAGGACTGGGGTAGGGGGGAGTGGAGCTGGGAAGTGGAGGGGGAAGGAGGGGGAGCCCTGGCTCACAGCAGCGGCCACCCAAGGCCAGGGCAATCGGGCGGTTAACCTGCATTAGGCGCCCCATCGCGGCTGCTGCCTCCGGCTCCTCATTAGAATCCTTAATTATGAACCAGCAGCGGTTCCGAGTGGAGGGTGAGAGGGAAGGATGGCATAGCCAGCATCCAGATGGCCCTTCTGGTGAGCGTGGGCTTCATCTGGTCTTTATGTAAGAGTCGCTCTGCTTCCCAGATTGAGGCAGACGTTTAAACACTTGTTTTGTGTTTATGATCCAGAGGAAGAAATTAAAAGGCCCCCCGGGGGAAAAGGAGAAAGAAAAAAAAATCAGGAGTGATTCTGGGGGCTTGTCAGGCAAGATGCAGAGAGAAACCAGGGTTTGGACTGATTTCAAGAGAACGGCGAGCAGGTGGCTTCCCTGGGCGTGGGAGGGGAGATTCAGGATTCCGTGATGGCGAGCAGGGAGGAGGGCGAGCACCGTTCTGGTGACAAAACAGGGCAAGAAATGGCCAATGACCGAGGGCCTGGTGTGGGCTAAACCCTGTGGTAGACTTTATGTGCTCTCTCTAATTCTCTCAACACCCCTGCTTTATAGATGTGGAAACCGAGGCTCGGGGAGGCTCAGTGACGTGGCCAGTGTTAGATGTCCGTGATTTCTAGAAGTTTCCCACCTGGAACCCCTTCCCCCATTCAGTCCCACCTCCTGCAGAAAGCCTCCCCGGGAAACCCAGCCCAGTGACAAGGGCTCTCCTTCCCAAGCTTCCACGGTCATGGCTTCCCAATCAGATCTCCAGCTACATCTGAGCTTCTGTTGTTCTGGAACTCAGGCTCCTCGAATCTGCTGGAAGAGACTTCAGTGGCCGTCACTCCAAGCCACCACTGGGTTTTTAGATGCTCCCTGAGGCACCTTGACCTCTGCTTGAACATTTGTACCTGTGGGCAGAGATGGTGGTCTGGCACTTCTCCGATATAGAGTCTCCTGACACAGTACCTGACACAGGCTTTTCTTGTCTACACCCTCCGGGTGGGAGATCTCAAGGGGATATAATCATCGTGTCTTTACGGGTGAGGACACTAAGACCCCCGGATGCTGGGGGTTTGTTCAAGGTCACGCAGCGAGCTGGGGACCGAGCAGCTCCTGGCCTGGTGCTCTTTCCTCTGTCTGCCCGGCCTCAGTGACCCCGGAGCCAGTGGGGTTCGAAAGACCACAGGGCTTGTTGGGGGTGGGGTGAGTAGGGCGATGGGGCTGGAGGAGGGGGGGTGCGTACTTGACATGAAACCCAAAGTGCCTGGTGAGAAAAATAAGGACTTGCTGCAGTTTGACTTAGAAGAAGCCAGTTTTCTTTCTGGTATTTTATGGACCATCCTCACGGACACTGTGGTCAAAAGTGAGGGTTATAAGACAGAGACAAAGCAAATGAGTCTATTTCTGTTGTTTTTTGTTATATAACAAACCATCCTCAAACTCGGTGGCTTAAAATAACAATGGTTTTATGATTTCTTACGTTTCTCTGGTAGGTGGGGTGATAGCTGGATACGTATGCAGCCATTTAGCCAGTGGCTGGAAGGTTCTAGAAGGGCCACATCAATCCCCCCCCCCCCCACCATGTGGCCTTTTTTACCACGCGGTCTCTCTTTCCTGTAGGACGGCTTGGATTTCCTGACTACGTGGTGGCTGGATTTGGGGAGAGTGAAAGTGGAAGCTTCCGGGGCCACTGGGGGCCCAGGCTGGACCTGGCACAGGGTCACTTCCAATCACATTCTGCTGGTCAAAGCAAGTCGCAGCGTATCCCAGACTCCAGGGGGGAGGAAGTAAGCTCCCCCCCTCTTGATGGGAGGAAACGTGGGTGGCCATATTTGCAGACAGACTTCCACCAGGAGTTGATAGGGATCAGAGGACGTGGAAGGAAAATAAGACGGAATGTACACAAATTTGACTTCTGCACAATTTTACAGACGCACATTTGGTGTGTAAAGTGAGGCTCGCCATCTGTCGGCGTAGGGCTGGAGCGGGGGGTTTGGCGCAGCTGTCTCCATCTCTCTTCCACTACCCTGATTTCCTCGTCTTCAAACAACCCCGTCGGTGGGAGACCACTAACGGGAAGGAGAAATACACCAAGGCCACACTCATTAGCATCCCGGAACATTGGATTCTATTTCTGGCAGATCTGAGGTGGTTGGCAAACCTCTCCCCCCTGCTTCCCCAGCTCAGCACTCCGAGGTAATGAGCCCACTGTATTATGTGGCATTAGCAGAAGTGCCAGGTGCCGACCAAGAGAAGAAATAGACTCCCCGCGCTCCACGCCCACTGCACGCACCTGGCGCTTGGGGTTCTGCTCTGGGTTCCGCGGAAGGCAACTCCCCTCGATTGAGTGCCCACCGTGTGCCAAGTGCCGCTGGGCATGCCTGGCCCCTGCTTTCCCCTTGAATGTCATCTTGTACTCTTTTCCCTCTCCATGCTCGCCTGCCAATCTGGGTGTGTTTTAGTTCTTCAAATGGGCCGCTCTTTCTCTTCCCAGCCTTTGACTGTTCTGTTTCTTCTGCCTGAGACACACTTGCCCTGGTTAACTCCAATGCATTCCTCAAATCGGGATCTCTGCCTTCTCTGCTAGATCGTAGGCTCCCAGGCCAGTGTTCTCTAACTGTTTGTTGAATGACTGAATGATGGAATGAATGAGTCTTCACAACAGCCAACTTTGAGAGATGAGTCAGTGGAGGTTCATAGGGAACTAACTTGTCCCTGGGGCCAGAATGCGGTGAGAGGCAGAGCCAGATTGGTGGCCAAGCCTGTGTCCTTTCTACCACCCCTGGCTCATAAGAGCAAATGCAGATGTGGCCTGTGGAGATGGGGAGGGGTGGAGGATGCTGGTGGAGTAAGTGAGAGTGCACGCACTTCTCTGCCTCTTGCTCGCACAGAGTCATTCCAGAGACGGGCGGGGGCGGGTAAGGGGGGTGGACCCTGGGGCCAAGATGCTGAGCTCCACAGTGTTTGGCTGAGGCTCTGTGGGTCTGGCCTCCCTCAATCTCTCTTGAATTGAGGGTTCACAGGCACCTCCTCTGTACAGGAGACAACTCAGCTGGCTGTCAGAATCTGGAAAGCTGTGCCCAAGGTCTTCGCCACCCTCTGCGGAAAGGGGCCCAGGGAAGATTCCAGGTCAGAATCAGGAGGTGTTTTTCCCAGAGGGGCAGTCAGAATGTTGCATCAGAGATGCCTTCCTGCCACAGGGAGAGCACTGGTTTCAGAGTCCCACACAGATTCGATCCCAGCTCCACCAATAAGAGCTAAGTGACCTTGGCCCAGTGACTTAACCTCTCTGAGCCTCAGTCTCCTTGTCTAGAAAATAGGGATAATAAGACACTCCTCATAGGGCTATTGAGTGAGTTAAATGAGTTAATTGTGCAGCATGCTCAGAGCAGGGCCAACGTCCCTAACCTGAGCCTAGAATAAAGGAAGCAGCTGAATATTAGGCTAGAAGGCCCGTTGTTCTCCCAGTGCCGCAGAGCCTCTCCTGCCTCAGCTTCTCTTCCATGTGATGTTCTGCTCTGCCTGCTTCCTGGTGCTATGAGATTAAATGTGATGGAAGGTGAAGAAGTCCTGTCCAAAGGTCAAGGCTAAAGAAAGTTGTATTGCTTTTGTGTCTCCATCTGGACCACACCGGGTCACAGTCAAGGGCCTGATAAACATCTAGAGAGGAGCAGAAATTTCATGGGCTTGGGAAATGATGATGGTGATGGTGGTGGTGTTGGTGATGGCAGTGATGGTAGAGATGATGATAGTGATGAAGATGATGGAGATGGATATGATGATGATAGAGATGATGATGATGGAGATGATGACACAGATGGAGGTGATGACGATACGGATGATGATGATGATAGAGATGATGATGATGGAGATGATGACAATGATGTTGGATAGACAGACAGGTGGGTGGATGGGCCTATTATAGCATGTTCAGGCCAAGCCTTAAGAAGACAGTAAGATGTTGGGGCGCCTGGGTGGCTTAGTCGGTTAAGCGTCCGACTTTCGCTTAGGTCATGATCTCGCGGTTCGTGGGTTTGAGCCCCGCGTCAGGCTCTGTGCTGACAGCCAGCTCAGAGCCTGGAGCCTGTTTCAGTCTGTGACTCCCTCTCTCTCTGACCCTCCCCTGCTCACGCTGTCTCTCTCTCTCCTAGAAATAAATAAAAATATAAAAAAAAAAAAAGAAGACAGTAAGATGTCATGAAAAGATCAAAGGACTACTTGTTCAAAGACCCATATATTTTTCAGTCCAGGCTCTGCCTCTTACTAGTCAAGGGACTTTGGACAAATCACTACACATTTCTGAGCTTTGGTTCCATCACTTATAAAATCGGAACAAAACCCCTCCCCTGCTTACTTCATAGGAAGCACCCACGGAGATCACACCGTAATCATTTTCATACACACAGCAGCCGTGGTAATCGCTGTTGTATCTGAGAGCAAACCCCACCCACAGGCAGTCACTGCCATCAAGTGAATTGACTCCAGCACCAGCTCTGTCGCTTCCTTCCCAGGGGTCTTTAGGCCAGTTAGTCATCTACAAATGAGGCTAATAGTGCCACCCCCACACAGGGTTGTGGCCTGGCTAAAATGGGTTCTTGTAGTGGGGACCAACCCCATACCTGAGAGAAGTGGGGGCGTCAGGAATGATCCTTATGATTGAAAGCCTCTGGTTCATTCTGGCTATTTCTTTCCTGGTCACACCCTTAGCTTGGCCTGACCTGGTATAATGACCACACTCTCCTGGTCATCACTGTTCCCTGCAAAACTCTCTTGTGGCATATTCTACTTCTTCAGTTTTGATGTTTATTTATTTTTGAGAGAGAGAGAGAGAGAGAGAGAG
The DNA here is from genome assembly GCF_008692635.1 of Crocuta crocuta. Lineage (NCBI taxonomy): Eukaryota > Metazoa > Chordata > Mammalia > Carnivora > Hyaenidae > Crocuta > Crocuta crocuta. The sequence continues at coordinate 5,342,582 of NW_027529624.1, forward strand.
AGAGAGAGCACCCATGGGGGAGGGGCAGAGAGAGAGGGAGACAGAGAATCCCAAGCAAGCTTCGCACTGTCAGCACAGAGCCCAACACGGGCCTTGAATTCACAAAGTGCGAGATCATGACCTGAGCCGAAATCAAGAGTCGGATGCTTAACCGCCTGAGTCACCCAGGTGCCTCTACCTTGTGGATTTCTTCAAGGACTAGATGAGGTCACAAAAGGCTGCCCGGTATGGTTGTGCAGGTTGCTTACTGGTTCAAGGGCACTCAGCTAAGGAAATCCAGCTTGTGCTCCTCCCCTTGCCCTGCCTGCCAAAGCTGCGAGCCTTGGAGAAGGTCTGCCTCTGCCTGGAGGAGGCATCTTTTCTACTTTGTATAAAAACTAGAGCTAGACGCACCCACCTGCGTCCCCTACAGTGGGATTCAGTTAGCCTAGAAATGTAGAATCGGATGGGGGTCTCAGAGAGGATCCGACCCAACATTCTTGTTGCAAAGAAGAAGAAACTAAACACAGTTCATTCATTCATTCCTTTATTGGATTTTACTGAGTATCTGCAATGTGACAAATATCTCTATGCTTGGCAGGAGGCAGAGCGGTCAGACGAGAAGGGCGCACGGTGTGGCTGGTTCAGCTGTGCTCCTCCTGACCCTGTCCTTTCTGCTCGGCCTCAGGTTCGTGAGGCCCTGTAATGCCAGGCATGGTGCCAGTCTCCTCCAGCTAGCTGTTCTCCACACTGGCTTGCGCCTGACCCCAGGCAAGGCTTGTGCAGCTGGCGACAGGGGCCTGTGCTAAAGGGCTCGAGGCGGATTCAGGTGCCTGGGCTCTGGGTCTAGCCTGATCACAGGCTTTGAACTTGGTCAAGCCCCCACCCATCCCTTTGTCTTCCAAACAGAAAGATCCTGGGGCGCCTGGGGGGCTCAGTCGGTTGAGCGTCTGACTTCGGCTCAGGTTCATGATCTCGTGGTTCATGGGTTCAAGCCCCGCGTTGGGCTCTGTGCTGACAGCCAGCTCAGAGCCTGGAGCCTGCTTCAGATTCTGTGTCTCCCTCTCTCTCTGACCCTCTCCTGCTCACGCTGTCTCTCCCTCTCAGAAATAAATAAAACATTAAACAACAACAACAACAACAACAACAAACCCAGAAAGATCCTGCCACTTGACCTCTAAGTTTCGGCCTATTCTAACCTTCTAATCAGTGGCTCTCAAACGTTGGCATGCGTTGGAACTACCCGGAAGGCAGGTTAAAACCCAGACGGCTGGGCCTTGCCTCAGACCTTCAGATTCCGTGGCTCTGGGGTGGGACCTGTATTTCTAACAAGTTGTAGATAGCGCTAATGCTGCCGGGCCAGACATCATACTTTGAGAACCACCGCTCTACCGCTGAGCAAATCTGGCCGCAGATCAGAATCACTTCGGAGAGCTCTAAACTGTGGCTATCAGGCCCCACACCAGAGCCGTTAAATCAGCACCTCTGAGCGGGAGGTGTTAACATGTAAACCTCTCTCAGGGTGATTTTTATGCTTCACTAGGATAGAAACCACTGTTCTAGAAAAGCAGCCAGAGATGTGACAGGACATTGGGCAAACACATTATTTCCCTTTGGAGAAATGTCACTCAGACCTGAGCCCAGCCTCCCATTAGCTGCCTGGCTTTGAACAGCCTCCCCAAGCCTCAGTTTCCCCTTCCGTGAGCAGGGCTCTTAGGAGGACTAAATGAAACTGCCTCGATGTGTCTGCCCTCTCCTTGCTCTTGTTTCCAAGGGGAGCTTGTGCACTGCTTCTGCTCCGAGGCTGTTGAACTGAGCACAATTCAATAAGCATTTAAAACCTCACAACGTGTAAGGCGCTGCCCTTAATGATGTGGGAAGACAAAAATGGATCAGGCTCCGTCCCCACTCCAAGCAGCTCACATGCTAATGGGGATGATGAGGCACGTGTTCAAAATGTAAGGCAGGATGTGACACAGGCCATGAAGGAAGCGACTATGATGAAGGCTTCCGTATGCATTGTATGCGAGGCACTTTACAGTATATTTTAATCCTCCTAGCAACCCATATGGTAGGAACTGTAACACCCACTTTACAGATAAGGAAACTGAGGCTTAAAGGAATGGTCAGTTACCTACCATGCAAGAGCCATTTTTTTTTTCCCCTGCAGGATCCGAGAGGAAGATGACCTTCACACAGTTAGAAAGGTTAAGAGGCTCTTGTGGAGGGCGCTCAAAGCTTTGAAGGACGTGTAGCAGTTCACGGGGTAAAGAGAGAAAAAGTTATCCCCGATAGAGGGATCGATATACAAAAAGGCCTGGGGAATGGGAGTCCCGGCTTCTTAAGGGACCTGGAAGTGGTCTGATTTAGTCGCAATGCAGGCTGACGGGGGGACCTGATGGGAACTAGATCCTGCTCGGAGGCTTCATATGCTGAAGAGTTTAGATTTTGTGTCTCCAGCCCTGGGGAGCCACTGACAATTCTTGAGCAGGGGGTGGCATTTTTGGGAAAAAGATTAAAGTGGTCCTGGGGTATGGGGGGTGGTGGCAGGGAGCCCAGGAAGGAGGGAGACGGCTCCAAGTGGTCCACGCGAGATGGTGAGGCAAGTGGATACACAGGGAAGTGTGCTGTCACCGCATGAAGCGTCTTTGAGGATCGACCCCCTACATGCACCTGCTTATTGACTGAGCCGTTCTGCGCTTGAGGAGGGGCAGGGGTAGCCAGGGGCAGGTGGGTCTCCTGCGGCTGCATGTGCAGCAACCCTCAAATTATGGTCCATGGAGCATGGCCTGCTCAGAGTGGAGGACTGGGCTGAAGGCGCGGCTCCGAGCTAGCCGCCTGGCCCTGCCACACTTCCTGCGTGGGAGAGAGCCCACCCCATGGCCTGAGTGCTTCTGACCCCAGCCTTCCAGGTGACGCATGACACCCTGCCCTCTTCCCGCTGCCGAGCTCACAGCCAGCTCAAGGCTCACAGCCTCTGTGTGGAGCTGAGCACAAACCCTCCTGGGCGGAAGCCAGTTCCTAGAAGCAAAGTCTGGATGTGGAATGAGCTGGGCTTGGATCCTGCCACTTGCTGGCTGGGTGACCTTGGGCACATCCCTTAGTCCTAGCCTAGACTTCACATCCTCTGTTTAAACACAATAAAGTAATGCATGCGCACTCTTCACTAGTCCCTCCTCCTTCACCTGCCCCATCTTCTCTAACTGATGGCCCTAGAGAACCTCAAGACCACAGGGACAAGCAGAGCAAGCCACTTTCAGTAAGCAAAGTCCAAGACGATTTTAGCGTTTTTGTCATTCAGTGGACCTGGCATATCATACCCATTTTATAGGTGACACAACAGGCTCAGAGGAAAGCACAAGCCGAATTTCTTTAGCTGAGTACCCCTGAGCCAGTAAGCAACCTGCACAACCATACAGGGCAACCCCTTGTGACCCCATCTAGTCCTTGAAGAATGACTAGTCATGGAAACATAACTGGCCGGGGACCAAATATTTGAGGGGCTGCAGAGGCAGGACTTGAATGCTAGTCTCTCACCCAGGGGAGCTGGAGCCTCAGTTTAGTGCCCTCCGACCCTCCACCGCCAGACCTATCGTCTCACCTCATGGCGGAGGGAAGATTGGCAGACATCCCGCCAGGTCCAGGATTCCCAAGTGATGCACAGTTCTCTCGCTGCTAAGAAAATATGTTTTGATAGACAGCGTTGTGTCTCTTCAACGCATCATCACGCAGTGAGAACATTCTCTTTACAGCCTCCTGAAAGCCTGAAGGAAGAGGTTCCACTGGGTGTTGATAGGTCGTTAACACCTCTCCAAACTTTGCCAATCTTCCTTTTCCACTGAGGGCACATCTCAAGCCTTAGTGTGCCAGTTTCCAGCTAGAATTTAATAACCTTGGTTTGTTTTGATTGTGTTTATTTTTATTCTTACCTTCTATTTTTGGCAAGTGATACTGGCTTCCCATTTAAGGCAGTGATATAACGATTCTCTAAAAAACATGTGTTGGGGGAGAGTGGGTCTTGGATTTAAGAAAAGAGTAAGTAATAAGTGGTGTAGAGAAATGCCACCCTGAGGATGATTGACGTCTGCCCTAGTTCAAGGCGGGGAGAAAGGAGGGGAGGGACGCGCTGCCCCAGGCACCCGGCTCATCCCCGCAGGGCTCTCTCTACAGTGCTCTCCCAGACCTGCACGCGCAGACCTCCACTCTGGCGCGCGAGGCCAAGGTGACTCCGCGGCTCCTCTGGGCGGCACGTGCGGGTCCACGAGCCACCCCGCAAGGTCCCGCGGGGCCCGAGATCTTGGGCGTGAGGTGGCGGCGGCGCGGGGCGGGCGCGCTGGGCACCCGGCAGGGCACCTGGGCATTTCCGCGATGGAGGAGGGCGCCGGAGTCCCGGAGCGCGGGCGGGGGACCCCGGGCGGCTGGCGGCGGGACCCTCGCGGGTCACCTGCGGCCCGCGCGGTGTGCGTGTGAATGCGCGCGCAGACATCAGCTTCGGAGGCCGATGCCGCCTTCCGGTCACGGTGCGCGTCCC
>NW_027529624.1:5347097-5360508 GCF_008692635.1 Crocuta crocuta
GTGAGCACCAAGGCCTGACCTGGGCTTCTTGCCGCTGGGTCTGCCCCCGCGAGTTCCGGCTGCGACCGCTTTCCGGGGGGTGAGGGGGCATTGACCTCGCCCTGCGGGGGAGACGGGGGTTCGCCTCCCGGAGTGGGAGGGAGGGAGGAGCTAGAGCCCGCAGAAAGTTCGCCTCCTCTGGGGGGCCACAGGAGGTGAAGTGGGAGGAGGAGCGGGTTTAAGGCTAACTACGTGCAAGAATCTTGGGGCGGCGTTCAAGGCCCCCTCCCACACGCGCGCGGAGCTGAGCTCCCTGCTCCTCCTCCAGCTGCTGGCGTAGCCTCGCCGGGAGAAAGCCTCGCCGTTCCTCTGGCTCCGGGAGAGCTGCAGAGCTGCAGGCAGAGGAGGAGGCCGCGGCGAGACGGGCAGCACCCCGAAGCCGAGCGCACGCCTTTGGCGCGCGGGCGGAAAAGGTGGCATAGGCGGCCAGCACAGGTTCGCCCACTCGGGACACGCACCCACGCACGCACCCACAGGTGCCGCCAAAGGACCCTCCAGGAGTCTCTAAGGACCCTCTTTAAGCCCCAGAGTCGCCCCTACCGCCCTCCCCCAGCCCCGGAGACCTCGGCGGGGACCCCGGGCTCGGACGTCCCCGCGCCTCCGGGCACCTGGCTCAGCAGGAGTCCCCCGGGTCGGGGCAGGGCGGGGCCGGCAGCGGCGAGCCCGAGCCCGCCCGGCGCCCAGGCCCCTCGGAGCCCTCAGAGCCCACCCATNGGGGGACGAGAGGAAGCTTTACAGGACTAGGGAAAGTTAAACTGATTGAGCACCTACTGTGTGCCGGCATCATAGGCAACTTTACGCATCTAGAGATAAACGAGACTTGTTGAGCACCTGCTCTGTGTCAGGCTGAGTGCTAGGCCCTTAGTTGTCCCTGGGAGGAAAGACTTACTAAGCTGCTACTATGAGCTACATGTGTTGCTGGAAGCCTTCCGTTTAAGCAACTTAGAGCAATAGCCACTTAAACAGGAGGACACTGAGGCTCAGGGAGGAAGAGGCGCTTACCTTCCCCAAACGCTCCCTCCCTCTTCCTGAGCTGGCTGCTACCTGTGTGCCAGGATGGAGCTCCTTGGTGGCCCACCCCCAGCCCTGGGCAGGACTTCCTTTGAGGAGGGAAGATCAAGAAACACCTTCCTTGTTCAGCATTTCTTGAGCTTTTTTTTTTTGGGGGGGGGGGTGTGCCAGGAGTGAGTTTCCTGAGTGATTCTTTTCCCTGGAAATGTGTCCCACATTCAGCGGGCCCGAGGGCCTCCAAGTGCCTTTGAGGGGCTCTCTCTTGTCGTTTGGCCCCCCTTCCTTGGAGGATGACAAAGGATGTTCTGGATTCCTGGCAGGTAGGAGACCGGGCTGGGAAGGGGCAGCCAGCTCAGAAGCCCATGATTCAGGCTTACCCTGGCGTCACAGCGACAAGGCGGGGTCCCCAAGACCTCTGCCTGCGTTCCAGCCCTACCCCACCTGGCTGTTCCCGGTGGCCCCTGGGATGCCTAGAGGAGGTGCCTCAAAGGAACCCACTTGTCCGAAGCTGTATTAGCCTCTCGACTTCTCACTAAACGATCCTGGCCACACTACGGGTTTGTTTCTTCATATCCAGCTGATAGGTGACCAGTCCCACCAGCCCAAACCATTTGCCGAGCTGCTGAGAGGCAGGGCTGGTCTGCGGGAAGCTGGTGGGGCTGGTTTCACACCGCAAAGCCCCCGGGACACCCCTCCATGTGGGGACGGGAGCCAGTGGATAATGTATATGGTCAGAGAGGCTGGCCTGCGCGCTAATGGAGGAGCTGGAGGTGTGTGTGTGTGTGTGGGGCACTCGTTCTGGGATCAAGCTCCGGGGTACCCACGGGGAGAAGGACATGTCCGGATTCCTGTCATGATATCCTTGTCCATCTGATCCTTTCCATCTTCCCGGCGGGCCCTGAGGGAGGGGCTTGGGGGAGAGGAAGAGGGTGAACCCCCAGATGTGTTTGCTAGGAGCTGGCTGGGCAGGGTTTAAGGGTGAGTCCTGGGCAGGATACCCATCCCCCCAGCTGTCTGTAGGGAGAGAGAGGGATGAGAGTATAATAGGCCTCAGGGGTCATTCCCCTGCCTGATGCCAGCTAGGGCATCGCTGAGTCAGGCACTGTTTGAGAAAGACTGGATTTGGCCAGGGGGTAGGTTTTTATGGAGATAAGAGCCCAGGCTTCAGAGCCCATCAGCCTAAGTCTAATCCCGGCCTGGCCTGTAATCTGTGTGGACTGGGGCAAATGACTGAGCCGTGCCCCCACCCCCTCCCCCCTGGTGTGCCCATCAGTTAGTGGACTGATGCTGGTCCGCTTTTCATGGGACTGTTGTGAGTCTTTGGAACAAGAAACACGAAGTGGCCAGCAAGATGGGAGCCCACCTGGCTGTCCACCCCCACCCCCCACCCCAGGTGCCCTGTGAGTGGCCCCAGGCTGGGGTCAGCTGAGACACCCAGAACTTGCATTTGGGTTCTTGTGCTGCTAGCGGCCCCCATTAACCGCTCTCTGAGCCTCCAGCCTCTAAATTCTCAAAGGGCCTTTTGCTCTCTGATGCCCACCTGCTCCTCACTGTGTGGGGACGGCCCGGCTGAGATGCAGGGAGAGAGAAGGCAGCCGAGGAGAGGAGCCATGCCCACAGCTGCCCACAGCGCCTGGGGGTGGGGTGGGGAGGAGAGGGAGGGAAGATGCGGGGGCGGGAGGTGGAGCCTGGGGATCGCTGTCACCTGGCGTCCAGGTGTCTGGGTACCTCACACAGCCCCACGTGGCTGAGGCCATGTGAAGCCTTCTCTCGGAGAAGAAAGCCACATTTCCCTCTCCTTGCCTCTTTCTGACGCCCTGTCTCCTCCCTGACTCTCTGCCTCGAGGTCCATCCAGGCACTGATATTAGCACATCTGTACCAGGACCCCCCCCTCCCCCTCCCCCTACCTAGAGGCTGGGTTGGGTAGGCGGTGATGGAGAGGAACATTGTCCCTGGGAGCTGCTGGCCTCCCTCCCTGTCTGTCTAGACAGACGTGATCACCAGCAGAGTCAAGCTCCCCGAAGACAGGCTGGGGAGGGGGCTTTCGTGGTGCGGGGCCTCTTTCCCCGCAACTCTGCTGAAGGCCCAGGCTGCCTCGCCCAGCACAGCACCTGGGCCAGCCAGGTCAGGGGAGGAAGAGGAGGAGGCCTCAGAAGGAGGCTTCGGGTGAGCTCCAGAGGCAGACTCACTTGCTTCATTCATTCATGGCTCATTTATTGAGCACTTGCTGTATACATGGCACCGAACCCCTGTGGGGTAAATGGAAGAGGGCTGCAGGCATGAATTGGGGGGCGGAGGAGGAGGGAGTCCCTGTCCTGACGACCTCATTAACGACAGAGGCCAGTCATGTAGCCTTTGAAGTATCAGGGTCCTTATGTGTGAAATGGGCAGATAATATCTTCCCTGGGGGGAGGTGGGGAGGAGACCCTGTTGTGCGGCGCCGCTGCCTGGGGTCAGATCTCTCCTTTGCCGGTTACTGGCTGTGTGACCATGAGCAAGTTAACTCAACTTCTCTGTGCCTCAGTAACTTCCCCTACGAACTGGGGTGACGCCACCTACCTTCTGGGGTTACTGAGGGACGGAGCGACTTAGTACACGCTCAGCACTTAGCACCTGGTGGCCCATGTTGACTGCGAAGTAAATGTCAGCTACCTTTATTGTTCTATACTTAGCACGATACCTGGCACACGGCAGGGGCTCAGTTAATGGTGATTGTCAGGGCTGGGGGGGCTCAGGGTCAGCGGTGTGCGGGCTTATTGTGTGCGCCTCTTTGCAATTCATTATTTGAGACCCTCTTGGTAACTTGGAATTGGCCGGCGGGTGGGAATGTGTATGCCATAGAGATCGACAAACGCTGCCAGTAAGAGCGTTTTAAAAAGATATTTTTGAGAGCTGGTTTACTGCACGGCGCCTCTCAGTTGGGCTCCAGTCTCAGCAGAATGGCAGAAGTAGAGCCCGATGACGTTGGAGAGAGCCTTGGGGTGAGTGGGTGCAGCATCCTAGGCTACTGAGCTGGGGCAGCCAGAGGTGGGGGCCACGGGGAGCTAGCATGTACAGGTCCCTGCGCACACGGGGAAAAAAAGGTGCCTTCTCTGGGCAGATGAGTCCCGCAAAGACAGCCCCCCACGCTCCTGCCCAGAGGGGTGCCTTGTGCAGCGCCCAGCCTGCACAGCCATGAGTGGCAGCGGCTGAGGGCAGGAGGGATCGATATTCCAGCAGGCCTGTGTCAGTTTCTAGTTCCTAGAGAGGGGAGGGATTCCTGCCGGGGTGGGGTGGGGAGCGAGAAGCCTTCTGAGAGGAGGTGGTGTTTGAGCCAGACCCTGCGATGTAAAGAGAAGAGGGTGTTCTGGCAGAGGAACGAACACGAGCTTAGAAGTGGAGGCAGATCTCCGCAGAGCTCCAAGAGAGTGATGGGCTCGGGGACTCTCAGGGGATTCCGGTGGGTGCTGACATAGGAAAGGAGGGTGGCGGGGGCTGGGACTGGCCTTTGGGGTGGGCCTTCCATTTGGATCCTGAGTCAGGGTCCAGTTCAGCCTCTTTCACAAGGCCAAGAAGCTCCCACAGAAAGTTCTGGGTAGCCCTTGCAGCTCTGAAGGACTTGAGCTGTTCCCGGGTCGTTTCTCTGGCCCACATCCCCTAGTCCAGATCTCTGGGTCTCCTGGCAGGCAGTAAGCAAATTCCCAGGGCCTGGGGGTGAGGGCGCTGGGCCCTGGGTGGGTGGGGAGGATGTGGTCTGGACGTGGCCTTTTCCCAGTTTCTGGGAAGGCTGAAAGGCCACAGCCTGCAGTGCCCGAGAAATGCTCTCTAGCGCCTCCTTTAGGCCATGCCCTGGAGTCCCAGCCCGCGGGAGGCCAGGGTTGGAAAGATTAGAAGGACCAGAGAGAGATCAGCTTCTAGCAGGAGTTAGTTAACATTTTGCGACCTTAGCATGTGCAACAACACTGTGAGTGGAGTCCCTTCTATAGCTGAGAGAAAAAGGAACTTCCAGAGAACTTTGGCTACTTGCGGTAAAGTGAGGAGTCAGGCCCCTGCGGTTCTGGGAAGGAATCAACAAAGGGTGAATGGCCGCGGGGGCGAAGGAGTGAAGGGGGTGCGTGCGTGAGGGGGGTGGCTGAGGAGGAAGGGGGCCGCAGGGGGCACGAATGGACGAGCTGGCAGAGCCGCAAGACCCCTCGGGGACGTCCTGGTCTAACACCCCCATCTTACAGGCGGAGAACGGACGCCCAGACAGGAGCCACGCGGAGGAGGCCAAGGCCGCCAGCAAGAGGCTGCAGGGTCGGGTCCAGGGCCTGCTGGCGTCCGCTCCCCGCTCAGCGCCGCAGCCCCGAGCCATGATGAAGACCCTGTCCAGCGGGAACTGCACACTCAGTGTGCCCGCCAAGAACTCGTACCGCATGGTGGTGCTGGGCGCCTCGCGGGTGGGCAAGAGCTCTATCGTCTCCCGGTTCCTCAACGGCCGCTTCGACGACCAGTACACGCCCACCATCGAGGACTTCCACCGGAAGGTCTACAACATCCGCGGCGACATGTACCAGCTGGACATCCTGGACACGTCCGGCAACCACCCCTTCCCTGCCATGCGCAGGCTGTCCATCCTCACAGGTGGGTGCCTGGGGTGGGCGGGCGCCCTCGGCACTGGGCAGTGTGCACACCGCACGCTTTGCGTACCCGTCGTCGGAAGTCAAGCTCACGGCCAGCCCCCTTGTGAGCCTGGGAGGGTCAGAGGGGTGCTGCCGGGCAAGTGGTCGAGCCGGGGCCCAGATTCCTCTGTCTGGCCGTGGATGGAGTACTTGTGACTCGTGCTGCCTTCCAGGTCAGGAGCGGACACAGGCACTGGGGGGGAGTTCTTCTCCAGGGACCCGAGGGGCCACTGCCTTACTCCTGCGGGAGGTGGCCCAGCAGAGCTCCGGGGACCATGGTCAGTCTGCTGAGCTCAGGTCCCTTGACACCCCAGGCCTTTGCTGCCTCTCGGAGCGGTAAGGGCAGGCCCTGGGCACTGGTCAGTCAGCGTGATGCCCGGAGCTCAGTAATAGTCACAGGATCGGTGGTGGCAGGAGCCAAGGCTTACGGAGACCTGTGTGCCTGGGGCTGTCCCTCGAGGTCAGCGTGGGTTTGTTTAATCCTCACAACCAACCTAGGAGATGGCTCTTTTGCACTTTACAAATGGGAAAACCGGGGCCCAGAGAGGGTAAGCTACTCCAGGTGGTAACACAGGTGGTCTGGGGCAGCCTGGTGCTTATTCCCTATGGTTAAACTGTCCGGGAGTCTGCCGGCCCTGCTGGGGACACTGGAGCGGGAAGGGAGATTGTCGGGGGTGCAGGGGGGCAGGTGGAGAGGTGGGACCCGGCCAGCGCTGCATTACTAAGGCGGTTTCATGTGGTGGCCAAGAGGGTGGGCACTTCCTGGCTTTATACCTCTGGGCAAGCAACTTTCTCTCTTTGTGCCTCCGTTTTCTGTCTGTACGAGTATCACATCAGCACCCACCCCACAGGCCACTGTGGGAATTAAGTGAGTTAATACGGCAAATGTACTTGGTGAACAGATAGTAAGTGCTCAGAAAACAATGGTGGTAACCCAGCATTTAGAGAGTGCCTGCTACGGGCTACACAGTCATTTCCTTTTCTTTTAAAAAAATTTTAATGTTTATTTGAGAGAGAGAGAGAGAGAGAGAGAGAGACGGAGCATGAGTGGGGGAGGGGCAGAGAGAGAGGGAGACACAGAATCCGAAGCAGGATCCAGGCTCCGTGCTGTCAGCACGGAGGTGGACATGGGCCCCGAACTCATGAACCGCGAGATCATGACTGGAGCGGAAGTCGGACGCTCAACCGACTGAGCCACCCAGGTGCCCCAGTGCAGCCATTTCCTAAGCATCCTTCTCCCATTTCTGGGCAGTGATGAAGGGAAGGAATGAGCAAGTACCTCTGCAGCCATCACGAAAATAGCCCTCCAAATGGAGATGTTTTTGTACCAAGAAACTGCTGCCATGCACACCCTCCCCTACACCCTGGCCACGCACCCTCCTTGAGCACCCTGGGCGGAGCCTTCTTCTTGCGGTCTGTCCTTGCCCACCGGCTGGCCCAGATCGCACTCCACCCCCACCCCATGTTTCGGAGAGGCAGTGTGTGGATGGAGGGAGCCCTGGGTTGGCCTGGATTCCAGTCCTCGCTCCACTATGGATTAGATATGTGACCCGGGCTCTGATTCTCCGTCTCCCTGGCTGCACAACGGACATAAACTTGCTTCCCCCCCAGGGTGGCTGTGGGGACTGAAGGAAGGCACTGGGGGCACTTCCAGCACATGGTGGGTATTACAGGGAGGTCAGCTCTCCTTGCCTTGGGGAGGGGACTGGATGCCCACTGATGTCGACAAGACTAACATCAGAGGGAAGGAGAGACATGTGAGGCAGGACCACCTGTGTGTTTCCAAAATTAATTTTTAGTTACACAATAATATGCAAACACACCCTCCTATAAACCCAAATAAGGCTAAAAAGCCCCCTTGACCTGTGTCCCCAACTCCAGGCTCCTGTCCCCTCCCTGGAGTGGCCCACCCCCTCAGTCTGCTGGGGACTCTTCTGGACCCACCGTGAACACACTGACCTTTACATTTGTATCCTCTTTGTAACAGGGAGTATTTTCGCCCGTCTCTTTTTAACGCGCACTTATCATTCGGAACACATCTGTCTGCTGCTTGCTTTTTTCACTCACCAGCTCGTGCCTCATTTTCCAACCTGGTGCTGGTGCAGAAGGAAACTCTGAAAGCCATTAATTCTGCCGCCAGCTCTCTTTCCAGCTGCCAGCCAGGCTGTCTCTAAAGCTTGGCATCGCGGTCTTGCATTTGAATATGTCAAGGCCGCTGAGTCCTCAGGGGCCCAGGATTAGCCTAATGGGACGGGGTTGGCAGCCCAGGCGGAAATGGCTGCCAGGCTTGGGGCTGCCTTTTGCAAGCACCTCTCTAAACAGCCCATCACCCCCATTCCTTCCATCCCGTCCCGCCCCTTCACCCAGCTTTATGGACCCCCACTGTGTGCGGGGCCCTGAGGAACGAGGACCCAGGTGACACTGTCTCCCTCTGCTCTAGAGCTCACGGTGAAGGGCATACCATTAGCCGGAGAATGATTCCAAATATGACATGCGCTATTATGGGGGGACGAATGCTGTGCCCTGGAGGTCCACAGGAAGGAGGCAGCTTCCAGAAGGAAGAGGGGTTGGATACCAGACCCCGGGCCAGTCACTGACACCCCTGAGCCTCGGTTTCCTCATCTGGGAAACAGGGATTTTGGCATCTCCTCATGGATTCTTACGAATTGAAGCCAAAGTTCAGAGAAGGTGCTTTGGGTGTGAGCTTGTGACCCCTGTAGTAAGTTCTGGAAATTGGCATGCGAGCACTGCCATGCCCTCTCCCGGCCACCCTGGCCACCTCCGAATTGCCTGTTTCAGACCCAGGGACCCATCCTGAGTGATGCAGTGAGTGGAAATAGGGATCACGTAGTCTTGGAGGCTACTGCTCATTCGTCCGTGATTTATTCAGGAAGCGGGGAGCACCTGCGTGTGCCAGGCACTGGCTGGGTGAGACAGAAGCAGGTCCAAATCGTGGCCTGGCCACGTTCGTGCTGTGCCATCTTGGGCCTTTTCTGAGCCTCCCTTTGCTCACCTACACCGGGAAGGTAACCAAACTCTCAATCCGTGACAGAGGTCTTGTGAGAGTTGGGGAGGAACCCATGCTGGCGCGTCCTCACTGCCATGTCCATACCTAAGACCTCCACTCATTATCCCATGAAAAACCCTCACGGGAGGCTGAGTTTCCTCCACGTGGGACAGATGGGGAAATGAAGGTTCAGGGAGGTGGCGGGACCTGCTGAGGGCCATGGGGTCAGGATATAAACCCTGGCCTGACTGGTGCCTGTGCTCTGAGTTCCCATGATGTGTCAGGCTCTATCCAGGCCCTCGGGATGTGCACTGAACAAGTCGTGCAAGACCCCTACTGTCATGGGAATTGTACTTATTATTATTATTTTTTTAATATTTTTATTTATTTCTAGGAGAAAGAGAGAGCGTGAGCAGGGGAGGGTCAGAGAGAGANACTGCCTTTGAGCTGGGCTGTGCCACCCATTAGCTATGTGCCCTTGAACAAGGGCTTTAACCCTCTGGGCCTCTGCCTCCTGCTCTGAAAAATGGGGAGAAGAGTGACCCCCCCATAGACTCACTGGGAGGGCGGNCAGCAGGTGACGTCTTCATCCTGGTCTTCAGCCTGGATAACCGGGAGTCCTTCGATGAGGTCAAGCGCCTCCAGAAGCAGATTCTGGAGGTCAAGTCCTGCCTGAAGAACAAGACCAAGGAGGCGGCCGAGCTGCCCATGGTCATCTGTGGCAACAAGAACGACCACGGCGAGCTGTGCCGCCAGGTGCCCGCCACCGAGGCCGAGCTGCTGGTGTCGGGGGACGAGAACTGTGCCTACTTCGAGGTGTCGGCCAAGAAGAACACCAACGTGGACGAGATGTTCTACGTGCTCTTCAGCATGGCCAAGCTACCCCACGAGATGAGCCCCGCGCTGCACCGCAAGATCTCCGTGCAGTATGGCGACGCCTTCCACCCCAGGCCCTTCTGCATGCGTCGCGTCAAGGACATGGACGCCTACGGCATGGTCTCGCCCTTTGCCCGCCGCCCCAGCGTCAACAGTGACCTCAAGTACATCAAGGCCAAGGTCCTTCGGGAGGGCCAGGCCCGTGAGCGGGATAAATGCACCATCCAGTGAGCGGGAGGGACACCGGGGTGGGGGCCTGGGCGGTGCCTTACGGGAGGTGGCCCCATGTGCACACTGCCCACGCCCCCCGCCCCCCTACCCCCCNATTCTGCTTTTCTGAGGTGCCCCCCCCCATCTGCGCTTTTAGCTCCTCCTCGCAGGGGCAGGTCCCTGCAGGGCTGGGAACAAGGGACGGAGACATACGGACTTGTGCCGGCCCCCAGGTCAGAGCCCTCCTGCCCTGGGGGTCGGAGGAAACACTGATGCCGGAGGGGCCAGAATCCCTACATGAACGGAGCCTCCTGGAACAGACACGGGTGCAAACGACTCCCGGGGTCTCCGCTGGGCTGGTTGAGACCCCAGACTCTGCCCTCTCCGCCTCAGCTCTTTGGGCCCCTGCCCGTCCAAGATGTCCCGGGCGCTGAGCCGGTGGCGGCTGTGTGTGAGAAGAGGGGCGTGGCCACGCCTCCCGGACCACAGCCGCCGCGTGGACTTCTCCGCCGTCCGTGTCGCGGATCCCTCGTCTGCTGGTGTGTGTTGTTGCTGCCGTTGTTCTGTTGTGTGTAGCTGTAGAAGCGGAAATCGTACTGTAAAAGCTACTGGCGCCTCGTTGGCCAGACGCCCCTGCCCACGTTAGACCCGTGGCCTCTGCTGCGGACGCCTTCCTCCCCCTTCCCAGACAGGGTTCCCTTGGCCTGCCTGCAGCCGGACACTGCCCTCGGTAATGAGCTTCACGGTTTTAACACTTGCACGGGGCAGGGGTGGGGCAGGCTGGGGCTGCTTCTCCTCCTGTCCCCGTTGTGTGGTCGAGGCAGCTGATTCTGGGGGAGGGGAGGTGACACGTTCCAGCACACTCCTTCCCCCCCCCGCCCCCGCTTCACCTCGTTCAGGGCAGGGCTCTGCCTAGAACCATGGCTCTGCCTAGAACCATGCCGTCTTCTACTGTGCTGGTTCCTCAAGCATTTATTGAGCACCTGCTGGGTGCCGGGTCCACTGTGTGCTAGGAAACAAAGAGAGTGAGCAGTGCACTTTATGACCCTAGGCCAGGCCCTTCCCCAGCCTGGGGCTGTTCCCCTTCACCCGCATGGCCTGCACCCACCTCTGCTGCCCCTCTGTCTCATGCACCTGGAGCTTTTGGGGGGGGGGCGGGGAGGGCTGCAGGTGCAGCTGGGAGCCAGAGCCGAGCCCAGAGAGGTAGGTGGGAAAGTCCCTCGTGTGTGGCGCGAGACTGCTGTGTACTGGGTGTGACAGGAGTTGGGCCCCTTGACCAAAGGCCTTGTCATCAGCTCTTAACAAACACATTTCATATCTTAACCTCCTTTAAAATACTGAGATTTAGGGGCGCCTGGGTGGCTTAGTCGGTTAAGTGTCCGACTTTCGCTTAGGTCATGATCTCGCGGTTCGTGGGTTCGAGCCCCGCGTCGGGCTCTGTGCTGACTGCCAGCTCAGAGCCTGGAGCCTATGTCAGAGTCTGTGTCTCCCTCTCTCTCTGACCCTCCCCTACTCACACTGTCTCTCTCTCTCTCCTAGAAATAAATAAAAAAATATTAAAAAAAAAATACTGAGATTTAGGGCTACGCGGAACCTTAGTGATCATCTAGTGAATCTTTCTGAGGCCCAGAGAGGGTGAGTAACTTGCCCCAGCTCACACAGCAAGTCTGTGAGCGGCAGAAGTAGGGCTAAGTCCAGGCATTCAGCACACGCCCCGAGGTGCCCCCTCTCCTGATGCTTCCTCGGCCCCTGGGGCGTTCAGAAAATGGAGGTGTCTTCCCCGACCCTCTCTCTAGATCGGTCCCTGAGGGCTCTTGTAGATTCTGTGTACTCCATGCCTGTGTTTGTCTACGTACACGCACGTGAACACGAAGATGTGCGCGTGCCCGGCTCCAGCTCTGCACACTGGCTGCCTCCACCCCGGCACCTGCTGCTCAAGCGGGGGCCCTGGCTCTGCTACTATGCCCTCACCCGGCCCTGGCCCGAACCCTCCGAGAGGACGTGGCCAGGACAGGTGTGTGACCTGGTCCCACCCAGTGACGCCCCTGCTGCCCCACATCTCTGTGACCGCTACCAAATAAAGTGGGTTTGTTTCTAAGCTGTGTCCTTGACTGTATTTGCTGTATTTCTGAGAGGAGGTATGTCTCTTCCTCCAACCAGAGCTGGCCGTTTCCTCCCTCAAATACACCTGTCCGCTGCCCTTGCCCAGGTGGCAGCATTGAATCAGTCTTCAAGTTTAAATATGTGTGGGAGGGGGCCCCCCAGGACAAGAAGTTGTGTACCTCTCTTGGCCCTGCCTTTCTGGATCTTCTGGGGGCGGTGTATGCTGAGCTGTCGGTGTCCCTTGAGAGGGGCGGCCGGGTCGGACAGAAGACACCCCGGCCCCATGGGTCATCGCCCCTGGGCACCACCGTATGTCTAGATTCTGTGTGGCTCCTCTCAAACAGTGATTTTGCTCCAGGGAACATTTGGCATTATCTGGAGACATTTCTTTTAAGTGTATTTATTTATTTTGAGAGAGAGAGAGAGAGAGCGAGTGAGCAGAGGAGGGGCAGAGATAGAGGGAGAGAGAATCCCAAGCAGGCTCTGCACTGCCAGGGCAGAGCCTGATGCAGGGCTCGAACTCTCGATCCGTGAGATCATGATCTGAGCAGAACTCGAGTCGGTCACTGGCTGAGCCACCCAGGCACCCCTGGAAACATTTTTGAATCTCCGAGACTTGGGTGGAGGGCACTACTAGCTTCTAGTGGGTAGAGGCCAGGGTTGCTGCTGAACACCCTCATGCCCAGGTCAGCACCATGCCCCTTCCCCCCCCCCCCCCCCAAAAAAAAANCCAAATGTCAGAAGTGAGAAGCCTCAGTCGGGACGGTTGGACACGGCCCGGGTCTGTATGGTTGATGTGTTGTACAACTTTCTGGACAGTATTTAATAGACACCGGGCAAGCAGAGAGAGCCCTCGTGTGAGATGAGGCAGGTTGTGGGTGGGGACGGGGGTTGAGGGAGAGGGACAAGGTCTGGTCCCTGTGCCACCCTGAACCTGCCACCTTAGATCTGATTTTCCCAGGGTGGAGGGAACAGGAGGGGCCCAGCCTCACACCCGTCATGCCTCATGCCACCCTCACGCCTTCCAGCCCCGTGAGAAACACCTCCCGTTTACCCGATTGTCCCCATCTTGTCCAAGATGGCCCAGCTGGTGGTCTGGCAGGTGGGGGATTCGAAACCAGAGGTCACCTTAGCTTCATGAGGGTGGGGAACAGATTTTGCATCTGGGAGATGGAGGTAGTCTGCGCTTTTGATCGACCAGGAGAAGATGTCACCGAGCGTGTAGGTGACGGGGCTCATGGTTCAGAGGGAGAGATCTCTGTGCGGACATTCACAAAGCAAGGTGACCTTGGCTATGGCGGAAGCAAAGCCAGGTGGACCTGTCGTGTGGAGGAGCAGGAGGGGAGCTCCCCACTCTGCCTACCTGGGAGCCCAGCCCCCCTCCCATCCCGCACTGGGCAGAGAGGGTAAGTGTGGGAGGCAAATCACTTTGCCACTTGCCGAGTCCTGTCTCTGTAGACGAGACCTAGAGGCCAACACTATCTCCTACATCCCAGGCCAGTGCTGGATGGTAAGAGCTGGGGG
>NW_027529624.1:5360529-5371582 GCF_008692635.1 Crocuta crocuta
AGCCTTCCCCCAGGCCGGGGAGGGGGGTTGGCTAAAGCCTGGACCACCTCTCCTACTCTCCCCCTCCACTGGGGACTGTGAATAAGTCCCGTCCTTTCCCCTGCTTCGGTTTCCTCATCTCTAAATGGGAGGTGGGGTCGGGCAGTTGGACGAGACGACGCACGAACAGCCCCTTGTAACCCTATGTTCTCTGCAAGAAGGAATTAATATTTCTCTTACGTAATCATTGCTCATTGCTAAACAGAACACACTTGCTCCAGCCCGGGGTCCAGCCCGCTCCTGGCTCGCCCTGGGATGGGGTTAACGAGCACCAGGCTGGCTGCCGCAGAGGAGACTTGCCCGACGCGAGAGAGGGAGCGAGGAACGTCCCTCCCAGTGAAACCATTTACAGACAAGCACAGGGCAGCCGGCTTAGCTCCCGACCTCACGAAGGGAGCCCTGGGAATCTGATTTCAGAGAATTCCGTGCTGCAAAACTCTAAGTACTTAGTCCGTTCTGCCTCCCTGAACCTGTCACTTACTCATAAGAAAAACTTCAGGCTGGGTCACGGCCTGGTGGGGCTGCCAGAAAACCAGCTGGGGCTCGGCAGTAAAGGCGGCTGGGAACGGGGTTAGGGAAAGAGGGCTGGCCTTTGTTGAAGACCTACTGTGTACTGAGCACCGCGCTGAGTCTGTTACCTGCATCCTCTTACTGAATCCTCATGGCAAAGCTATGTGGGAGGATTATGACTCCCTTTTTACATACCAGGGCACTGAGGCTCAGAGAGGCAAAGCCACCTGCCCGAGGTTGCACAGCTGTGTGGGGCAGAGCTGAGCTAGAACCCACGTCTGGTCTCAAAGCATGTTTTCTCCCCAGAGTTTTCATCACTGGGTTGGCTGAGGGGCTCCTCTCTGGAAGGAGAGAGGCTGGAGGGTTGAGGTCTGACGTCTGAACATAGCTCAGCAGCCTTGAGCAGATGTTATTCACGAGGAGTAAGATGCTCGGAGGCCCTGTGCAAAAGCCACTGTAATAGACGAGCTTGACTTCTGTTTTATGGAAAAGTCCACCAGAGCCAGAGGGTGGCTCTGCTCCACGGGTCATTCGGGCATTGAGGTTTCAGGCCGCCCCGTCTCTAGGACCTTGTCACCATCCGCAAGGTCAAAGCCCCCGCCACGGTCAGGTTCAGCCAGAAGGGTAGGGGAAGAGACTGCAGAGGATGCACGGCTGAGACTTTCGGGCCGTGGCTGCCCCCCTCCCTCTCCCTTCCCCTGGCCACACACACCTGTGAGAAGGGCTGGGACATGCACTTCCTTGCCAGGGGGCCCCACATCCGGTGGCAACTCCTCACGGAGACATGGGAGACGCGATCTGTCTGACCAGCTAACGGACCCCCCAGCGCCCTCTCGCATAGGGTCCAGGCCTCGGGACAGCCCGTGCGACCCGACTTCGCTCAGGAAGCAGGTTAATCCCCCCTGCTTCCTTAAAGCCGACCTGGGCTTTACTCTCCCCTGTCCCTCGATGAAAACGTGGGGCCCGAGATGCTTCTCATCTACACCAAAGGCACTTCCAGCAGCAAATACAGTCTCGGTCAAAAATCCGTGGTCCCCGTGATGATGGACATTTCAGTCTCTGGTCAAAGGAAAGACCCTCCCTCCAAGCCCTGGCGGCGGTCTGCTCACACCCAAAGGTAGGAACTGAGGAAGACAAGGATGGGCATGTTCTCCGGTGCTCACTCTCTGGCTTCCCTTTTAGCCAATTCTGGCTTCTCTCTCTCCTCGGTCCTTGGGAGGTGGGTCTGGTAGGTGTTGGGGGAGAAGGTCAGGGGAGCAGGGAGGCTCTTATTTGCCTGGCACTGTGGCATTGCGGTAAGACAGCGTCACGCTCAGGAGCATGGGAGATGTTTAACAGTGACACTAAAATCGCAGGCATAATTTCGTAGATTTTTCCGAGATCATCTTGCCATCCCTGGCAATGGCTCACCTGTGGGCATCTTTATTTGGATTCCTTGCTAGGTCCTTCTGCAGCCTCTTAGAATGTTCTTTTCCCCCTTTCCTTCCCCTTCCTTTCCCCTTCCCCTCCCCATTCCTTCCCCTTCCCTGTTTACTTATTTATTTTGAAACAGACAGCAGGTACAAGTGGGGGAGGGGCAGAGAGAGGGAGACAGGGTCCCAAACAGGCTTCGCACAGTCAGCACGGAGCCTGATTTGAGTCTCAAACCCACAAACCCACACACTGGGGGATCATGACCTGAGCCAAACCCATTGAGCCACTCAGGCACCCCGCCTCTAGGAATGTTCTAATACCTGTTGGTTTCGCGCTGAGGCCTCCAGCCTCCAGGATGCAATCTTGGTCAGGGCTTCCTCTTGTGGTTTTCCTGCATCTGGTCTGTATGAAACTCACATCCTTTGCCCCAGTCAGTGTGAAGCATATAAGCTGATCGGGGCTCAGTAAGGATCTTTGGCATCTAACCTAGATGGTCTACCCCCCGTTGGATTTACCAGGCAGAGGACACACAGTGGTCCGCAGAGCCGACAGCTACTAGGCTGGGAAGTGAGGGACAGACACTCCCACAGCACGCCGCAGCGCTCTCCCAAAAGTCTGTTTCCCACAAAACCTTCTCACAATAGACTCTTTCATATCTTTGACATAGGTAAGAAGTATGAGAGTCAAGGTGCTGGTTCTTAGCCATATATGTGGAAATGTGTGCCTTTGGTTTGGCACCTGGCTTTGGAATTTGAGGTCAGTCTTGAGTCTCAGCAAAAAGGTGAGCTCCCTGTGTGCTCCCTCGGCGGAAGGAGGAGGGAGCGCCCCCCCTCCCCTCATGACCCAGTCAATCACCTCCCCAGAGGCCCCACCTCCAAATACCATCACATTGGGGGTTAAGTTTCAACGCAGGGATTTTGGGGGGACACGTTTAGTCTATAGCACTGGATTTTCCCCATTGCTTTTTATTTTTTAAATTTTACATGAAAATATTATTTAGCTTGATTCCTGAGGGTTTTTTTCTTTTTGGCACCTCTCTAAATTTGCCTCCGAGGGATTTGCCACACTCAGCTCACCCTGGCCTTGGCCCTGACCCCAGGCTCCTGGTTGGGTTCCAGTCTGTTCCACTTGTTCATTTCGAGGCCCCCGGGCTCTTGCCCGCAGCTACCCAAGATATGCACTTCTCATAAGGGGTCATTGGGTCACACAAGGCCGGGTGCCAATGTGAGAGCTCTGCCCGGAGCTGATTGCTGTCGCTTCCGCCATGTTTCACCGGCCAAAGCAAGTCATACCGCCAGTGCACTGTCCGTGGGGTGGGGAAACGCATCGGTCCACCCCAGGGGAGTCACCAGGCAGGGAGTTCACATGTGTGTCCTCATACAGAGAAGGCAGGAAGGAGGGTGAATGTAGCTTAATCTATCACCCCTAGCTTCTCTGTGACTCAGTTTCCTCTTCTGTAGGAAGAGAGGTAATCACACCACTATCTCACCCGATTGTAATGAGTTAATGGACTAATTCTCATGAAATGCTTACAGTGCTGCCTGGCATGTGATAAGTACCAGCCGCAATGACTTCTGTGCCAGCAGACTCTCTGCTGGGCCCACCTGGGGGCGGGGGAGGGGGCACACTCCCGACGGGGCCCCTGCTCCGCAGCAGTGGTGGCTCTGGCCACGTGCCTCCTGGGAGCCAGCCCTGGACACATCGCTTCTCTGCACCTCTTGCTTCTCCATCCCTGAATCTCAGTGGGGACCGCACGAGAGGTACACGAAAGCACTTGACAATTTGTAATACGGGGTACAAACATCTACACGTGTTCGCTGTAGGGTTTTAAGACTCGGCTCCCAAGTTCCAGGACATGCCTCCCCCCGTAAGGTGGGATCTATGTCCCCTCCCCTTGCTCTGGATGACTTTCTGGCTGCTTCGACCAACAGAGTGTGCCGGGGTGATGCTCTGTGACTTCTAAGGCCAGCTCAGAAAAGGCCAGGCGCTCTACCTGGTTTTGCTGGAACATTGTCGGGCTCTCAGGATGCTGGGTGTCAGAACCCAGGGGCTGTGCTGGGAGAGCCCCGTCCACCATCCACGTGAGGACGCTGCTGGGGGAGGTGCTCCTGGCACCGCCGGAGCCGGAGCCCAGGCTGAAGGCCAGACACGTGAGAGCGGGAGCCTCCAGGTGGCTCTGGCCCCAGACATTCGAATATTCTGGAAGCGATGCAACAGAGATAAGCCGTTCCTGCTGTGCTCTGTCCAAATTCCCGATCATGGGAACTGACAGCAGGATAAAACAGGGGTTGTTTCATGCTGCTAAGTTTGGAGTGGCTGGTTAGGCAGCAATACAAATTTAAAACGTTCGCTAAACCCTCGTCACTTCCGGGGCTCAGGGCACAGCTACGATTCACTTCCGGGTCTCCAGGCACAGATAGGAATCAGAAGCAGTCCCTGCTCCACCAGGAACAAGCAGCCAATGAGCAACAGTTACAATGTAGTCTGTCACATGCTATGATAGCAGCTGTGGAACTGCACTGACCTGTCTGGGGGAGACGAGGCTGGAGTTGAGTCTAACAAATTAAAAGTTAACCAGGAGGTGAGGGAGTAGGTTTGTAAACAGAGTGTACGAGGGACTAGAGCTCAAAGTAGATGCAGCATAGAGGGCAAAGCCTATTAAATACCCAGCTGCCACAGGGCCTTTGCACTGGCCATTATCTCTGCCTGGAACGTGCTTCTTTTACAGACCCCACTGGCTCACTTGACCACTCCATTCCCAAATATCACCTCCTCAAAGAACTCCTCCTGACGTCTCTACCTAAGATCCCCCCTAGTCCATTCCTCTCTATTCTCTTTCCTGCTTCATCTTTCCAGATAAACGTATTACCACTTGACTCTCTAATGTGTGGCTACAGCATGTCTTTTCCACTGGGATGTGAACTGCAGGGGATTAAGGCGCACCTCCAGCGCAGCGTGGTGTCTGGCACACAGTAGGCCTTCAATAAATACAACGGGAGCAGGTGGATGAGGGAGAGAGGCATGACCACTTACCCCTTCTGGAAGCCCACTCTGACTACAGGGTTGAGCAGAAAGACAGGAAAGGCGGTGGGTTGGGGGGGCGGGGGACGAGGTAGCCACAGTTGTCCAAGTGAGAGCTGCTGGCATGGGAGAAAGAGCCTCTCTGGGGACATACTATGGGGAAAGTGGGGGCAGGCAGATTTGAGGGAGCAGACCTGGGCTCCACCAGCTGTGGGATGTTGCATTGGCTGGAGAGTCGGGATTGGCACTGGGGCAGCTGGGTGGTGCCAGTCACCAGAATGGCAGCTCCGGGAGGAAAGCGTTCAGGTTGGAAAGGGAAGACAGACTGAGTCTGAGGATGTGGAGTCTGAGGCCCCAACGGACCTTCGAGAGGAAATGCCCAACAGGAGCCTGGAAGCGAGGGTCCGAAGCCAAGGGGACAAGCCCACCTCGACAGATCTGAGCTCCTGTCACTTCGGGGAGAGCATCAAAGAGATAGAGCAGGCAGGGAGGGGAGGGCCTGGAGGAACACCACGGTTTAGGAGAGGACGGAGAGCCGAAGGAAGGAGGGGTGGGTGGAAAACCAGAGTGTGGGCCATGGAAGCTGGGGGCCAGGAAGATTTGAGAAGAAGGCACAGAGGGGCATACCTGTCAAAAGCGGCCAAGAAAGGGGCCGAAGAGTGTTAGTGGG
This sequence comes from Crocuta crocuta, assembly GCF_008692635.1. Lineage (NCBI taxonomy): Eukaryota > Metazoa > Chordata > Mammalia > Carnivora > Hyaenidae > Crocuta > Crocuta crocuta. The sequence continues at coordinate 5,366,183 of NW_027529624.1, forward strand.
ACCCTGGAGGAGGCTCACCTAAGGGACGGACTGAGTGGTACGGGAGAGCGTGGTGTGCACATAGCAAGGGGGCTGTTCCCTCTTTCTTTCTTTTTCTTTTTTTTTTTAATATTTTTATTTATTTCTAGGAGAGCGAGGGAGAGAGGGACAGCGTGAGCAGGGGAGGGTCAGAGAGAGAGGGAGACACAGACTCCGAAATAGGTTCCAGGCTCCGAGCTGGCAGTCAGCACAGAGCCTGACGTGGGGCTCGAACCCACGAACCGCGAGATCATGACCTAAGCGAAAGTTGGACCCTTAACCAACTAAGCCACCCGGGCGCCCCTCCCTCTTTCTTTCTAAACGATCACGGCTGTGCAGTGGAAGGGAAACGTGGTGCAAAAAAGAGGGAGATGAGTAGCTCCTGGGAGCCTGTTGTTAGTGTTGTCATCAGTTTCTAAGATGGAGAGGCTTGTGCTGGCCAAAAGCCTGTTGAGAAAGATCCAGAAGGCATGGAGGATGGTGGCAGAAGAGAGCAGGAAGGGCTGGGGTCCGGGGTGCAGGCGAGGCTTCGAGGGCATCCAAGGAGAGGGCGGGGAGGGGGCCGAGCCGGACTGAGCCAAACTGAGCAGCAAGGAAGGCTTTGTCCCGCCCTCCCGGGCATCTGGCGTCCTGGTGTGCTGCCCGCTGGGGCCGAGGCTGGTCCCCCAGAGGCCCATCTCAGCTCTCCAGTGTTTTCGCAAGAAATTAAACCCGAAGGAGAAAAGCCTGCACACCATTTTCATCCCAAATGAGAAAGAGCAGCGGTGCTGGCTGCCATCCAGGGGGTGGGGAGTGGATTCCCCAGAGGCGGCTGGAGGAAGAAACCCGTGTGACATTTAATGTCCGCCCCACAAACCGGAGCTCACTCTGTGCCCAACCCGTGCTGGGACTGGGGATAGACGGACGAGATCCTCAGGGGATCTCGGGGGGCATGGAGGGGCACAGACAGGTCCCAGAGATTCAGTGATCGCTGACATGGGTGGGAGATGTTCTTCAGAGGAGGTAGCAATTTTCGCTGCCTCCGAAGGATTTGTAGAATTTTACCGGATGAACTTCCTGGACGTGGGAAATCATATTATTCTACTTAATATGATTATACTTAATATAAAACCTCTCAGCTTAGTCCCTGCCATATTGTCAGCTCTCAATATAGATGAGCCATTAAAATATTACCACTAATAATTTCCTTGCATTTATAAGTTTGACTCNTTCACAAGAAATGAGACAAGAGATCTTTGAGAATCCCAGCCTGGGAAGTAGTCTTCAGCACAGACCGTCCTTCTAAGAAGGAGGCAGCTATAGCTAAAGTGTGTGGCTGCTGTCCCAGCCGGTTAGTGACTTGTAGTCAAAACCGAATCCAGAGCCGCAGTTCTGAGTGTGGCTCCTGCCACTCACAGCCCTGCCGCAGGCATCCAGTCGGCTGGGGAACCTCTTTTCCTGGTGTTCACTGACAGTGGCATATGGTGGGCTCGTCTGGAGCCGCAGATCCAAGCCGGGGCCAATTCCCGCTCTCTGCTCCTTAATCCACTCCCCGCTTCCCTTCTTCAGACCAAAAGCCAGTAATGGTTCAGACGTCTTCATCTTCCTTTCCACGATTAGCTCTAGCAGCTGGCTTTCTTTGGAGGCCATTTTCCTAAAAGAAGCCGTGTGTCTCACTGGGTGGGCAGCTAGGCTCGTTTGCTGGCTAAGTTCCACGCTGACGTTTTTGACTCATCAAAAATACAAACGATTACGGGGGCGCCTGGGTGGCTCAGTCAGTTAAGCCTCTGACTTCAGCTCAGGTCACACAGGTCTCACAGTTCGTGGGTTCGAGCCCTGCGTCGGGCTCTATGCTGACAGCTCAGAGCCTGGGGCCTGTCTCCGGAGTCTGTGTCTCCCTCTCTCTCTGACCCTCCCCTGCTCACGCTGTCTCTCTCTCTCTCAAAAATACATTAAAAAAAAAAACATTAAAAAAAATACAAACGATTACGAGCCTGGGCCTGTGAGGCACTTGAAATGAACCCAAACTATATCCTAGACCCTTGGATGTCACGGGCTTTTGGGGGCTTTCCAACCCCCCTCCCTCTCCCTGAACACAGACTTTAAGTCACTGAGTGTTCCATCCTTCCTGACACACGCACACGCATGCACACATAACGTACACTAGGCGTACGCATTTGCTAATGGATGTATGAGCGCACACACGCACACAGGCACGTCAGTAAGGCACGAGCAGCACACACATGCACATGTAGGTTCACAAGCATACTTGCACACCCAGATGGTTGTATGCACACATGGGCACACATTCATGCATGTACACATCTGCCACCGCACATGCACACGCACATGCACGCGCACACACAAATGTACACCATATGTGCACAAGAACACACACGCGTGTGCGGCCACCATGCACACACTGACATACAAACGCTTGCATGCCCATGCACACACAGTGTGTGTGCACAGACACTCACGTGCACATGCAACATGCACGCACGCAAGGCACCCTTTGCACACCCATGCACGCACGCGCACGCACACAGCACACATTTACAGGCACTCTTGCACACAGAGCAGGCAGGCACCGCGGGCACAGCGCTTGGCTTAGAACAAGTGAGGAGGAGGAAGAGGAGGCATGTAGACACATCATTCTTTTTCCTCTTGTTCAAATGACTTCTCTTCCTGGAACCAACTTTTGTTTTGGTATCTTTTGTTATTTTATTAGATCACAGAGACATGGGATGGGAACCAAGGCCCGGGGTTTTACAGACGGGAGAAGTGATTCCCAGCAACGAATCTGCTGGAAGAAAAAGAACGTGGAGGCCTCTCGGAGCCTCTGCACGGCCGTCCCCCCCACCACACTCCCTGTGAGGAGGGGACAGCGGAGGAAAAGATGCTGCGCTGAAGCCTTCCTCTTGCTTCGAGCAGCTCTGCTACTCTCGCTGTGCGCACCTGGGCAGCCCGCTCCCCGTCTCTGGTCCCTCCAGCTGCGACATTTGCAGGCCCAGGTATCTTTCTGTAGCAGACGGAGAAATCATGGAGCCTGTGGGAGCCTCCATCCCAGGGCCCATCACTACAGGGCTTCCCAAATCGGAGCATGCACACGGGTCCCCTGGGGAACTTGTTAAAACGCGGACTCTGAGTCAGTAGGACTGGGATGGCCCTGAGACTCTTTCTAAATACCCCCCAGTTGACTACACCTGTGCTGCAAAGGCCTTAGGCTCTTCCACGATTTAAAAACGTTTTTTAAGGGGCGCCTGGGTATCTTAGTCGGTTAAGCATCCGACTTTCGCTTAGGTCATGATCTCGTGGTTCGTGGGTTTGAGCCCCGCGTCGGGCTCTGTGCTGACTGCAGCTCAGGGCCTGGAGCCTTTTTNTGAAGGCACTTTCTCTCAGAGCTCCCCCCGTCCTCCCTAGCTCTGGGCTCCCCCCTCAGTGTCACCTCCCTTTTCTGGGCCAGCTCCCCACCTGTCCCCCACCTTTGGAGCTGTGCGGTGCACTGCACCTGTCTCGGATCTCCTTTCTACCCAGGAGGCCGGGGGAGGGCCCTGCACCTCCTGGAGCCTCAGTTTCCCCAACCGTATGAAGAGGGGGTTGGGCTTGCTCTCAGCCCTGGCTGCACTTCAGCCCTGGCAGAGCCTTTCCCAAGCACCCTGGCCCGGGTGCCCCTCTCAAAGATTTCTTTATAACTGGACCCCAGGGAGGCCCAGACGTCAACTGCCCGGGGGATTCTAACGGGCGGCAGGGCGAGGGCCCAGGACTGGCGCTCATCGAGGGTCAGCGCGCGGTCCAGCACCGGCTTCCAGTCGCCGACCCCATAGTGCCAGACGCCGGCCTCGCGGACAGGTGAGCCGAGCTTCGGAAGGATCTGGGCCCAGCTATTAGACCGGGACCCACTTCCCGCCGCAGGTGAGAAGTCTTGAAACGAAGCTCACGCTAATGACCTGAGCTTCGAGTTGAACTTTCTTTGCTTCTGATGGGCACATGATGCCTGTTTTAATTAACGACTCAACCCCACACGTCAATCACCCGCAGACCTCGCCCACCAACGCGCCCTCCCACGAGAGGCTGGCAAGAGCGTGTGCGGGGCGGGGAGGAGGGCCTGCCCCAGGCTGCTGCTCCCCGGAGGGCTCATCAGACAGGGGACTCAGTGCCACCTCACAGCAGAGCTCAAATGGAGCCATGAAAAGGTTTCCTTGAAGCCAGCCGGTGGTATGGCTGTGCAGCCCCTGGGGTCTGCGCGACTTGTCTCTTCCTGAGGCTGACGCCGGCTTCTTCTGTGTTGGAGAAGCCCGGCCGGAATGGGCCAGCAGCGCCTGGCTAATCTCAGCTCCATGAGGCCTTCTGGCGGCTCAGGGCACATCCTTTCAGCAAGGGACTGAGATGTCACAGGGACAGCAGCCCCACCCACCTCGGCTCCCCAGAGGACGGGAAAGCAATCCTTAGGATAAAGACAGTGGGTATCCCTCAACACTCACTAGTCAGGATAGCGTGGGCGCCCAGCCCTGGATGCTAGAGCCAGACCGCCCAGGGTTCAGATCCCGCTTCTGCCGCCTAGTGGCTGGGTAACTGTGTGCAATTACGTCACAGCTCCGGCCTCTGTTTTTCCCATCTGTGAAATGGGAAAGTCCGTACAACAGTGTCCGGCACATCGTAGCCTCTGGCTTTTCTCTCAGTATTTCCGGCCGCACAGTCCTCCACAGTGAGAGAGGCTCCTGCTCCCGGTAGCAGTGTTTACTGCCAGGGCCCCAGGCTCGGCCCGGGAGACTTGGCATTCCCCTGATGTCTAGTGCCTTCCACATCTATACCGGAATCTCTGGGAGAGGGACCCAGGCATCAGCTCTTTTGAAAAGTCTACAGAGACTGCGAATGCTTAGCTAATGTTAAGAAGCAGTGGAAATCAGGAACTGTTTGTCCCTGGAGGGTTCACTCAGCCTGAGTCCTGAGTCCCTGGGCGCTCCTGAGGTCAGGGGGAGTGGATGGAAATGAAGATTTGCACAGTATGGAGCACCCTCTGCTCACGCACTCATTGCACACAAGCTCTTAAGCTCCTGCAATGAGACTGAGTTGTGCACACAGCGGGGAATGAGGCAGGGGCGCTGCCCGTGGGGCTCACGCACTTGTGGGGAGATACACATGTATCCACTTCTCGCATAAATGCACCTGTCGGAGAGGGCCGTGAGGTGCAGACTAAGTGGTCAGGAAAGGCTTCCCGTGTGAGCAGAGACCTGGTGGGTACGGAGAAATTAGCAAGAGGAAAGGGGGCCATATTCCAGCTGCAGAAATGCCACAGCCAGATTGAACATGACACCTTCAGGAAAGCGGAGGACAGGGGTGTGGTTAAATCTGGGAGAGGGCGGGGCGGGGGCGGGGGAGGGAGACAGGGCAGGTTGGGCC
>NW_027529624.1:5371625-5454784 GCF_008692635.1 Crocuta crocuta
GGTTGGGCCGGGCCAGGCCAGGCGCAGGTGGCGGTGGAGCCAGCCAGCTGGGGCCGGCGCCTTTCTCCAGGCAAGCGAGCCCACTGATGGATTTTAAGCAAGGGATGACACAATGGGATTTGCAATAGAAAAAGATCTTTCTGGCTGCTGTTGGGGGGACTGGACTGTCAACCTCACGATGGTGCTGTCAGCCAAGTCTATTAGACAAGCAGCGACCCAAGGCCCAGGAGACCAAGTCACCTGTCAGGGTTGTGCGGCTAGTAAGTAGCAGAGGCTGGACTCCAGCAAGTCTTCAGACCCAAATCTGGGTCATTCCCACTCCCCTCCCTGGGCTGTGTTCACCCCATCCTTCTCACTGCTCCTCCGTTTGTCCTCCACAGCCCCCCCCAGCCCCACTACCTCATTATAAATTCCAAACGCCCCGTGAGACCAGATGCTAATCCACATTGATTGACATCCTTCCCCAAAGCCACTGTGAGAACAAATCTTCATGCTTTGGATACTGATCCACTTTTGAGACGCATTCAAAGTCAGGCGGCAGCCACACTTGGCTGGATGAGGCAGGTGATTGTATCTGTCATCTATTGCTGCGTAACAAATCATCCCCAAACGGTAGTGGCTAAAACAGCAATACACACTTATGATCTCACACAGTTTCTATGGGTTAGGGGTCCAGGAGCAGCTTAGCTGTGGGGTCCTGGCTCCAGAGCTGTCATGAGGTTGCAGTCAGACATCAGCCAGGGCTGCTCTCATCTGAAGGCTGGCCTGGGACTGGAGGACCCTCCTCCAAGGTGACTCCCTCACACGGTGGGTAGTTGACTCTGGCCCCTGGCTGGAGACCCCAGCCTTGACATGTGGGCCTCTCTGTCCTCACAACATGGCAGCTGGCTTCTCGCAGAGGGATTGCTCACAGTCGCAGAGCGAGCAAAGAGGAAGTCTCACTCTACAAATATCCAGTGAGCATGAGAAAGGATGCTCAACATCGCTGATCGTCGGGGAAATGCAAATCCAAAGCACAATGAGATACCACTGAAAGTGCTATAAAAAAGCAAAAACAAAAACAAAACAGTAGAATGACAAGCTTTGGCATGGATGTGGTGAAATTGCAACCCTGTGCACCATTGGTGGGAATGTAAATTGGTGCAGCCACTAGGGAAAACAGTATGGCAGTTTCTCAGAAAATTAAAAATACAGCTACTGCATGATCCAGAAATTTCACTCCTGGGGACATTACCCAAACGGATTGAATGTAGGGTCTTGAACAGGTGTTAGCACATCCGTGTTCATGGCAGTAATACAATAGTTAGAGGGTGGAAACTACCCACATGTCCACTGATGGATGAATGGATAAGACCGATGTGGTTAGTGCATCCATACACTGGAATCTTCCTCCGCTTCAAGAAGGAGGGAAATTTTGACGTATGTTACAACATGGTGGAACCTTGAAGACATTAAGTATGGTGTGCTTCGACTTACATGAGGCTTCTAGAGAGCCACATTCATAAAGACAGAAAGATGGTGGTCACTGGGGGGGGAAGAGGGGGTGTGGGGGGACTTTTGGTTAATGAGTCCAGGCTTTCAGGTTTGCCAGATGAAAAGCATTCTGGAGATGGATGGTCACATAATGACGTGAATGTACCTAATGCCACCCAACTGTACATCTAAAAATAGTAAAAATGTAAAATTGTATGTCATGTGTGTTTTACCACAGTTAAAACATGGCAGAAAAAAAATCTCCCAAGACCCTGATCCTGAGACAGGTCTTGGCTCCTGGGGGAGGCAGCACTTGAAAACCCCCAGAGGCAGCAAATTCGTGTTTCCTGAGTTATTCTGTACCCAGAGCTTGCTAGAACGGGGAAGACCGCGGTGACGACAACGTTGACCCTCCCCCCCAACCCCCCAAATGAAAGACAGCCCTGGAAGAGCTCATCATTGAGCGAGACAGATGGACATCAGTCAAATAATGAGAGGGGAAGGGGGCGTGGCTACTCTAGGAGGGGTTACTGGAGCACCTAATGGGGGAGCCAGAAGTGGGGGACGCTTGGGAAGGCGTCCTGGGGAGGGGGCTCTGTAGCGATTAGAAGGCGATAACCGCGCACAAATCTAATGAGAAGAGTACGCACCCCTGGGAGCAGCCCCTTTGCTTTTTCAAGGGAGCGAGGGGGCGGGGAGGTTGCTGGGGAGACGCAAGGTGGGGGTGGGGCGCTCGGGGGCAGAGCGCAGGTGGAGTCCCAGATCCGGCCTGGCCCGTCATCCGGTCATCCCGAGCTGACTCCTGAGGGCTGCCTCCTGGAGGCGGCACAGCCGGGCCAGCGGCCGCCCGAATTACAGCCAGTGAGCGCTCTCCGGCCCCGCCCCCGCCCCCGCCCCAGGTCTCTCGCTGTCCCTGTCCTGGGTCACTCCTGGAAGCCGGCACCGCCCGCTCCCAGGTTCCAGCCCCTGAGATCTGCTGTCCTGCTCCCTCCCAGGGCTCTGAGCTTTACAAAGTGGGGTCAAGCCTAGCACGGTCTTGGCCACACGCCAAAACCAGCCCCCAGGCCCTTGAGCCCACCCCCCAGATGGTGGCAAGAGCCTCCTTCTTAGGTCTCCCTGACTTGGGTTCTTCACACAGTCTGTGCCCAGACGACAGGCAGATCAGACCTCGCCCTTGAGCCAAGCCATCCGGAGGTTCCCCACCTCACTTGGCCAAAAAACCCAGATTCCTTCCTGGGGCCTCGAAGCTCCAGCCACCTCTCAGACCTCCTGGCCCCCTTAGCTCAGGCCTTCTCCCAGCCTCCAATTCCCTGTTTATACCTCAGGGCCTTTGCACCTGCTTTCTCCACCTGCTTAAGGCTCCTCTGGTCAAAGAGGCCCTCTCCTGGCTACTCCATTCCAAATAACCCCTCTGGCCCTCGAGCTACACTCTCTGCTTGTTATTCTTTGTAGTTTTACTACGCTTTGCATATATGCAGCTTATTTTATTATCTGGGTCTCCCTAGAAGGCAAATTCCATGGGGGTAGAAAATTGGTTTTGCTCATTGCTATATCCCCAGTGCCTATAGCATGGTCTGGCACATAGCAGGCCCTCAGAAATACTTATTGAATCAATGAATGGATGAATGAATGAATGAATGAGGCACAAAGTATATTTTCAAAATAGAGAGTGAGTGAAGGAGAATGCTCTGATTGCCAAAATGTGCCCCAGAATTATTGGGGGGGCAAATGTTTGTTGAATGAATATGAGAATGCATATTGACCTCGGTGCTGTTTGAAGAGTTCTTTAGATGCGTGTGTCCCTGGCTCTGCTACTCACCAATCAGCATCATACTTGTCTCCTTTCAAGGTCTCTGTCTCCCTCTGTGTCAAAAAGGGAACTTGGATAAAACCAAAGACCTTTAAAAAACTGTCTTATTTTGGGGGGTCACCTGAGCAGTTCTGTCGGTTTAGAATCCGACATTTGATTTCAGCTCAGGTCAGGATCTCACAGTTCGTTAGTTTGAGTCCCACATGCTGGCAGCATGGGGCCTGCTGGGATTCTCTCTCCCTCTCTGCCCCTCCCCTGCTTGTGCGCTCTCTCTCAAAATAAATAAACTTTTTAAATGTCTTATTTAAAAAAGTTTTTTATGTTTATTTATTATTGAGACAGAGAGAGACAGAGCGTGAGTGGGGGAGGGGCAGAGAGAGAGGGAGACCCAGAATCAGAAGCAGGCTCCAGGCTCCACGCTGTCAGCACAGAGCCTGATGCGGGGCTCAAACCCAGGAACCGGGAGGTCATGACCTGAGCTGAAGTTGGACGCTTAACCAACTGAGCCACCCAGGCACCCCTTATGTCTTATTTTTTTAAGCAGCCTTCAAATCAAAAAGCATGTGGCAACCTGACAGATGGAGTGTTGTTGCTGAAGGTGGAAGTCTTGGAAACCTGTCCACTCATAGCCCGCCCCAAGCCCAGCACCCCCTCTGAAACAAAGAGACCTGACTGAACACAACCAGACCCACAGCCTTGGCTGCTGGGCCCCTGCCACTGACACACAGCATGAGTGGGAAATAGCATTGCTGTTAGAAGCTGAGCTTTGGGGATGCTTGTTATGCAGCATAACCTGATGAGAGCTGACTAACACAAGTCCCTGTAGCATTGATGTGACTGGATCTTAGCTCTGGAGGGAGGAACTCAGATCTGGAATTTCTTTTCAACCTTTGGGCTATTTCCTCACCTCATAATCCACCCCTAAGAATAGAATTTCTCCTCCTTACCCTAAGGCCCAGAGATCTCAAACTGGTGGTTCCTGGCTACACGTAACTTGAAGACATGCTTTTTTGGACCAAATTCATTCATTCATTCATTCATTCATTCAATAAACATACCCTATGCCTGTGCACCTATACGTGAATACAGAGGATCACACGATTATAGACTTCTGAGTGGCCATTCGGGAGATGTTAGTTACTCTCTTCAGTAGTTGGCGAGGCACCTACTTTGTCAAGCCCGCAGAGATGAAAAAGAATCAGCCTCTGCCTCTTTGAAATTGAGGATATTACGCTCAGGATAGGAAAAGAGTCTGACATGAGTAAGCCACCGTCAGCAGCGCACACACACAAAAAAACTTCTTCGTCTCGAATTCAAAAAGCGCCCGTCATTTTTAGTTAGTGAAGCCGCATAATTTCGGAAATTGATGGATGCTTATAGCATATACAAGAAGAGCATTTTTGCAACAACAGAGCCTTTTATCCGGCTTTCAGGCAGCTAAAAACATCCCAACCCATGCTTTTTAGCTATCTTTACTGAGACTAATTTTCGCAAACATCATTTTGAGAGAGGGCTGCCGTGGGCCAAAGTAGCAAGACGAGCCTCGGGGTTCAGGCACACTATGCAGTTGGGTGTCCTGGCGGGGGCGGGAGGAGGCCTATTTCCTTTTTGAGCCTCAGTTTCTTCATCTGCATTGTGGGCTCATGTGAACGAAGGAGGCTGGACCAGATGACCCCTGATTGCTTTAGGGCTCAGGCTAAACCCAGATTTTCAAGAGCGTGTTCTCGTCCATGTGTGAAACACGCGTGGGGGCAGGGGCCTCGGAGGAGTGACCCCAAAGCACGGCCCCACTCACTAGCCCCGGGGGGCAAGGATCCCTAACCAGCTTCTATATCACCTCCCGCACCCCAGCCTTTCCCTCTCTGACCTATCTGCTTCCTCCTACCCGGTTCACTGTACTCCAGCCCCAGTACCTTTTTGCCACTTTTCACACATGCCAAACACCTTACAGCTTTAGTGCTTTGCACTTGCGGGGCCCTCTGCCGAAAACGCATTGGCCCTGGATGTTCACACGTCCCCCACCTTGCTCAAACGTCCCCCCGCCTGGATGAGGCCTTCTCTGACCCTCCACCTGACAAACACCCCAGTCCCTCCACACCGGCCTCTGCTTTATTTCCCTCCCTAGTGCTGGTCACACTCCCTGCTGCATGGAATCCAACTGTCCTCACCAGACTGTCTGCCTCCTCCGGTATGACCTTGACCATTGCTGTACCCCCAGCACTTGGCTTATAGTAGGTGCTCAGAAGCCATTTGGAGAAGGAGTGAGCAATGGACATGCATGTAGGGAAGGGAGAAGGCTCCCGCCACCCCAGCCCTGGGTCCTGCCCAGTGGAATGCCTGGCTGACCCTGAAACCCAGGGGGGGTCAAGCTGGTGGAGTTCCCAGAGGCTCAGCTGAACAAAGGGGAGACTGAGGCCCGGAGGGAGAAGGAGGCTCATTTACTCAGGGTAAGTTGTCCTGAGCAATTCTCCTGATGTCAGGAACCTATAGCTTCTCCCCTGCACAGGCCACCCCAGCCCATGCCCGTCCTCTAGCCACTGCCTCAGCTCCACTGCCCCTGCGACAAGGTGCCAAAGGATGTCGTCCCCCGTCTCAGACCAGGAGTCCCTCTCTGCCTCCTGGGGAGCGGGGTGGGAAGGGACCGGGTGCCGAGTCTGCTCGGCGCTGGGTAGTTTACATTCATGGTCCTTCTCCCACCACTCTCACCAATGCCCCNTGAGCAAAGTGAGGCCCAGAGAGGTGAAGACGCTTGCTTAGGTCACACCAAGTCAGCAAGTGGCCCAGCAAAGCCCATCTCTATTTCCCAGTCTGTGAAAAGCCATCTGGGGCCAGAGCTGCACCCCCGGAGGGAAAGCTGTCAGTCAGCGGGAGCTCATCTCCTCCCCCCTCCCACGCCCCCCCATGGGCGTGTCACATGGCCTCAGGAAGGAGCGGAGCCTGCGGGGGCGTGTCCCCTGGGAGGCTGTGCAGGGAGGCCTGGGAGCTGCACCCCGTGGGTGGTGGCGGGGGCGGTGCACATGTTCAGATGCACGCACGTGCTCACACTTGCACGCTCTGGCTCTCTCGCTCTCTCTCTCTGGCTGTTGCACTTTCTCTGCAGCTCCTTCAGAGGCATGTTAGCTGCTGGTCTGTGCCCCCAGACTGGGGGCTCACACAGAGAAGCCTCCACAGTTAGAAATGGCAGGAAACGTTGGAGATAAGCCAGGCCAGCCACCCGCCCTTGTCAGTAAGATCTAGAATCCTGTATGTCCGAACTGGGACAGCCCAGGGTGAGGTCAGGGTCCTTTTGAGCACATACAATGAGCATATTCATTAAGTCTAAGGGCACCAATGTCAGACCACCTGGGTTAGAGTCTGGGCTCTCTCTCAGCTGATCATCTCCAGACAAGTTCCTTGACCTCTCTGAGCCTCCGAGCTTCCTTCATCTACTTTAAGACAAAGTTACTGAGCCCTTGCTTAGTGACAGGCATGGTTCTAAGCTCTGTAACTGTATTTACTCCTTTGAGCAAACTCACGAAGCAGATACCTTTGTCATCCAATTTGGATCAGAGGAAAAGGAGGCACAGAGTGGTTAGGTGACTTGCCCAGGGTCACAGAGCTGAGGAGTAATGGAGCCAAGATTGAATCCCAGACAATGAGGCTCCAGAGTCCCAGGGCTCCGTCACTGTTTGCTTCACTGTCTGCTGAGGATTAGATGAGACAGGTGTACTAAGCCCTTAGCACTATCGTGGCTTAGGGTCAGCAGTCAATAAAAGATTATTGGCAATAGCATCACAGACCTCTTGAAAAGCTGATGAAAGATACAGACCTTCTCGCCAGCAGATTGCACACACACACATGCACAAGACTGCATACGATTTCAGGGCTCCGGTCCCTGGGGTCCACCAGGAGCCTCCTCGGGGACCTGTGCTCCAGCCCAAGCCTGCTATTGACATTTGAGGCAGGGAGAGGCGAGGCCGGGTTGAGTGTGTTCACATTGTATTAGGTCATTTGGTCCCGTGAGGTGGGTATCACTAGCCCATTGGGCAGATGAGAAAACAGAAATGTTGAGACCTCGTAGCAAGCTGGTGGCAGATGTGACTCTCCTCTGCTCGGGGGCCTCCCCCTTCTACCTGGATGTGTGTTGCCTGGCTCTGGGGCCAGGGTAGGAATTGGAGACCCCAGGGCCGTGCCCTGATGTGGTGTACATATTCACGAGTGAGTGAAATAGAGTCACCAGTGGGTCCACACCATATCCAAGGACAGGGACTCCGAGCCCCCCCTGACCCAGCTCCTGTCTTGGTCCTTCATGGCTCTTCAGGAGGACAAGGAGGTGGGGGAAGACATGAAGAAGAAATGCAGGGATCCCGGCACGTCAGGAAATACCCCCACACCCCTTTTGCATGGGCAAGGGAGGTGAGGCCCCGGGCCCGATTCATCATACACGGTCACACAGCAGCGTGGCAGCTAGCACGGACATGGGTCTCTTGACGGCCGGGCCAGAGCCCAGGCAGCGGTGGTCCAATGGAAGAGCACTGAATGCCGAGTCAGAGCCCTTGGGTCCAACTCCTGTCATTTGTCAGTGCTGTGACTTTGGGCAAGCCCACAGCCCCGATTTCTGCATTTGGAAAACGATGATAGTACTTACCTTGTAAAGCTGCTACTACAATTAAGCAATGTGACAACTGTCCAGTTGAGGTTGTCCAGCCTGTCCCCATCCCCAACATCTGCCAAACAGGGTAGGTTGTGGTGGGGATTACACAAAACCAGCGTCCAGTAAGTGTAGCGGAGGCTGACGCTACAGCAGGGTTACTACAGTGCTGAGCATACGGGCTATACCTCTACTGATGTTACGTGAATGGCTGGGTGGGACCAGCAGACAGGCTGGCCAGTTGGTTGGCAGAGCACTAGGAAGCGGGGTGGGGAGGTGGACGGATGGGGGAAGGTGGTGAATGGATGGCTGGGTGAGGAAATAGGTAAGAGGATAGATGGATGGATCGTTAAGTAGACCAAGGAACAGACAACGAGATGGTTTTGGGGCAGACAATAGGTCAATGAGAGAGAGTATAAGATAGATGGATAGGTGGATGGATGGATGGTTGGACGGGATACATGGATGGATGGATGGATGGATGGATGGATGGATGGATGGATGGATGGTTGGGTGGATAGATGGATGGATGGATGATTTGGATGGAAGGATGGATGGATGGACAGATGTGTGGGTGGATGGATGGATGGATAGATGGGTGGATGGATGGATGGATAGATGGATGGATGAATGGATGGATGGGTGGGGGGATGGGTGGGTGGGTGGATGGATGGATACAGCTGGATAGATGGATGGAGGGAGGGATATTTGGATGGAAGGATGGAACGATGGACAGATGTGTGGATGGATGGATGGATAGATGGATGGATGAATGGATGGATGGGTGGGGGGATGGGTGGGTGGGTGGATGGATGGATAGATGGATGGATGAATGGATGGATGGGTGGGTGGATGCATGGATGGATGGATGGGTGGATGGTTGGATGGATGTGTGGATAGTTGGATGGGTGGATGGATGGATACAGCTGGATAGATGGATGGAGGGAGGGATATTTGGATGGAAGGATGGAACGATGGACAGATGTGTGGATGGATGGAAGAATGGATGGGTGGATGGATGGATAGATGGATGGATGAATGGATGGATGGGTGGCTGGATGGCTGGATAGATGAGAGGATGGATCAAGGGCAATCAGATAGACTGGTGGCTTTTCAGCCCAGTGGTGGATAGAAGGACATAATAGAGGCGGGATAATTGAGTTAGTGAGCAGACAGATGGATAAATGGACCAATAGGCAGGAGGCTAGAGAGAAGGCTAGATGGAACACCAGAGCCTGCATGGATGGTGGGTGTCCCCTCCCCTCGAACTGAAGCTGAGGAGTGGGCTGTGGCAGATACAGAACCGCCACGGGCATCCACGGAATGGGGAAGAAAGAGCTGCTTATTTTGTTAAAAGCTCCCAGGGCAGCCCTGGAAGTGGGGCAGTGAGCGGTGGTTTATTGGGCCCCATGTCTGTGCTGGGAAAGGATGCCCAGGAGAGGAGGATGCCTGGGGGGCAGGAAGGCACAAGGCCGACCCCACCTGCACACATGCTCCTCAATGCTGCGTGCAGGTGGGCACAAGTTCTGCCAGACGTGGTGGCCACCCCACAGCCCGGAAGGGGCCCTAAGCTGGAGAGGCCTTGGGCGAAGGCAACCCCAGAGGATGCCCCTGGGGACTCCCTGGATCCGGGCCAGAAGAACGAAACGTCCCGTTCAGCAGGGCTGTGCAGCAGGAGGGCAGCAGCCCCGGGAGGGAGGGGCCTTGGGCTTTCCGCCACCGTGTGCTGCTTGTGGCCAGGGACCAGCCCTTCCCCCTCCAGACTCCTTGCTTCAACCTGTCATCCAACCGCCCCCCCCTTTAGCACTGACACCTTACACCCATCTGGTCCTCACTTCCAGGAGCATCACAGGAGGGGGGGGGCCCGGGGAAGTGTCCTGGGTGGTGGTGGGGGCCATCCCGCCCTCAGATGGTAGCCCAGGGTCCAAGGGGCTTTGGGCTTTGAGGCTTTACTTGACAATGAGGACACCTTTTCTTTCCTTTTTTTTTTTTTAAGTTTTTTTATTTTAGGAGAGAGAGAAGGTGCGAGCAGGGGGAGAGGCAAAGGGAGAGAGAAAGACAGAGAATCCCAAGCAGGCCCCACACGATCGGTGTGGGGCTCGAACCCGTGAATCATGAGATCATGACCTGGGCCAAAGTCAGACGCTTAACCAACTGAGCCACCCAGGTGCCCCCGAGGACACCACTTAAAGACTTTCATTTCACACATGTGACAGCCCGTCTGCTCAGTGGCCACTGTGGTCTGTGGCTCTGCCCCACCCCCACCCCAGGGTCTCCTGCTGCTGCCCACAGGCTTGGCTTGGGCTTGCTTGGTGCTGCTTGGACGCTGCCGGGGAGCCCCCACCTTGCTCTGTGTTGCCCCCCCACCCCAAGGAGCCTCCTGGCCACACCCCTANNTCCCCTATGACCTGTGTCAGTGGGCCCCTTGCCCCCACCCCAGCCCCCACACTTACTACCTTCTAGCACACTCTTCAATGTGCACACTTTGTCGGCAGCCTGCCCCGCCCGGAATGTCAGCTCTGAGGCAAGGACGTTTGTGGCCCGTTCCACACACAGTACCTGCACAGTATTACTTGCGGATATTTAAGTAGCTGTAGTGTGAGCACGATGGGGACAGGCAGTGAGGGGGCCGTTCCAGGTGCCGGTGCCCGGCTCACTCACTTATCCGCCAGCGTGCCCCCTCCTCCGTGTTCTTGTCTCTGCGTCTGCAGAGAAGAGAGCCCGGACTCAGACAGGAGGCAGTTTGCTCAGGTCCCACAGCAAGGCTGGGCCTGGAGTGTGACCCAGCCAGTTGCAGGGTCATCCCTCGAGAGCTCATGGAGTTAGCGGAGGCCCAGGGCGGCCACAGGGGACCCGGGCCTTGGGCAAGGCGTTCCTCTCTCTGAGCCTCTGTTTTTTCATCTGTGAAATGGGACGGTGGCAGCCTGCCCCTTGCCCTGTGAGGAGTGAGGATGTCAGGGGCGTGGAAGTTTTAGTAAGAGCTGGGCCTGTGTCGCTGGGTGTCATGGTACCACTGTGACCCCATGTGTTGGGGCAGGGAGACCTGTGGGCCCCCGGACACGCCCAGGGCCCCAGGCTCGGTTTAGGGAAATTCAGGAAGGTGCCACCCCATGGCCGGGGATCGGGGATCAAGTCCCCCCCTTTCTAGGGTGTTCTTCTCTCCAGTTCCACTGGAGGCTGCCTCTCCAGGGAACCTCTCACAGCTGCCGGGACGGGGCCGCCTGGGAGGGCAAGGCAGGCGGGGACAGGAAGGCCTCGGAGCTTTCCCAGGCTGGAGGCCACCAAGGAGTTGCTCTTGAATTCCTCCGCCACAGCTGGACTGCTCCTGACGTGGCTTTCCCAGACCCCGCTGGCCCCTGTCTGCTGGGGATAAATACTGAGGAGGCCCTCTGTTGGGGGAGGGGAGGGCCTTGGGAAGAGGAGGGCTCCCCAGAGTTCGAGTCTGCCTGTGTCCTTTCAGCACAGAGAGCAAGTTGCAGCTCTCCTGGGCAACTCCAGGCCTCAGTTTCCTCACCTAGAAAATGGGTGTGGGCTAGCCGATTTCACTCTGGCCACCCAGTGCTGGAGTCCGCAAGAACAGAGCAAGCAGTCCCTGGACCGGCCGGAAGACAGCGCCCTCCCCTGACTCACCTCTGTGACTCAGGTTCACATCTGTAAAATGGGCTGGTTGAGCCGCAAGATCCAGGAAGTCCTTTCCCCCTCTGCCATTTTGTTATAGGCGGAAGAAGATAGAGGGTTAGGGCTGGCAAGGAAGGAGCATTTAGTGAGCTCTATCTGTATGCCAGGGGCTTTTTGGACATTATCTCATCTGGCTATTTATTAGTCTCTCGTTGCTGCTATAACAGATTACCAGATACACTTCGTAGCTTAACACAACATGCATTTATCGCCTTATAGTTCCGGAGGTCAGACATCCTAGATCAGTCTTGCTGGGAGTAAACAGGGCTGGTTCCTTCTGGAAACTAGAGGGGAGAAGCCTTTCCCTTGCCTTTTCTAGAACGCACACCATCCTCATTCTCACATCATGTGGGCTTGTCTCTCTCTGCCTGTGCCGTCCCATAGCCTTCCCACTCCGATGTTCCAGCTCCCTCTTAGATGAATCCTTGGGATTACCTCTGGCCCACCTGGATAACCCTAGATAATCTCCCTGTCTCAACAGCCTCCCCTTAACCACACCTGAGAGTTACTTTTGCAACATAAGGTAACAGTCACAGGTATTCAGGTATTAGGATGGGAAGATCTTTTGAGGTCATTTTTCCTTTTACTCCATCTGTCAACACAAATCTGTTGTGGAGCTCAGTTTCAAACCCCAGCTTTGGACGCTTTATAGCCATGTGACCTTGGGGAAGGACCCACCTCCTCTGGTCCTGTTTCCTCACCTTTAAAAAAGAGATAGGGGCACCTGGGTGGCTTAGTCGGTTGAGCGTCCGACTTTCGCTTAGGTCATGATCTCGCGGTTCGTGGGTTCGAGCCCCGCGTCGGGCTCCGTGCTGACTGCCAGCTCAGAGTCTGGAGCCTGTTTCAGAGTCTGTGACTCCCTCTCTCTCTGACCCTCCCCTGCTCACGCTGTCTCTGTCTGTCTCTCCTAGAAATAAATAAAACATTAAAAAAAAATTAAAATAAAAAGATAATGTCTGAGGAGTGTAAGAGATCTCACAGGGAAAGCTGGGAACATAGAGCTTGCCATTGTTGTTGAGTGAATGTCTATAGCAATCGCAGTGGTAATAATAATAATAATAATAACAATAATAGCTCCTGTTTGCTGAGGACATACTTTGGGTCAGACCCTGAGCTGAGTATTAATGTAGGTGAGCTGCGGAGACATGACCCTGGCCTTCATGGAGCTTACAACGGAGCCAAGTAGACAGACTTAGAACAAGTAATCACAAATAATTAGGTAGTTACTAGAGAATCCCAGAGGCCCAAGGTCACACAGCTGGGAAGAGAAGTGGGTAGCGTTCGCACCCAAGTCTGTCTGGCTCCCAAGTCCTTATTTTTCCATGACACTTCGCGTCTCTCAAGGCTGGTTGAGGCCAACAGAGAACCAGAGATGGGAAGGGACTTGCCGAATGCTGCCTGGGGTTGTTCCCAGGGGAGCCCTGGAGACCAGTAGTAATGACTAGTGACAGAGAGGACTCACTGAGGCTTGCTCTGGGCCACGAGGCAGGAGGCAGGAGGGACATCATCCATGCTTGATGTCATTCAGTCTCCACGGTGCTCCAGGACCAGAGACTTGCCACCATCCCGCTTCACAGATGGGGAACCGGAAGTGTCCGGTCACGTGACATGCCCAGGGTAACACGGCAAGGTGACTGCCAAGCCGACCCCGGACACTCACTAAGAGGATGGCCTGTCGTGGAGCCTCCAGGTTCAAGTTTCCCTGACCCTAAGACCNCCTCAGGGACCACAGCCGCACCAGGAGGCCCATTTAACTTCTGATCATCTGCTCATCTTCCATCCCTCGGGATCCTTGCAGTTGAGGAAATCTCATGATTCTTAGAGACAAACGTAGTCCTTGCCTTCAAGGAGCTTCATTCATTCAGCAGTTGCTGAGCGCCTGCGCTGTGCCTTCCCCGTGAGGGGCGCTGGGGACCTTCAGACCGATTCCGGCTCTGCGGGACCCTGAGGCCCAGCGGGGAAGAAAAACGGGTGACAGATCGCAAGACCTGGACCGGATGGACCCCTAAGGCTCCGAGGGGGCCAGGGGCTCCGCAGCCGCCGGGCAGACCGAGCTGCTGAGACTGGCAAAAAGAGTGGCTGCCATTTATTGAGTGCCTACCGTCGGGGCTCCCTGAATGACAGCCACCAGGGAAATAAGTGCTGTAATGGAGGGATGCTGAACGGGTCCCACACCTCATGCTCATACGGGTGTTACCTCAGAGCTGGGGAGAGGGTGGGGGGAGCGGATTAGGACCCACCCCTGAGAAGGAGGGTAGGCGGGGTGGGGGCCTTGCTTTCTCCTTCCTCCTCCTCCCCACCCCTCCTCGGGGCCCCTCCCCCACCCCTCCATTCCCACATCCATTGTCCACTGCCCTGGGTCAGGCCTCACCATTTCCACCCTGGGCCTGCGTTTCCACCGACCTCACTGCCCTCCCCCTCTCTTCCCTACAGCCAGAGGAAGCTTCTAGAACACCAATCTGTCCCTGTCCCTCTCTTGTTCATTGATCCCCACTGCACCTCAAAGCTCATTCAAATGTGATGTTCAAGGCCGGCCCTCTCCCCTCACTCGGGCCTGTTTCCCTCCCGTGCTTCCTCATTTCCAGAGTCCCCGGATTTCAGCTCCTGACACCACTGAACAGCCTCCTGCTCCCTGACACACCCTGTGGGCTCCCTCCCCGCCCGTGTCCCCTGCCTCATCTTTCCAGACTCCTGTGCTGCTCCTGAGGGAGGCCTCCCCACGCGCACCTCCCANGAGACCCCCCTCCCCCTGCCCCAGGCCACAACCGGGCCTGGTCACTGTCAGGCCAAGTGCCAGTGTTGAATAATATCAGGCACTCAGGTTCCCCAGCGCTTAGCCAGCACCAGGCACTGGCTGCGCTGGGGGCTTCCCCGATGGTACCCCCCACTCCGAGTCCCCTCAGCCCCATAGGAGGTAGGACCTGTTATTATCCCCATTGATGGATGAGAAAACTGAGGCCAAAGAGGGAAGCAAATGAGCACAAGAGCCTGGCAGGCTGGCCCCAGTGGCTGCCACACCATCTCCTCTCATGGCACACAGATGCTGTTCCCTCTGCCTGGAACACCCTTCTCCCCTCCCCCGTCCCCCACCGCCACACCGCCATTCCTGTGGCAGGCTTGCTGCACCTTTGGGTCTCAGCCCCTCGTCCCTCTGACCGCTCCATTTTAGGCCACCATGCCACCCTGCTTGTCTTCTTTAGAGAGTGTTTCTTTGTGTTTGCTCTCTTGTTTTTTGTACTCAACACACACACACACGCACACACACCGACACACTCAGCTGTGAGAGCAAGAACTGTGATTTGGGTAGCTGTTTCATCCCTGAGGCCTAGCAGGAGGCAGAACCCAGAGACCCTCACCCCCTGTACTCACACCTTTGAATCATCTCCTCCCACACTGAGCAGGGGGCACCTGTGTCACCAATTGCGTGACGACAGAGTGTGACTTCCGAGGCTAAGTCATCAAACACATTGCATCTCCACCTCGCTGTTTTGGGCCACCTGCCTTGGGGATGCCAGCTGCTATAAGGACCCCCAAGAAGCCCCGTGGAGAGGCCCACACGGTGAGGAGCTGAGCTTCCCACCAACAGCCAGCATGAACTTGCCTGCCATGTGAAGGAGCCATCTTGGAGGTGGGTCTTTCCAGCCCCAATCCAGCCTTCGGATGAGTGGAGCCCCACCAACATCCTTCTGAATGCAGCCTCCTGAGAGACCTGAGAGAGATCTACCCGGCCAAGTTGCTCCCAGATTCTTGACCCACAGAAACTGTGAGATAGTAAATACATAAATGTTGACGATTTTAAGCCTTGGAGAACTTTGTTATGAAGCAATAGACAATGCATTCAACACTTACTAAATATATGTTGCATAAGTATGTGGATATATAACAACAGCTCCCACCCATGAGCCCTTTCTCTGTTCTAGGCACTGCTAAGGGCTTTACATGGCTGATTCATAGTAAATTGACACCAAAACCTTGTAAGTCGACCATTACTCCCTGCACATTTGATGGAAGAGGAACCAGGTATAGTGAAGTTAAATAACTCACCCAACATCACACCGACAGAGCTTGGACTTGCTGCCCGACAGTAGGCAGCCACAGGATTCACTGCTATTCTCCACTGCCCGGGTGACTCCTGTCCTCTCCTGGCACCCCTCCCCCCCTGGCCAACTCACTGGGGGCCAGGAAGGGGCCCCTCCTGCAGGCCGTGTGCTTCTGTGGAGGCTGACCCTGGAGCTGGGTGGAACATGGCAAAGCTCATTGCCCAGAGCTGCTCCTCTTGTCCAGCCCCTGGGAGCACTGCCCTGCACCCCCACCCCCCCCACCCCCCGCCATGGATGTCAGCTGGACGGGACACAGGTGGGGGAGGCAGCTGCTGTTGAGTCACCCCTCCTACCCCGTGGAGTCCAGTCGCCGTGGGAGTGGGGCAGGTCACAGGGCTCAGATTCCAGCCAGCTTGTCATCCGTGCTCCTTAGCGAAGCTGCTAAGGTTACACAGCCCGGGGCTCTGGCTGGGCGCTCGCAGGACCTCAGAGGCTCCCTTCTCTGCATCTAGAACAATAAGGAGGGGGCAGGGCTAAAAATAACTCTGGAAAACCACCCCCTCCGGACCTCCTGACTCACAGCATCTTCTGGGGAACACGGGGAGTGCTTATTCACAGTTCCTAAGAGGGACATGGGCTGCGCAGAGCCGGACCCTCAAGTGCGAGGTGCAAGGTGCCTGGGCACGGGTCGGGCTCTACCCGTCACCCTCACCGTGTGACCTCGGGCGGGTTCATTTCCCGCTTTGCACCGCTGAAAAATTCATCTGAAAACAATCGGAATGACGACCAAGAATGAAGGGGCCTGGCGTGAGACGAATGGTTGTGTGCACCAGACTCTTGACTCGCTAGCGGTGACCTTTCCAGGGGCCTGGCAAGATGTCTGTTGTGACTGCCATTTACAGATGAAGAAAGCGGCATGTCACTCTGAGGGGCTACACGGCTCGTAAGGGGGGGGGGCAGTCAGGCTTCAAACCCGCACACCGTTCTTCCTTTGTGTCACTTTGCTCCTGATTATTTTTGATCCGTTGACATCTGCCACTGCATGTCACCTGTTAGACACGGTCCTTGTTGTGAAGCAAGTGGACGGAAAGGGTTGCAATGGGTAGTGAGCTCCCCTCACCCCAGAGGTAGACAAGCACGCGCTGGATGTGGTAAGGGTCCTCAAGCATCAGAGTTGGGATTGAAATCCGTGCCACGTGCGGTCCCTTCCTGCCCCTGGTGGCAAGGGGTCATCCTTGTTCCCTGGAAGACAAACAGGACAGGGATGATTAGGCTTGTTTTCTAGTTGGGGAAACTGAGTCCCGGAGCCAGAATTTGCCCAAAGTTGGCTCATCCAGCCCAAGGTGAATTGAATCTATGTTGAGGCCTCGGTCAAGGCAGGTGGTCCGCTGAAGCGAAAATTGGGGACACGGGACCCTGGGTAAGGAAGGGGAAAATCCAAGAGCCAAAGGCAGATGCTCAGGGGGTGTGCAGGGCAAGGGAGGAGGCGAAGGCCCCCAGAAACAGGGACTCGGGCGTCTTGTGGTCCCTCTGTGGGTGGGTGGACAGATGAGGAGCCAGAGAAGAGGGCTGTCATATCACGCAGGGGGCGTCGCTGGAGAGGAGCATAGTGGGCTGGCTTGGAGGAGCCTGTGGCCTGAGCCGCGTGGGGGACCGTTCACACCACGCAGGAGGAGGCCCGAATCCGGGGCCTTCTGCTCACGCAGTCCGCCTCGCTCCTCCCTCCACCTGCAAGAGGAAGAGCCCTCATTTCCCAGGCACCCAGGATGTTTTCCACCCCGTTCTATCTGTTCTGCACAGATTACTTCATTTATCCCAACAGCAGCCCTGTGAGGTAAGGACGGGGAGTATCCCCACCTCCATTTCTTCAGAAGAAACTGCAGCCAGAGAGGTTAAGCAAGTTGCCCAAAGCCACACAGCCAGCCACAGAGCCACAGACCGGGGAGGTGAGCTCCGGCAGTGGTGGAGTCCCAGGTCCTTGCCCCACGGCTCTGGTGGCTTCCTCCTGAGGGCACAAGACAGGCCCACCCTGCTTCCCCTCCAAGGTCACCTCATCTGACCTTCAGCATATCTGACCCTCTCAAAAGTGACTTGTGCTCTGGCCAAGGAACCACCACGTGTGCCCAGGACGTGTGACAGGTGAGTGCCCACAGGTGCCACCCACTCAACGGGCATCTCCTTTATTTTTTTTTACTAGCTTTTTGGAGTTAGAAGTCACACCCGTGCCCTTCAGCCACTTAAAGGGCACAATTCAGCGTTTTTTGTATATTCAGAGTTGGCAACCGTCCAGGACATTTTCATCACCCCAAAACGAAACCCTGCACCCCATTCCCTCCTACCCCCTGCCCTGGGCACCCACTCATCTACTGTCTCTCTGTATGGGTATTCCTCTTCTGGACATTTCTATAAATGGAGTCAAATGACATGTGATCTTTTGAAAGCTCCTGTTTTTGAAGCCTTATAATCACCTTTTGCAGTAAAGGGCTCTCTTGATTTTGTAGGCCAGGGAACAGTGCTCAGAGAGGTCAAGTAACATGCCCAAGGTCACCCAGCTCAAAGATGGTGGGTGGATTTGGACTCTGTCTGGTTCTAAAGACCCCGGGGCTATTCTCTTAGGTCTGGAGCCCAGAGTTGCCTGACAGCTTCAGGGGCCGCAGGGGGCAGGGCTTGGGGGCTGGGAGGAAGGCTGAGAGGGTAGGGGCATTTGTGGGTCTGGGGGAGCAGGTTGGAGAGGGAGAGGGGCTGGGCGAGGCCCTGGGTCCCACCACCAGATAGCAGGGGCCTGGAGAAGAAAGGGCAGGGGTGAGGCAGGCAGGGGAAGGGGTGGCTGACTTTCCCCTCAGGTGGGCACAGACCCCCCCCCAGCTCCCTGCCCTTCCTGCCGATGGGTCCGGGCACGCCTCCAGGTGACTTCCCAGCTTCTGCCTCCCCTCCCTCTAGAAATCTCTCTCTCCCCTCCAGCTCCCAGCCCCCCAGCCCCGTAGGATGACTCAGCCCGAGCCCCGGGGCCGCCTCCTCCGCTGCACCTGTCCCCTCTGGCTGCCGCTCCCAGGAGGTACTTATCACCAACACCAGGGTGGCTGTGCCAGGGCCGCCTCGGCTGGCCTCCAAGGGCGGGACCGCTCGGCCCGGCACGTCCGCGGGGCCACCTCTGCCCTTATGCCCTTTTAGTGGGAGCACTGCTCTCGAGTTCCTGGCCAGCCCCCTTGGGGTAGACATGACAACCTCAGGTCCCCTTGTGATCGTCTTTGTATTTCTTTTTCTTTTTTTTCTTTTTTTTATTTCTAGGAGAGAGAGAGAGAGAGAGACAGCGTGAGCAGGGGAGGGTCAGAGAGAGAAGGAGTCACAGACTGAAACAGGCTCCAGGCTCTGAGCTGGCAGCCAGCACAGAGCCCGACGCGGGGCTCGAACCCATGAACCGCGAGATCATGGCCTAAGCGAAAGTCAGACGCTTAACCGACTAAGCCACCCACACGCCCCCCGTCTTTGTATTTCTTAAATGTTTCCCGTGTCCTGCCCCAAAGAAATCCAGTTCTACATTCTGGTCTTTCAGGCTACTCTCAGCCTTGGGCCCCTCCCTCCTCACCAATCCGCTCCGTCCCACCAGCCCCTGGAAGGATCATCGACTCAATGACCTATCAGTAAGGGTTCCTCTTTCCTGGAGGGGGAAACTGAGACTCAGAGAGGGAAAGGGAAGTCCCCAAGTCCACTCGGCTGGGAAGGAGCAGGCTTAGAGTGTGAATGCATACCCCAGGCTCCCAGCACCACGGGCCCCTGGAGAGGGAATCTGAGAAAACAGTCGTGGGCCCAGGCTGCCAGTGTGGGGACAGGAGCTCTGCGACCTTCGGTGGCCCACGTCAAACAACGGCAGCCCCTGCCTACCGTGCTTGAACGGCCAACTTTTATTCCCCTGTTCATCCACTGCTTCCTTGGGCTGGAATACCAGCTCCACCAAACAGTACTCCGTGACTTTGAGCAAGTCAGTTAACCTCTCTGAACCTCGGTCTCCTCATCCATGAAATGGATATGATAGAGCACGCCCCCACAGGGCTACAGTGAAGATTAGATGACCTAACACGTGTAAGGCATGTGCTGAGTGCTTGATGAATGCGAGCTGTCATTGTTATGAGCATTCCTGGCGGGGGTACGATGGGGGCAGGGCCCAGTCCCCTCCCCCCCCTCCCCCCCNGCTGACAGAGAAGTGCAGGAGGCAGACAAGGAAATGGAGCTATCATGGTCCACCGATGTGACGGCTGGGATGGAGTTTGGCGCTGGGCTCAAAGGACCCAGAAATGGGACTGGCCCAGCCCGCGTGGTGGTGGCGCATCTCTCCAGAGACCCTGGCAGGCAGGAGTCTGGAGGCCAGCCACAGCGCCCGGGGCTATTTTTACCCGGACTGTGGGCAGTCACACCACTCAGAAGCAGAACGTGGGCAGATGCAAGGGCGCCCCAAGGTCGTGCAGCGACCCCTCCTGCATCTGAGGCGGGGCTGGCTCGCCCTGCCCGCACCCCCTCTCAGTTCCGACCCAGGGATTACAGCCCGTTCTCCTCACCACTGCACGCTTGCAAACATTTTGTCTTTATCGCCAACTGTTTAGAAAAACAGAAGTTATGGGATTGGAGGTGGGGAGGCTGGGAGTGGCAGAGACCTAGAGAGACAGAGATGCAGAGACAGGAAAGAGACAGAGACAAAGGTAGGAACGCATAGAGAGATATGGAGCCAAACACAGGGAATCAGAGGAGGAAAAACAGAAGGAGGAGAGATACAGGGGAGACATCGAGAGAAGAGAGAGCACGATGGAGGAGACAGGGACAGACTGAGGGCAGCGGCCCTACCACGCACCCCCACCCTCACAAGTGTGTACACACAAAGCCCACTGGCAAGAAGGGGCCAGGTGTGGGGGGCCAGATCAAGGTGTACCTTCTCCCGGCCTCCGTTTTCTCATCTGTAAACAAATCTGAGTGAAGCCCTCCCTGAACTCTGATGGGCTGGAGGGATGGGCCCTGCCAGCGTCATAATTCTTTTTTTTTTTTAATATTTTGTATTTATTTCTAGGAGAGAGAGAGAGACAGCGTGAGCAGGGGAGGGTCAGAGAGAGAGGGAGACACAGACTCTGAAACAGGCTCCAGGCTCTGAGCTGGCAGTCAGCACAGAGCCCGACGCGGGGCTCGAACCCAAGAACCACCAGATCATGACCTAAGCGAAAGTCGGACGCTTAAGCGACTAAGCCACCCAGGTGCCTCTCATAATTCTTCTAATATGCAACCCTCCACTGTTGGCTCAATAATTAACCTCGTGGAGCAGATGAGAGGCGGAGCTCAGAGAGGTGCAGACATTCTTCTGAGGCCACTCAGCAGGCTGTGATGAGACAGGACCCAGGGCTCTCGCCTCCTTATGTCCGGGGACACAGATCCGAGCCCCCCGCAGCTGCCCCATCGCCTCCCTTGCTTCAGATCCCCTCTCTGACCTTCATGCTCAGTGGACGAGGGAGCCAACTGCACCCACCTCTTCCCACGCGGTCTGTGGACCTTCTCTCTGCAAAGAGTGAGGCGGGACGGAGCGTTCCCCACCCGGGCTCTTCCCCCCGCTCTCTCCGGGGGAAATTGCAGCCTGGGACCCCTTCACCAAGGACAGAAATAAATTCAGGGAAAAGGGGCCCAGTTCCCCTCCCATCTCCCTGCCAGGCTGCTCCCTTGACTGGCTCATTACTACTGACGTGAAGAACCAGCAGAAACGCTGAGCGCTGCTCTGTGATGGATGCTAATTCCTTTGATCCTCGCGAAGGACTCAGGGTAATAAGAAAATCGCTACTTTCATTTCACAGATGAGGAAACAGAGGCTCAGACTGTTGCTCTAATTTGCCCCAGGTCACACCCTGGGAGGTGGCAGGGCTGGCTCTGGGTCGGTGACAATTAAGGGTTGTGTAACACCGTCTTCGCTTTCACAGTCACGCCGCAGTCTGTTCAGGGTGACGCCCGCTCTCGCTGAGCGTCCCCGTGTCCCGAAGGGTTCGACATGTATTGTCTCCCTCTGTCCTCGTAGCCAAATCTGTTGCTTCCGGCCCAACACCTTCCTTGCCCTGAGTCTCCCATTGGTTTGGGGTGATGCTCAGGGAAGACCCCAGCCTGAGCCCGGAGGTGGGTTACAGTCGCCCTCAGCCCACCAGGGCTGTCTTGCCCGTCATTGGCTTAGGCACCGGCATGCGATCGAGTCCTGGAAAATGAGGACTGAGAAAGAATCTGACAGAGTGGAGGGAGAGGGCTTCTAGGAATTACTTCTTGCCCGAAGGGGACTTGAAACAAAGACTTGCCTTTTCCTCTCTTTGGCTGTTGGGTGAAGATGTGATGTCTGGAGCTCTGGCAGCTCTAATGTGAGCTGGAGGGGAAGGCAAATTAGAGAGTAGAGGACCTAGAGCCAAGTGAGTGACCCTGAGCCCTGTCGACCCCAAGAGCCATGAGAGGCAACACTGAAATATTGAACCGTTGTGTTTTAAATCATTATATTTTGGAGTGATTTGTTATGGAGCAATAGAAATCAGGACTGTAAGTATTTCATTTGGTGAATTAAACGTATTGGGTACATGACTGGGTGTTGTGTTTTGTTTTGTTTTAAGAGAAGTCGCCATGTAAAAGAATCCAAGTTTCCTCTGAGTGGCCGTGACCTCAAGTTCCCCTGGAGTGGTTTACTTCTGCTCCAGAGAGTTCTTCAGTGAACTCTCACAGACACGTTCACTTTAGGTGAGAGGTGAGATACCAGTGACCTGGATCTGGCCAACCCAGTAGCCTTTGGAACGTCACCCACAGCTTAGGATTCTCGCCAGCCAAGCCTGTAGACACTTAGCGGGGGATTTGGTCTCTTGGCTTTAACTGGTGGGTCAGTGAGTCTGGCCTTGGGAATATCACCCAATGTCGTCGCTCTGCCTCAGGACGCCTGCAGAATGGAGGCCGGGACTCGGGGACACGGGTCTCCGGGCAAGGAAACATCAGTGCCANGGAGAGAGAGAGACAGAGATCAAGACCACAGCTGTGTGGCTGGTGACCGAGGTAGCCCCGGAGGGACCGCAGGAGGACAGATAAGGGCCTCCAGGCCTCCTCCCACCCATGTTTATAACCAGATGCCCCCCCCCCGCCGGACTCAGTCAGCCCCTGGGTTCTGGGTCTATTCGGGAAGAAGGAAGGAGGCCCCGATGGAGAAGTTGGGCTTCCTGCTGGCTTGTAAGTGGAGGCCCCAGCTGGCTTTGCTTTGAAAAGTGTAGGAGAGGGAGCCCATCTGTCCCCAGGCTGGTGAGGCATGCCGCGCTTCTGACGCCGCCCTGCGCACCCCGCCAGGCAGGCACCCGCCGAGACCCTGGCCCCCGTCCAGCTCTTCTGCTCAGCCGCGTGATCCTACACAAGTGCCCCGAACTCTGCCTTCGTTTCCCCGCCTGGTGGTCGTTACCACAGGGCTCTCATGAGAACAGGACCGATAAGATGCCTACAGAGAGAGGTTTGTTTCAAGGAATCGGCTCCTGGGAATGTGGGGGCCGGCGGGTCCAGGTCCTGCTGGGCATCCATCCCCATCGCCTCTGTCCACGGGCTTCCTCTCACCTGGGACTTCAAGCCGTCTTCTCAGCACCCAGTGTTTTGGGACACGCCCCTCCCCAGGATCCCCGCAAACCGCCACTCATTTCTCCTTGGCACTCCGGGCTCCATTCCAGCAAACTGTCCACAAGGGGATCTGTTTCATCCCAGCCCCCCAACTCTGCACACGCTCCCCCCTCCCGCCTCCACCCTGTACAGGGACGATAAAAGTCCTCAAGACCCAGCCTTCCCTGATGTCCTCTGGGAATACTGATCCCATCTCCCTGCTCTGCTTACCCCTGTACTGTGTGCACACTCTTCCTGCCCCACCCCCTGCAAATTGCCTGAAGCTAGAGATTTTTGTTCTATTATATTCTTGTTTCTCCTGGTCTTGCTGTGCCTGGCGCAGAGGCTTGTGATTAACATTGCTGATTGAGTTGCATGGCCCCCGCCAGCGGGCATTGAGCCCACTCTTGTTTGTGTCTGATGATGGGGAGCTCACTGCTGCCCAGGCAGCCGGCTCCATTTCCAGAGACTCTAACCCACTGGGATGCTATGTCGGCAACATCTCCCTCTCCTGGACCTGGCGAAGACTATCTTTTGATTATTTGTCTTTTTTTTTTTTTGCCCCCCTTCTCCTCTTCCCAAAGAGGAAGGCTATTTTCTAATTGCTGGGAGAGACGCTAATTTGATGATATAATAAAGTCACGGAGGATGGAGAGGAAGAGGTTGCACTGGCTAGGACTTTGAAGAGGAAAGGTTCTACCGCAGGCTTGAGGCATGGGGGAAGGAGATGGGGAAAGGCAATTCGAATAGATCTTGATGCGGCCTGTGTAGTGGGAGCCTTTTATAAAGTTTTTTTAAATGTTTATTTTTGAGAGAGAGAGAGAGAGAGAGCAGGGGAAGGGCAGGGAGAGAGAGGGAGACACTGGATCAGAAGCAGGCTCTGGGCTCTGAGCTGTCAGCACAGAGCCCGATGTGAGGCTCGAACCCCCGAACCGTGAGATCATGACCTGAGCCGAAGTCAGATGCTTAACCAACTGAGCCATCCAGGTGCCCCTAGTGAGAGCTCTTTTAATGTCTTTCAAGAAATTCAAGAATAGAATTTCTCCTTAATTACTTTTAGTTATTGAGGCACCTGGGTAGTTCAGTTGGTTGAGCGTCCAACTCTTGATTTCAACTCAGGTCATGATCCCAGTGTCATGATCAAGCCCCAAATTGAGGTCTTTATTGAGTGTGAAGCCTGCTTGAGATTGTCCCTCCCCCTCTGCCCCCTCTTGTGCATTTGCACTCTTTGTCTCTAAAAAATAAAAAAATAAATTAACAAGTTACTTCTGGTTATTGAGCTGTCTTATTTAAACATGACATTGCTAGGACACCTGGGGGGTCGTGATCTCACGGTCTGTGAGTTCGAGCCCCATGTCGGGCTCTGTGCCGACAGCTCAGAGCCTGAAGCCTGCTTCAGATTCTGTCTCCCTCTCCTCTGCCCTTCCCCCACTCGCAGGTGTGTGTCTCTCTCTCAAAAATAAATACACATTAAAAAAATTTTAAACATGACATTGCTCTGAGACTGAGCCACATAAGTCTCTCAGTTTATTAGGGTCATCCGTTATATACTCAGTAGTAGATTAATTCGTGCTCAGATACAGTTTTCTCTTTCATGTTGGGACTTTTGCTTGTATAGATGCAAGATGGTGCTGAGGAACATCTAGCTTAGGATGAGTCCATTTTTTTTGAAATTTAATTAGTATCTAACTATCATGTACCTTTCATGAACATCTCCCACCCCAGCCCCCTGTACTGTTTAAATATCAGAAGCCGACACCACACCAGAAGCTTCTATCCATAATGATCAATGCCACCAGACAATACCCCTCTCTTTCTAACAAATATTTGCTAACTTCCCCTTTACTATCCTGAAATGAAGCTCACTGATAATATAACTTACCTACATCCATGATTTAAAAACTTTATTATCATGGGGGCGCCTGGGTGGCTCAGTCGGTTAAGCATCCAACTTCGGCTCAGGTCATGATCTCACGGCTCAGGTCATGATCTCACAGTTCGTGAGTTTGAGCCCCGCATCGGGCTCTGTACTGACAGCTGGGGGCCTGGAGCCTGCTTCGGATTCTGTGTCTCCCTCGCTCTCTGCCCCTCCCCTGCTCATGCTCTATTTCAAGGATAGGTTAAAAAAAACATTAAATTTTTTTTAAAAATTCATGATCATGTCTTAACTCTATAGTAGTATAAAGATAAAAAAGAAAGGTCTTTTATAATACAATAAAATGTTCTCCAATAGTTGATGTGATGGCCCTGGAGGAGCTGCGAAGCAGTCAGCAGCTCGCGCCTCTGCACGAATTGCCCCGCGAGCAGCGCTCACCTGCACAGGTGTGTGGGGCGAGCGGCCACACGGTCAGGACGCACCGGGCTTTGCCGCAATCAGCCCAAAAGACCACAACCTCACATGCTGTGTTCCGTGTGGCCGGCAGGGGCTCTGCTTCTCATAAAGAGACCCAGCCGGACAGCAGCGGCTCCACCTAGACACACATGTCCACGGCCTCTGTGGACAATAGTCACCGACTTCTATAATGTCCACCAGAAGTGGCCACTCACGCCACGCGCGTGTTGCGGGCCCGAACAAGCCACATGGGTCTGAGGAAATGCCACCCACTCTGTGCCCGCAAGGAGAAGACACTCAGGGTCCTGACGGACGTCCGTGAAGCCCCTCAAAGCCTGTGGTGACACTGCCGTGGGGGTGCCGTTGTCGCGACGGGGAACAAGCCTAGGTACAAAAGTCCCCAATGAAAGCTTCCCCTCCCCCAATAATGCGACATATTTTGAAACACAACAGCTGAAAGATAATGTGTAAGCAACATTTGCTAAGGTCTAGAATCCGGTCTAGATCGTGGGAGAGATTCCCCACGTAGTTTTCTGCTTGCACGTTCCCGAACACCAGGTTCTCCCCTCCCCCTCCTCCCTCTAAATGTCAGCATCCTCATCACGGCAACCAAACACCCCCACAGGTACACAAAACGCCCCCACCAGGGGCAATGCAGCCCCACTGAGGGCCACCAGTGGAGGCTAGTGGGTTGTGGCAAACCTTTTCCAGCAGAATAGCCCCATCTGGTTTATTCCTAATGAAATATCAGGCAGAAGCCCAATGTATACACTGGCTGAAAGCACCACTGCCCTGCGCTAGGTGGGGACACCCGGCCCGCCCCTCCCTCCTCCCACATACCTGCCCCTCCTCCCACGAGTCAGAAGACCCTGAGTCCCCGTGTTCAAACCCTGAGGCTCCACATAACCCGATTTCAAGTTCACCGGGCCGCGGAATCACCCCTGCTCCCTGATGCGTGTGACAAGGAGGCCATTCTGCCTTCTCAGTCTTTTGAAGCTGATCAGTCTAATAATACCTGTAAAAACTTGCGATGAGGTGATTAAAAGTGACTTTTGCCACTAAGGGCGGGGGAGGGGAACAAGACCCGGGGTTCGGTGCCTCAGACAAGATGCCTGTTTACCCTGAGGAAACGACATCCTTTGCTGAGCGGAAATATTTTCAGCAAAGATCCGACTCTTCTAAATGCGTTAACACGGGTTCAATATTGTGTTTCTATTTCTGTGTGAGATGCCAGCACGGAAAGAATTTTCATATTTGTGGGTAATCTGTGGTCGGGTATAAAGCAATGGGATTGAGGCAGGGCATTTGAAGGTGAAAGTTTTGTGGCTATATATATTTTTTTAATATTTTTTTTATTTATTTCTGGGAGAGAGAGAGACAGTGTGAGCAGGGGAAGGTCAGAGAGAGAGGGAGNGCTCGAACCCATGAACCGGAGATCATGACCTGAGCCAAAGTTGGACACTTAACCGACTGAGCCACCCAGGTGCCCCGTCTCTTGACAGCTTGATTGCTTCCCCTCTCCCAGACATGACCCAACCCGGGTAGCTCTCATGGCTGCAAGCTCCTGGCCCAGTTGCGCCCAGAAAGCCCAGTCACAGGTGGAGGTGGCAGCGCTGGCTTCTGTGTCCAGGAGGAGGTCACGCTGGCTGTCCTGGGGGCGTGACTCCCGGGGATTTCAGAGCGGCAGGAAACGGGCTGAGAGCTTCGATCAGATCTAACAGCGGGGGTCAGACATTCACTGTCACACTCACACACACAGACACACACGGACCAGGCATCTTCACAGACACTGTGCATATGGCAATGGACAGACAGACACACACACGTGCGTGCGCACACACACACACACACCTTCACATACAGGAACCAGATATTCAGAGCTGGATTCCACTTGTGCCTCCCGAATCACTTATCTTTAAAATAGTCTACAGTCGGGGCGCCTGGGTGGCCCAGTCGGTTAAGCGTCTGACTTTGGCTGAGGTCATGATCTCACAGCTCACGAGTCTGAGCCCCGCGTCGGACTTTGCGCTGACAGCTCAGAGCCTGGAGCCTGCTTTGGATTCTGTGTCTCCCTCTCTCTGCCCTTTCCCCACTCACGCTTTGTCTCTCAAAAATAAAGATGTTAAAAAAAGTTTTTTTTAAAGGAAGAGTCATGGAGGCTAGTGTGAGTCAATCTAAAAACTAGGAATTCAAGAAGGAATAATACATGTAGGAAAGGCAACATTTGGAGGGATAGGTTACATGGATATTCTATGTATTTTATTATCTATATTTAAAATATCAAGTATCTCATCAAATGTGAAACCTCACATGTATTTCTAAGATATATATTGTTTATAAAAATAAATCCCATTGACCTTGTTTCTCTGGAGAACCCTGACTGCTCCACCACCATCTTCATGTCTCAGATCCACTGTGCTGGGGCCCCAATTCCCCACACTCCTCAGGGGTCAGCCATACTTGCCTCCAGATGTCCAGAGCCCGTGTGTGTTCCCCAAAGGCAGGGGCCAGGCCTGTCTGCTTCTCCGTGGCCCCCCAGGCGCTGAGCCCGGTGCCTGGCACATTGCAAACCTCAGTGACAAATATTTGACCAATGTGTTCATGCACCAACGAGTGAATTTATTTTGAGAGCTTCTCCTAATGCGGTTTCCTGCATCTGACACTCTCTCCCACTTTCTCTGCTTCTCACCCTTTCACAGCTCACCCCCCGCCCACAGCTACAGGTACCCTGTCCTGAAGGCGAAAGCAGAGACCCTATTTCCTCACTCATGGCTGTGCGCCTTGTCCCAATGCAGGGGTGGGGGCTGGCGCATAGTCTATGCTCAATAAATATTTGTTGAATCAATGCAGAATAAATGCCGTTGCGGGATTACACTTTTAAAATATTAGCCCATACTTCCCTCCCCAGGATTTCTTTTCTTCTTTTGCTCTTTCCTTTTCAGACAGCAAGGCATTTCTGAGCCCAGGCCTCAGGAAAGGACGTGACAGCCGAAAGCAAGAGAAACACGTCCCTTGTGTAGATGTGCGGATTCAAAAGCTCAGGTCCTCAGAGGATCAGAAAGAACACACAGAAAGGGCAAAGACTTGGAGGAAATCGTGGGGCGTTCCTGCTTCCCAGGCTGGAGAAGAATGTCCTGAACTGTCAAAAAGGAAGAGAGTTGAAAAGGAAACAATCGATTGCCATTGGTGGTGGGGCCGTGGCCAGCTCAGAGGGCACCCTTGTGTGAATTAGGAAAAGGCACCCCTTCTGGGCGCCCAGCTTGGCAGCTGGAGGGTGGACTGGATCCAGCCCTTAATTGGCGCCCTCCCACCAGGTGCTTATGTGGAGTGCGCAACCTGTATAACCATACAGGGCAGCCCTGCACCCCCCTGCCAAGCCCTGGAGGAGGCCGGGAAAGCTCAGACAGGCCCGTAGGGTCTGAACACAGAGAAATTCATGCCTCGTGTCTCAGGTGAAGCCCTCACGAGTCAGGGGTGTCCCTGAGGAGGAGTGGCCCAGGCAGAAGGAGACATGTGCAGCCTTAGCATTTCCTCAAGCGCCTGATGAGGACAGTAACTGAAGACCACGTGGGGTACAGCATCCCTGAGGACCACTGGGGACAGATGACAGCAACAGATTGCCACCTTCCCTCCCCAACACGCCACAACGTGGCCCCTGTAAGCCCCTTAGAATGAGTCAAAACCCCAGGGCTGTTTGGAACGTGGGAGCACATTCAAGGAGCCTGAGATTAAGTATGGGCCACGCAGGCGCAGTGGGGATCCCAAACAAAAATTCAGTTGAGCTCGAGAAAAGAAGGAGTTGCATTTTGTGCACATGAAAGGTATCCAGTGAGATTCTTTCCACCGGCTGTGCTCCACAAATATTTGTTGAACGAGTGCTGAGTGAATGACAAATGGCTCCTTCTCCACCACCCTAATTTTATTCGGCCCTGATTTAATTATCAGAGCACACGCTGCCCTGACTAGATTGTCAATTGCTTGAGGGCAGGGACCAGCCTACTCAACTTCCAATCCTGCGCCTGCATCTATATAGAAGTGCTCATTGCCTGGGTGTTCAATTGAATTACTATATAAATGCACAACGCTTTCCCCAGGCTCGTGATCAAAAACCTTCCCTTCCCCTGCGCTCCCCTCCCCTCCTCTTCCACCCTCAGCAGAATTCCCAAAGCAGGGAGCAGACAAGGGGGTCCTCGGTGCAGCAGGATAGCCTCATGAATGAGCCTGTTAGGTAGGATTTGANGGTCACTTGTCCTGCGTGTTCCTGGAGATTTATGGGGCCTCCCGGAGTCGGTACCCTGAGTCTTAGGCGCCGTTTGAGGCCCTCAGGGCCTGGGCATCCGGATGGACTCAGGCCACCTTTTCCATGGCCCCTGTCCAGGGCCTCTGTCCAGCCTGCTTCCTGGCTGCCCCGTCACATGCCAGTGTTTTATCCTGGGTCCCCACAGCCGTACCACACATTCTGTCCATGTGCTTGGCATTTGTAGATATGATCATGGCTCCTGGCCCATGTTTCTAAGTTACCCCCCAGGCGTCTGTCCTTTCTCTGTGGCCAGAAGGTCAGTGCCGGACACCGGCTGGCCACCTCTGTCTCCCCGCTGCCTTCCCAGCTTCGAACACAGCTTTGCCGCTTAACGAGCTGGTGTCCCTGGCATGTTATTTAAACTGCTGTATCCACAGTGACCACCTCCCCCGGTCTGTGCCCTGTCCCCTGGGCACCTTGCCACTCTTTGCCTCTCGCCACAAAGGTCTGCTGACCCCTCTCCTGACCAGACAGGGCTCTCCCCGCCGTCCCCTGTGCCCAGCACTGTCCCTGCCACTGAGGAGCGACCTAGGGAAGGCAGGGGTCCGTTCCTCTCTCCTTCCTCCTCCCTGCTCTCCTCCTCTCCCCCAGCCTCCTGCCCACAGGGCTGTCCCCACACGCGATCCCAGCCATTTCTTCCTTGGGGCCCTTTCACTTGCTCCAGGAAAGGAAGATCACCAGACAGAGACTGTCATGTCGCAGGGCCTTTTATTAAAATCAGGTGAGTCACTCCATTAGCTGAGAAGGCGCGCTT
Source organism: Crocuta crocuta (assembly GCF_008692635.1). NCBI lineage: Eukaryota > Metazoa > Chordata > Mammalia > Carnivora > Hyaenidae > Crocuta > Crocuta crocuta. The sequence goes on from NW_027529624.1 coordinate 5,402,269, forward strand.
AAGTTCCAGACCCCCCCCCCCACCGCCAACCCCGTCACCTCCTTTGGGATGGGTGTGGCTGTCCCACTCTGCCCAGACCTCTTTCTCACGGTAGAGGGGCACCTGGTGGGGGGGGGGGATGGGTCAGAGAATCTTCGTGTTGATGGCTTGGATTTGGGATTAAAGGTGCGGGGAAAGGTGTGGTTGAGTTTGGAGGTTGGAGGAATTGGGTTGGAGTTGAGGAGAGAGGAGTGAGAACTAGGTGGGGCCCAAAGGCTGCTGGTCGCAGTGAGCAAAGGGCCTCACTTCTCCTGGTTCCCAGGTGATGACCCCCCACANCCCTCCCCTGGGCCCGGCGCCGGGCGCGTGGGGTTGGGGTGTCCCCGGGGCTTAGCCCTGGAACCCCAGCTCCTTGTACTTGGCCGCGATGTCATTCCGGAACAGCTCCAGAGCCTTCCTCATGGCTGCCTGGGCATCAGCGCCGAAGTCCCCGGGGTGTTTGCTCTGGAGAACCTGGATGATGGCTTCTGAGATGAACTGCAGGGGGCACGGAGGAGAGGGGTGCTGGTCATGGGGCGGACAGACCTGGAGCCGGGGGGGGGGGAGGAAGCTGGCAGAGTCCCACCTTCTCTTTACTTCGGGCCATTTATGGAGTGCTTACTGTATACACCAGGCCTGCTTTGGAGTGGTCTCTGCAGATTCATTCCTTTTATCCCTGCAGCCCTGGGAGACAGGTGTACATGGGGCACCAGGCCCAGTACAGACCCAAGGTCGTGTGGCCCGGGGGGGCTCACCCATCACCCTCCTGGGCTAGTGTTCAGGATGCAGTCCAGCCACAGCCATACAATGGCCCAGGGCACCGCCTCCATGCAGACAGTAGAAAGGAGGGGAAATGTTCCCATTCCCAAAATCTGCTAGATTTTGCAGTCAGAAAATCTAGATAGAAAGAAACTAGGGTGCCTAGGGGCGGCTCAGGTCACGATCTTGCGGTCCGTGAGTTCGAGCCCCACTTCAGACTCTGTGCTGATGGCTCAGAGCCTGGATCCTGCTTCGGATTCTGTGTCTCCCTCTCTCTCTGCCCCTTCCCCGCTTGTTCTCTGTCTCTCAAAAATGAATACGTGTTAAAAAAAACTTTAAGAAAGAAACTGTTTCCATCTATGTATATTCCATTTTTGCACTTAATGGCTTAGTCTGCTTATTGCTTTAAGTAGCCTATTTGGGGTGGGGTGGGGGTGCAGAGCATCCTATTTTCTGGGCCAAGCACAGGACCCACGTCTCCTATCAGTCTCTCCATCACCATCCCGTTTGTTCGGGTGCCCACGATGTCATTACCAGGAGCATGTACAGCATGGCAGCTTTAGCGCCGGGAAGATCTCATGGGTGTAAAATGCTACTGTGCTCTTTCGACAGTTAACCAAGATCTGATGCCAACCACAGCCCTGGCCGGTGGACCAAGTGGTGTCACTTTACCGAGGCCTGGACAGGAAAGTAGCCAGACTGAGGTCACATAGCAAGAGGTCTTTGCACCCAGGGGGGTTGTGGGCAAACGGCCGCCAGAGCCAGGGATGGAGGTAGTGACTCTGCCTTTCCCACTTTCTCAGGGCGCCCAGAGTGCAAGTGACCCCAGGCAGAGGGTGGGGGGGGCTCACGCTGACAGAGGCCAACCCCCCAGTAAACACAGTTTGACTCAGAAATGGGGACAGTCCCACAAACACCTGCCTTTGGGCATCCACTGGGACATATGTGTTAGTTCACCTTTAATGTCAGAAATGCAACAAAACAAAGTGGGGGCTCGGGCTGCCGTGGAGTAAGCTCTGCCCCTGGACAACGTGGGACCCCAACTTCCTGGCTCAGCTCTGCCATGAGCCTCTCTGGTGACTTCACCACAAAACGGGGGCTCCAATGCCCCCCATCCGGTCCCCTCGCTCAGCCTTTCCTGAGCCTGTGTCAGAGCCACTAGTATCTAGGAAAGTGTGCAAACTGAGAAACGTTGCCCTTCGCTACCCGGCACCCCCTGTGGCCCCCCTCGCTCACAGGTGGGAAGCAGCAGCCTATTATGAAGAGCATGGAAGGGGAGGAACAGACATGGGCTCTGCCTTAGATTTTGCAGAGATCGATGCAGTAAATCAAATTTGTTTTAAGTGGACCTGGTTTCTAGCCCACTAGCTGCCAGTCGACCTTCTCTCTCTCAGCCTGTTTCCTCGTCCCCCAGGAGGGGATGTGTCATTCCAGTTGTACTGTGAGCCCACCCCGTGCCACTGGGGTTCAGAAATGGGAGAGCCAGGGTCTGCCCTTGGAGAGCTCATGTCCCAGCCAGGAGACAGCTGGGTAAAGAGATGAATTACAGTACAGCCGGGCAGGCGCCGTGACGGGGTTAAGGATAAAGCGCCTTTGCACTGGGGGTGAGGGGGGTGCCTGTGGATGGAGCAGCTGACAGCCTCGTGCAGAGGCGATGGCTTCTAAGCTGGGCCCTGCTGGATAGACAGGGATTTGCTGCCAAGAGAAGGCAGGGAGGGCAGGGGCCGCAACAGGCACGGAATCGCAAAGGCAGGACAGGCCCCTGTGTCTGGGTTGCTGACTGAGACACTGTGGGGGCATCTGGGGTGCAGGGAGGTGAGGCTGAGAGGCTGAAGAGGGGTGTGGTGGTGGCTGATGGGAGATATTGTACCGTAAGGTTTAAGAGCTTGAGTTCCAGAGTGCTGTTGATCAGAATGTACCTGCCGGCTTATTAGCTGTGTGACCTTGGACAAGCTACCTAACCTCTCTGACCCTTCGGTTTCCAAATCTGTAAAGTGAGTATGAGAAGGGTACCTGCCTGGCACAGAGTCTGCTAGTTGTCTGCCTAATGGCCATTGTCTCCTTCTTCCTTGGTGACACTAGTTGTGTTTGGAGAGGCCACAGACCACATCTCCCAGCTTTCCACGCAGATGGGTGTGGTCTTGTAGCTAATTTCTGGCCAGTGAGACGTGTTGGATGGCATTTCTGTGACTCCTTAAAAGAGAGCTTTCCTCTCTTCTTCCAGCTTCCTGTCTGGAACATGGACCAGATGGCTGGAGCCCTAGCAGCCATCTTGGACCATGAGTCAACTTTGAGGACGCGTGCCAACATCGGCAGCGTCGCTGACCGTGGGGCCCCCACACCAGCTCTGGACGCCCCAGCTCTGAACTCCCTTTGCATCAGAAAAAAGGAGGACACTGACCGCATTCAATCTCAGGGAGATGGCGAGAGTTCTGTGCCGCCATCTGGGATGGTGCCCATCCCAGCTGGTAGCCATCCCCGCGGTCTTCGTCCTCATCGCCGCATCAGCCGGCCTGCCACTCCCGTCCCGAGGAACTGCACCTACCTCGGAGGCCCCTTGTCCCCCGGATCTCAGTGCTCCCTCGCGCCACACCCCTCCTCCCACGGGCTCTAAAGGCAGGACATGCATGTCAGGCTCGCCCCTGCCCACCCCGCTCCTCAGCCCATTACCGGGGGCTCAAACCACCTTCTCTTGCCTAGGACCCCCGAGGCTCTCTCCCTCTTCATCTGGAAAGATGCTGGAACAGCAGCACCAGCCTACTGGCCACCCGCAGCCCAGGATGCAGGCCTCGCTCCTGTACTCCAGCCCCACGAACCCGTATGCGTCATGAGGTTAGGGGTTAGGGGCTAGGCGCTGGGGGCCTGGGGGAACAGAGCCCTAGGTTGAATCCTGTGAATGTGCCATGGACAAGCCAGCTATTGCCCTCTCTGTGCCTCAGTTTTCTCATCTGTCCAGTGGATGTGATAATGGTACCTCCCCGTGGTGGGTGGGGGAATGCGAGTGGTGCCCCCAGTATCCACCCTCCCTTTCTTTCCTGCATGACCTGCTGAGCTGGGGGAGAAGCGGGTTTACTCTCAGTGACCTCAGGAGGAAGGCGAAGTGGGGGACAGCCCGTTTTACAGATGGGGAAATTGGGGCTCAGCGAGGAAGGCCGTGGGTCACCCGCAAGTTGGTGGCTGAGCTGGGACATGAACCCCAAATTTCATGCCCCCGAGGCCTCCCCTTGCACCTGCCCACCCGCCTCTGCCCTGCTTCCCACCTCCAGGTACTTGACCGGGATCTTGTGCTTGGTGGCGTGTGACTGGGCCAGGGGCTTCAGCTCCGCCTCGTGATGGCCCTTCTTCTTGAGGATGCCCCCCAGGGCGGTGAGCACCGTGTTGCCGTGCTTCTTCAGGTCCTCGGACCCCTTCATCTCATCCTCCGTCTTCAGGTGCTTGAACTTGTCGAACTTCTCCAAGGTCTCCGGGTGGCCCTTGAAGAGCCTGCGGGCACACGGAGGGCTGGAGTCAGACCCAGGAATGCGCGCCGGGGCTGGAGGTGGCGAGACACGCGAGTTCGCGTCCAGGCCCCCTACTTCCCAGCTGTGTGACTTTGGGCAGTTCGCTCTACCTCTCTGTGCTTCTGCTCCCTCGGCCAAGCACAGGGGGTAACTGGGGCCTGCCTATAGCAGCGCCGTGGGGATTCGGTGGGCTGTGGGAAGGCGTGGCCCGGGTATTTTTCTCACCAGTGACCTCTGCCTCTTCCTCATCGCTGCTGTGAGCGGCAGGAAAGAAATATGGGGCCGCTTTGCCCCCCTGTGACTCCACCAAATTTTCTCTTAAGTTGTTTGGCGCGCAGGTGATTTGATCACGTCACGGGTGGAGGAGGGGCAGGGGGCATCGGGGCTGGAAGACTCTGGATTTGTTGAGTCCCTACTGCACGCTGGGCCCCGTGCCAGGCTCTGTGTCTCCCTTTGGGGTCAGACTATTCCCATTTTATAGAAGAGGGTGTAAAAGAGGTGTGGAGTCGTAGCTCAACGGGACCGCTATGCAGAAGGGCCAACTGGAAACAGGTCTGAGTGACTCGAGATGTAGACCATGCAGGGGATGGTCACTGCACCTTCCTGCCTAGGGAGCATCCTTTGGCTGCTTAAATACTTCCAGCTACAGGAGGCTCACTACTACCTGTGAGGGCCATTCCGCCCCAGATTAGCTCTCAGGCTCAGGAAGCTCTTGCTTAGTTTGCTCGGACGCCCTGTACCTCCCAGGCCCCTCGCGGTGCAGATGGTGACGTCCCCAGGGAGAGAGTCACCTGGTCTCTCAGACCAGGTCTCTGCTCCCACCAGGGAGCCAGGGAGCTCGCTGCAGATGGACGCTGCCCGTGAACTTGGGCAGCCCCCTATAGCCATGGAGCTCAGTCTTTCCTGTTCTGGAAAGTTGGGTGCTCATTAAAGGGAGTCACACATGCTGCCTAGGTGGGGGGTGGCTTTCCCCATTTTACTTGTGGGTGGATGGAGCACAGAGGCTTTGCCCAGGGTCGGTGGCAAAGCCCAAACCGAGATCCGATGCTTCTCTAAGTCATTCTCTCTCTCTCCCTCTCGTCATAATCTGAAATGTCTGCAGGAGTGGCCCTCTCTCCCCAGGCTGCCCCTCCCCCTGTCTAATGGTTTCAGGTCCCTGCAAGTTTCCTCTTTTGTAGCTTCCTGGCCCGGCCACACCCTTCAGCCCTTTGAAAGCATCTCTGTGCATGCACACCCAGACACACACGTGTGCATCAAGTAGCACAAACAACGAGCACCCCCCTCTCCCGGGAGCAAATCCCTCCTGCACCCCCCAGAACGCCCAGGGCCATCTGCAGCAGCCATGCCCCACGTCCCCATCTCACCCTGGCCCCAGCACCCGTGCCAAGCCTGCGTGTCACTGAGCATCTGGTGACAATGATCCTTGAACTCCTGCCTGGCAGATGTGGGACCTAGCGCCCACAGGGCAAGGTCGGAGGTCGGGACACTGGAGGGAGCCTAGCTGGGGCAGAGGAGGGCCAAGGACCTGGTGCCCAAGGCAACCAGGGACCTCAGAATTTTGGAGGAGGCCCCAAGATGCCTGGGAGAAAGAACATGGGAATGAGAATTGTGGAAGCCAAGTTCTGGCCCCAGGTCCACCTCCCATGTGCTGTGTGATATTGAAAAAGTCACTCAACTTCTCTGGGTCTTGGATCAGCCATCTATAAACCAAAAGAGTTGGTCTAGCTGATGTTTCGGCCTCTGATGATAAAGCTTGATCCCCGCCTCACCTTCTACTCTGCACCAGTCAGCCAGCGAGTGAGCCCAGATCTGCCTTCAGCAGTGCAGGAAAACCGGGCTAATGAGTGCCCACCAGATCATTCCAGCACCACTCGGCCGCCTCCCTCCCTCGGCCCAAAGTCCTGCATCTGGGAGCCCCCAGGCAGCCGCAGAAGGCCAGACCTGGATTTGCCAAAGGGCAGCAACCCTGGAAGATGGACAGACGAAGCCCGTCACCCCGCGGAAAAGGATGGACGGACTTTCACCACTGTTTCAGAAAGGCCTCACTTGCCTTGCGTTTTCATCTTCAATCCTACGTCCCCCCCCTGCCTCGCTTACCACGGGCCTGCAGGCAAGTCAGCGAGAAAGGAGGCCATCTCCCAGCTGTCCTCTGAACCGAGGCCCGACCAGACACCCACACGGGAGATGGGGCACTCAGACCTGCACAACACCGTCTCTGCTCTGGACCGAAGACCCGGGCTGGGGAGGGGGAACCCCTCTCTGGTGTGCCAGGGGTGCGGGGCAACGGCATGGTGCTCCCGAGCAGCCGTGCTGGGTCCAAGCTGCCTGGATGTGAGTTCCAGCTGTGTGACTTCGGGCAAATTGCCTAACCTCTCTGTTAAGGGTGGTGATCCTAATATCTACCTCATAAGTGCTGGTGAGGCTGAGTTAATATACGTGAAGCGCCGAGCACAGGGGCTGGGGGTGTGCACTGTGTAAATGTTGGCTGCCCTGCCCGTCCTCCTCGTTGTTACCACTATTATCAGGGTCACGGCCACCGCTGTCACCCTCATCATCATCACCATCATCATCCTCTGTAAAGGGAGAGGTTTGGGCTACCAGCAGTGATTTTCAAACATTTCGTGGCCTCAAAATTCTTTGTTCAAATGCAAAAATAAATAAAGCAGAAAGGGTTCGGGCTGGAGGAGGAAAGCCCGGGGCGCGCTCAGCAGCCCCTTCCTCCTCGACGCCCCCGTCCTGAAGCCAGACTCTTCAACTGGCCTTCTGGCTTTTATGCTCCAGACCTTTCCGATCGCATACTTGCAGCGGTGTTCTATTAACAGCTCCGCTGAACAGAATACGCGGTCTTTTACAAGAGGAGAAAGAGGAATGACCTTGCCAAGGTCAGTAAGAGAGCTGAGGCTCAGCGTCTGGAACAGAACCAAGGGCCAGCTCCCACGGAGGCAGGTGCGGCTCCGGGAGGTCGCCTCCCCTCGCTTCCCTCCGCACGCAGGGGGCCCTCCTCCCAGACCTCGCACTGTAAGAGGGCAGAACCCACTGGCACGCTCTCTGCGTGTCCTACAGCCTAAGACATGACGGGGCATTGGCCTTTCTGGGACCTTTCAGGGGCCTGGAGTCCGGGGCATCGCGTCTCGTCCCTGGCTCGGTCTCCCTGATCCATTCTGGAAAGGGACGGAAGGTTTCCCCAGATGAATCAATACTGCGAGTCTCCTTCAAGTCGCTGCCTTGGGGGCTAGCGGCCCCCAGGTCACCTTGGGGAAACTTCTGCTTTGCAAACTGGTCTCTAACCCCAACTACCCTGCCTCCTCTCCAAAAGCAAGGGAGGAGCATGACCCAGAGAATGAGAGCAGAGAGGGATCGCAGAGACCCTGGCAGACAACCGCTTCATTCAACCAACAGGCAAGCAGGACTCAGAGATGGGGAGTGACTTATCCAGGGTCACACGGTAAAGGTAGCTGAGGAGTTGATGTCAACTTGGGGGCAGCTTTTGTCCCATTAAACAGGAGCCGTTGCAGCCCCAGCCAGCAGGCAGGGGACAGGAGGAGAAAGACATAGGGAACAGCCCCAGGATGCCAGTCAGAGTAAACAGAGAACGTGACTGTCCTTCCCAGAGTGTTTCTAAGGGCTCAGACTTCGGATCACCGAGCTTACAGGACTGACCATTCTCTCCAGACGTGGGAGCTGGATAGGAGTGAGGCCCAAGGAGACCAAAAAGGCACCTGAGCAGAAGAGGAAAACCTGGGTCGTGACGAAGGAGAAACTCATCTGCAAATTAAAGCGTGAAGGACAATCCATGCACTCGTGATCCCTCCAGAGCCGCCTCCTCCTGGGTGCAGAAGTGTTGACTTATACCCCGTTAGATATTTGACTTGTGCTGGCCCAGAGCGTGAGAGAAGGGACCGGGAGAAGAGGGGTCTAACACCATCTGGGGTGGAGAGCGATGAAAAATAGCATTCTATTTACAAGCCACACGCCATCCTTTATTTACAACGCATGGAATTTTGTTTTCTTTTGTTTACTCAGGAACCCCCTGTAATAGCCGTCGAGATGTGCTTGGAGGTCACACCATTCAGAGCTCTCAGATTCAAGACTCCCTCAACAGGAAGTCACTGACGGGCCTCCGTCTTCTATTTTCAAATTATAATACTTGGAAGGTCCTTAACCTTGCTCCATCCATAACAATGACTAACATCTTAAAGAACCTGCTATGTTTCAGGAACAGCGCCAGGACCCTCACATGCACTATCTTATTTAATTCTCACATCCACTCTAAAACGTGACCAGGAGGTCACACAGCGGCTTGGGGGCAGAGCCGGCTCTGGAGCTGTGGGTCTTCCTCTTGAAGACCATGTCTTAGTTGTGACAGTTTACAGATCTTTATGGGCTTCTGGTCCTCATCCATTAACTTGAAGCAACTGGACAAGATCTCTCAGGGCCCCTGTTAACTCTAACCGCTACTCTTTGCAGATTCCTTTTGGTGGGTGCCAGGCATCCAGGGTTTGATCACCAGGCTTCTCCCACTGCTGGCACAGGCTTGGGATAGAGCTCTTTTTCTTTCTGGACTCCTGTCCCTGACACTTACAAGCAAAGGAAAACCAAGCGAAGGTGTTAATAAAGTCAAGTGACACAGCCAACTGGTCGACCCTGGGCAAACATTCCACCTTGCGGGCACGCACCCTTGATCTTTGGGGAGTGGGTGACAGGCAATGGGATCTCTTCCTTTTACCTGATGAGGACCTCCTGCCCGTGGCCGGCGAGGTCGGTCTCCACCTTCCCCCAGACGTTCAGCACCAACTGCCACTCCCCGTCGCTGAGCCCCATGGTGCGGTCTGAAGAAGACAGAAAGAGGGAGTCCGGGCTGACTCGGTGTCCTAGCTCTGACAGCTGGGGTTTGAGATCGCCTGGCCCCAAAGGGATTTTATACCTTCCCCGAAGCTCAACACAGATCACTTGACGGCTCGCTCACTCTCTCCTCCTCCCCCTCCTCCCTCCTTTTCACGAGGGGGTCTAATCTTTTCCTTTCTGTAGCTCTCACATGGAAGCTATTTTGGGGCAGGTGCCATTGTGGGGAGGTAGGACAGCTCAGGCCACAGGGGCGTGGGGGTGTTTGAGTATGTGGCAAGAGCGGGGGGCGGGGGGAGGCTGGGCCACTGTCTGGAGTCTCAGAGGCCAGCGGAAAGGGCACCACCAAGGCCGACGCCAGCAGCCTGAAACTCAACTCTCCCCGTTGTCAACCATCCCAAGAGGGACTGTCATGTTTCCAAGCTCGGGCAGCAGCTCCCGGGCTGGCCCTGGGGCTGTCCTGGCCCTCAGCAGTCTTCTTGTCCTCAGTCTGCCCACATTGCCAGAGAGCCCCTGCCCACCCAGCAGCTGGGGGTGGGAGAGAGGAGGGAGCTGAGGGTTCCCGCTTATAGGTGGGCATCTATCCGTACGCTCTTGGAGTCTGGATTTTCCTACCCCGCCCGGAAAACTCCTGCTTCGTGGCTTTCGCGGCCTCGCTCAAATACTTCCTTCTGAGAACTTTTGCTTGGCATACCCCCTCGAGGCACCATTGATTTCTTCCTCCTTTCATTAATTTCTGGGTGCCCCTGTTGTACGGCTTCCTTCATTGTGCTGTCTTAGTTTCCATGCTGGTTCTGCCGTGAATGCGTTACAGCAGCCGGTACGCACAGGGACGTGCCGGGCCCTCCTCCGGGCACTTTACATTTGGTAACTTGTTTAATCCCCCCGACAGCCATGTCTCTAGGACAGACATGGCCTTGTCCTCGTTTATTCAGGGGGAAGTTAGGGAAAACTGTCACGGTCACATAGTTGATGGCAGAGCTGGGATTTGAATCCAGAAAGTCGGGTTCTTGAGTCCATGCTCCTGAATACCTTACTCACTTATGTTGACTTACGTATCCCTTGGACCTCACACAGTGCCCCGTAGCAAATCATAGCTGAATAAATGTTGGTTGAATGGCCTTGCGAAAAAGCCAAAGGAGATGATTGGCCTTCTTTATATTTATCCATCTTCCTTCCATCCATCCATCCATCCAACCATCCATCCATCCATCCAACCATCCATCTCTCCATCATCTACTTATCTGCCCATCCACCCCCCCATCCAGCATCTGTCCATCCATCCATAATCCGTCCATCCATCCATCCCACACATAGTTACAGAGTACTTCCTGTGTGGTAGAAACCCTATCACACGCTCAGGACAGGAAAACTAAATAAACACATTCCTGTATTCAAGAAACTCACAGTCCCTTGGGGAGATATAAGGAATACACTTACAGTACAGCTGGGTTAGCGCCATGACCAAGGTACCAGGCCCTTCCTTCCATCTATACAGGACTTTACAGTTTACAAAGCGCTTCCTTGGCCAGGATTACAGCTGATTTTCACAGTGGCCTCTGCAAGGTAACGAGCACCACCCCGTTTACAGCTGTGGATGGCGAGGTTCAGAAAGAATCAGCAAGTATCCTGGCTGTCCTGGGTCTGTATTAGATGCGTCAGTCGTGACCACTCCATATAGACAGCTCTTTCTCAAAGCGACTTCCCTGCCCCAGCCCCCACATGACCACGTAAGCCTTGTGCTTCCCCCCACCCCACCGCCAGTCACAGCCGACATCACCAGGACTGGTACCCAACCTGGCAGGGCTCTACCCAACAGCCTCTGCCTCTTAGCTCCATGAATCAGATCCCCTCTTCGAAATATGAACAGGGACGTTTGGCAAGAACTGTCCAGGTGGTAGGAAATGCGGCATTGAAGAGAGTCCGTTTCATGGCCAGCACGGAGTAGGAACCCCAAGGTGAGGCGTCCTCGNAGCCCGGCCCAATTCCTGCTGGAGGGTCACGCACGCAAGCTGCCACTCCCTGTGGACCCCTCGCGGATCCTGTCAATGAACCCTGTTCACTTCTCTGTCGAATCAGCTGCTTCCTCTCCCTGACGCGGGGAAGAGCCACACCAGAATCCAGAGCTGGTCGACCTCCGGGACCCCATCCACCTTTCACGGTGGAAGACGTGGTCGCAAAATGACTAGCTAAAAATGCCAGTGGAATTGGGGGGAGAGCTATCATTCATTCATTCATTCATTCATTCACTCATTCATTCATTCATTCATTCACTCATTCTCTTATTTGCTCAACAGCCTAGTGCAAGGGCTTACTCTGTGCCAGACCCAGGAACCAGAGGAAAGGCAATTCTGAGAGGATCCCCCAAAGGCTCAGACCCCCGGCAGCGTAAGCCCCTACTTCTGGTCACTCGCTGGAGCCTGAGGTCAAGCGTGGTGGCAGGCAGGGCGGGGCGGCTGGGCCCCCCGCCTGGCTGTACGGGTTCCGCACCCGCCGCCTGGGGCTGGTGGCCAGCAGAGCAGGCCCCAAAGCTGAGCCCCAGCCCCACCATCTCCAGCCTCTGGACTTATCTGAGGACAGCCTGAGCATTTAAAAGCTCATCAAATCATTACTGATGCTAAAGTGTTTAATACTTAGCTGTCACCCCTTGGCAGGCACCCCCATTAACTGGCGTGTTCATGGAAACCTGTGGCTTTGAAGTCGATGGACCTTTTAAGTTTTACCATTTAAGCTAATAGGAAGGGGCCGACATCTGTGTGTACTTATACATCTCTACAACAGAGCAGGCATTACCTAACGGTTGCTATGGCTACCTGGAGTCACCAGCTTTGTTTGGGGGCTATAATTATCCCTGTGACAGCCTTCAAATGGCCGGGGCAAGGAGGCTGAAGACGCACGAGACAGGAAAACCAGGCACAAGCCTTATACTTGCGTGTCACACTCAGACACGCGCATCCACACGCCCGCGCACACACAGCAGCGGGTTAGCTCGACTCCCAGGGGAGCAACACTGGGTCCCTCCACACTGGACCTGCCCCCCTCCTCTTTTCCATTTTCTCCTGTCACAGAATCCTTTAAACGCAAAACTCCGAGACACGTGGGATCATTCTCAAGTCTTCAAATCCTAGAGTCCTGAGATTCCCCCAGTGAAAACTCTGGGGCGCCAAAGTCTTCATGTTTGGCCACTCTGGGAATTTGGGCTTGAGAACTCCAAGGTCATCGAAAGGCAGAGGCAGGGGCACCTGGGAGGCTCAGTGGGTTAAGGGTCAGACTTTGGCTCAGGTCATGATCTCACGATTCATGGGTTCGAGCCCCGTGCCGGGCTCCCTCCTGACAGCTCGGAGCCTGGAGCCTGCTTCAGATTCTGCGTCTCCCTCTCTCTCTGCCCCTCCCCTGTTTGCACTCTGTCTCTGTCTCTCTCAAAAATAAATAAAGATTAAAAAAAAAAAGGCAGAGATAGAGAAGCGCAGAAACCTATAGGGCCATCGTGTCTTGAGGCTAACAGAGAGCTTGGAGCATCTTGTCCAAGTTCCCACTAACTGCAGGGAATTTTCCCAACAGATCATCCTCTAGCATCTGCTTGCATACTCCTAGGCGCAGCGAGCTCACTACCTAAAACTCACAAGTTTCTTCTTTATTTTTTTTATTTTTTTTTAATTTTTTAAAAATGTTTTATTTATTTCTAGGAGAGAGACAGCATGAGTAGGGGAGGGTCAGAGAGAGAGAGTCACAGACTCTGAAACAGGCTCCAGGCTCTGAGCTGGCCGTCAGCACAGAGCCCGACACGGGGCTCGAACCCATGAACCGTGAGATCATGACCTAAGCGAAAGTCAGACGCTTAACCAACTAAGCCACCCAGGCGCCCCAGCAAGTTTCTTCTTTATAATGAACCAAAATATGCCTTCTTGTCATGCTCACTCCCTTGTGCACCCTCTGCCGACTGGGGATAGAGAGGACCAGCAGAGGCTCTCTCAGGAGGGAAGCTGCATGCTCACCAAAGGCTTTTCTTGTCCATACTAAACCCCCCTGGACTTGACCCGAGCACCCTCCCCCCCCACAAGGTAACCCGGGTTCCTGTCTGGTGTAAAAAGACTGGTTCTGTGATCTTCAAGTCGGCAACTCCTGTCTCTCCTTGAGCGTGTACACAAAGAACTCTCTAGCAAGGGGCTTCCAGAATCCTGCCACCCATCCCCCCCGCCTCCACACACACACACACACACACACACACACGCTGGAGTCCCCAGGTGGCTGTGCAAGGAGCTGTCCTCTTCCAGGACCTGGAAGCTCGCTAGCCCCTTGGGCCGCTAACAGCTCCCCGCAGGGAATCTGGGGGATCACACTTTCAGACTTCATCGAGGGGGTGACTTTGGCCCTTTAGAGCCAAGGATCCCTTCGACCTTGACCACCTCCCTTTCTCCTCCTAGGAGCCTCCCCTTTGGAGGCCAGCCTGGGCAGGGCCTCCCTCCCGCCCAGCTTAGTTCGCTCCTTCCTGGCAGAGCCTGCGTCCTGGCCCAGCGCCAGGCCGGACTCAGGGCAGACTGGACGGGGCTGGCGGGACCCCCAAGCTCGCCCCAGACCCCGCTCCGCCCAGCCTCCTGGCAGCCGTAGTACTGACCACGTCTCCCCTTCTCCCCAGCTGTCCTCCAGGAGCCTCCAGCCAAGCGGCGGGCTGGGGGTGGGGAGAGGTGTCTTATAGCAGCCGCGACAGGCACAGGGAACTAAAAATACAGTCTACACGGCAAGGCTCCTCCTCTCCCCGGAGGCCCAGAGGGGCTTTATTGGAAGAGGGCTGGCAGGGACACACGGATCCCAATATCCCAATAACAGGTGTGGCCTGAGGACACCAGCCGGCCTCCCCCACCGCTCCCCTACTCAGCCCCACCTTCCACCTGTCCCCGGGGGGCTAGCCCCGCCTCCAGACCCCCTCCCTTCCTTCCTGGCCCATCGCAAAGAAACAGCGCCCCCTGCAGGAATCTCCCCCAACTCCACCCCCTTCCAAGCAGGTGTGTCTCCTTCGCGCCTTTGGACGCCAGCGCGCGTGCAGCCTCATCTCTCTCCGCTTTGGGGTGCAGCTCCCCATTTCTACCCCGTGAGCTTCCTCGGAAGCAGACATGCAAAAGCAGCATGCGCTCGCACCGCACTTACTGCACTCCGGGGCACTGCCCCGCCCAGCAGCCCTTTTTGAAAGACATTGTTATAAACCCCGCCTCCCGAACGAGGAGGTGGAGGCACAGAGAGGTTAAGCAACCACCAGAGTCACACAGCGAGGAGATGCCAAGCACGAAGTTCGAACCCAGGTAGTCTGGTTTCAGAGTCTGTGCTTCCCGGGTAGGAACTGGTCCAACTTGTGCTTCGTCCTTCTGCCCGCTCACCTTTCTGACAGCACACCTAGCAGACAGCCGGGTCAGTAAGCTCGTTGAATGTTTATTTTATTGAGCTGAGGCCGTCGGGGATCGTGGCTTCCTGGAGGTTAAGGCAAAGGCAGTTGAAGGGGGACGACCGGGTGGCCCTGCTGCCATCTAGCGGCGGCGGGGAGAAAAGCCTCTGCCTCTGCCTCTTCCACAAGGTCCCTGCCTTCACCCACCCATCCACCCTCCCCGCCAGGCGGACGGGGTCTTTCCCCACCTCTGTATTCATGGCACCGACGAGGGACGGCTCTCCAAATTATTAAAAGGGGAATAAGCCGTGGTCGTTGCTCTCAACGGACTCCGGGTGGAGTGGAGGAAATCCCTGGGGGGGATTTGGGAGGGTGGGAAGGCCACCCGGGGTCGACATGGAGAAGACCTGCGGGCAGAGGCCACAAGGGGCTGGACCTTAAGCTATGGGGGGGGGCCTTGGTGGGACCCCCAAAGCGAGGTAACAAACTGCGCACACAGAAGGCCAAGGGGTGCAGGAGACGCATGGGAAGAAGGGTGGGGGAGGTGAGCCCGCCTCGGAAGGTCCTCCGGGGTCAGAGCCAGGACCGGAGACTTAGAATTGATTGTTCAAGGCCACAGACACGTGTGCTCACCNTTTTTTTTTCTGTTTATTATTTTTGGGGAAAGAGAGAAAGATAGACAGGGAATGAGCAAGGGAAGGGGAGAGAGAGAGGGAGACACAGAATCTGACGGGGTTCCAGGCTCTGAGCTGTCAGCACAGAGCCCAATGCAGGGCTCGAATCCACAGACTGCGAGATCATGACCTAAGCCGAAGTCGGACACTCAATCAACTGAGCCACCCAGGTGTCCTCAGTGGTTTTTTTTTTAATCTGTAAAATGGGAACTCTGAAAGTAGTTACCTATCTCAAATGTCTTCATGACAATTAAAATGGGGAGTATATGTGCAAAACTCAGCATGGTGCCTGGTATGTAGTAAATCCTCAATAATTGCTCACTGTGATATAAGGAACGTAGAAATCATTAAGAAGGAAATGATTCATTGCACCAAAGAACATACCACAGTGAAGGTGATGCCTGAGTAGGAATTTGGAGGCTTATTAAGGGTTTGCTAGCAGCAAAGTGAGGAAAGGATAGTCTAAGCACAAGGATCAAAATATTCAAGGTGTTTCGGACCAGGTTTGCTTGTGGGTGACAGAAAATCCAAAATAACATGGCTTCAACAAGAGAAGATTCATTTCTCTTTCACACAGAAGTCCAGAAGTAGTGGTTCAGAGCTGGTACGGCAGAGACCCAGGTACAGCCTCCCTTAACACTCTCCATACCATACACATGGCCTCTACCTCTTGATCTGAGGTGGTTGCTTGAGCTCCAGCCATCGTGTCATCATTCCAACCAGCAGGAAGGCAAAAAGGGTAAACCTGCTTGTGCCCCCGACCTTTCGGGACACTTTCTGGAAGCTGTAATCAATACTTCCCCTCATTGTACATTATACAACCACACCTTTCTGCGAGGGAGGTCAGGAAATGTAGCGTTTATTTCTCCATGGCCATATCCTCAGACAAAAATGGAGAGTTCTACTACTTAGGAGGAAAAGGAAGAATGCAAATTGGATGAAAACTAGAAATTTCCGCCACAGGATTGATTTGTAAAGAGCATGATCTGTGCAGGCAAGCAGAAGTATTTTGGTGTTTCTGTGGTGGGAAAAGGGAGGGAGGGAGGAAGGAATGGAAGATTCAACCAGAAAAAATAAACAGTGGCCAACCACGGATGGCCTTGGGAGCCACAGGGGCTAAGGTTTCTCCCCAGCAGAGAGCCTCTGAAGGGTTCTGAGCAGGGGAGGGCCAGCGGCTTTATGCTGTGCTCGAAGGACCACACTAGTTACAGATGGGAATCAGGTGGTGGAGGGGACAAGTCCCCTCAACAGTGTATAAAATGTTCATACGCGCAGCAACGTTGAAAAGGCTGTTCGCGCAAACGCTGTACACACATCACCGACGTACGGACATTTTACTAAACTCGTCTGACCACATACCTATCCATCCCTGCCCCCACGAATCCATCTGTCTTTCTTATTGTTTGTGGCATTTCAAAGCAGATCGCAAATATCTGTCCCTCCGTCCTCNTGATGTGAAATTTACACCAGATGAAATGCACGTCTGAAGCTTCAAGTTCAGACACCTGTGCAAGGCAAACCC
Source organism: Crocuta crocuta (assembly GCF_008692635.1). Lineage (NCBI taxonomy): Eukaryota > Metazoa > Chordata > Mammalia > Carnivora > Hyaenidae > Crocuta > Crocuta crocuta. The sequence goes on from NW_027529624.1 coordinate 5,418,961, forward strand.
CTATCAGAATACAGAGGGTTAGCAGCACCCCAGAAAGTTCCCAGCGGCCCCTTCCTGGCTTCTCCCCGCCCCCACCCCCTCCCAGAGGTAACTACTGTCCGATGATGTGTTGGTTTTTTTCAGGCACACGAGCTGAAGGCTGAGGGACGAGGGGGAGGGGAGAGGGGCCAGGCGCTTCTGGGGAGGCTGAGGGAGGGCGGTGACTGGGCAGACGGTGGCGCCCTTTACTAAGGCGGGCGGGGTACCCAGGAGGACAGGGGAGAGAGCAAGTCTCTCTTGGGACAGGAGCACGTGACATGTGCTGCAGGCATAGGGACACACGTGCGTCCCAGGGGCTGGACTGTCCTCTGGTAGGGTGCGCTGGGGAAGTGGTGGCCGTGTTTCTCTGGCTTCTGCATCCACCCCGGCCAAGCCCCAGTGCCCACAAGGCTCCCGCCACCACGAAAGGCAGAGGAGCCCCTCCTCCGCTGTCCGCTGTCCGGAAGGCAGCGTGGAGAGAGCTCGGGTGTGGTTACATCGAGCTGGCAGCTCAGAAGCCCCCACTTCCCATCAATAGCTGGTGGGCTGTGTCCCCTTGTACCCCTCCTTCCCTGCTCCCTCCCTAGCATCCTGCAGCCCTGTACCCTTCCTCTCCCACCACACCACCCAGCCCAGCCTTTTCCTAAAACCTCCTCCCTTCCCTCTAAAAACAATCAAAGCTCCAGTCCCAGCTACCGGGAGGTCCTCCAGGGATGAGGGCATCAGCCCTGCTGGGAGGGGACGGAGGAAGCGGAGACAAAGTAAGACGCGGACCCACACCCCAGACGGCAGTTGGGTTTTCTCTAGTTGATCTCAAATCAAATCCAACTAAGCGGCAACGAGTAATTTCTCTCTCAGAAGCCCACATAGCCGCAGGAGAGATTCCCGTTCTTCCCACCAGCAGGACTTGGAGCTTTTCCTGGAGAATTAATGCCCTGACCTTGTTCTGCTAAGAGAGGACTTGCCCCCACGCCCACCCCCATCCTGAGTTGGAGCACAGCACGTCCAGAATTCAGCTGATGACTTGGAGAAGCCTCTGTTTACCCCGTCAGACACAGGGCCAGGGCATGAGTGAGTTGTCAACGCGGAGGAAGCAGCAGAGATCGCCCCAGAGAGGGTGCCCAGGGAAGACGAAAAGGGCCCGGGGAAACACTCCAGCCCGGAAGGATTAGGAAGAGAAAGAGGAGGGGAGAAGGAAACTTCCAAGGATGGGGAGGGGGAGCCCTGGGAAATTCTGAGGGGGGGCAGGGTCAAGTGTGCACGTAGGATGGACCAGAGGGGAGCCACGTGGTGGGTGATGAAAATGAAGGACTTCTAAGGCGCTAGGCATGGGTGAGGGCTGCAGCACACATGCGGGCACATTAGTGTATTAGTTAGCGCACTAGCTGCCGTAACAAACAGCCCCCAACCTCAGCGGCTTACTGGTTTTAATCATGACTTCATGGGTTTAGTTGTCACTCACCTCCGATCCCATGCAATCTGGGGAGAGGGCTCTGCTCCTGCAGTGACTCAGGGCCCCGGGCTCTGTCCCCAGGGACTCTGAAGGCCTGTGCTCCCTCTGTATCCAGCAGGCAGGCCAGATGAGAGAGGGGGGAGTGTGGGCAGTTTGGGGGCCATGCCTGACACGGGCGCTCACCGTTTGCAGCCATACGGCCATGCCAACTTCCACGGAGGCTGGAGTGAGACCTTCTCATTTGCCCAGAGAAAGCGAGACAGGCTTGGTGAATGCACAGCACTGTGTCTGCCTCCGCCTGAGAGAGTAAAATGTTTTGTAATCTAGTGGAAAGATGAGAAAGAGGGGCTAGCAATGAAACATTCCGGGAGCACCTGGGTGGCTCAGTTGGTTAAGTGTCTGACTTCAGCTCAGGTCAGGATCTCGAAGTTCACGAGTTCGAGCCCCGCGTTGGGCTCAGTGCTGACAGCTCAGAGCCTGGAGCCTGCTTCAGATTGTGCGTCTCACTCTCTCTCTACCCCTCCCCTGCTTGCATTCTGTCTGTCTGTCTCTCTCTCTCTCTCNCATCCGCCAGTGAAGGGCATTTGAATGGGGGCTTGAAAGATGGTCCAGAGAGTTAGGGAAGCAGGAATGTACCAGAATGTTCAGGAAACCCCCAGACCAGTTGACAGGGCCAGAGGTTTGGTGAAGGGAACGGGTCGTGGATGAGGTTGNCGCAGGTTCGGAGTAGATGGGGAATGACCTTGAACTTTAAGAATTTTGGCAGGTCCGAGGAGTGGCTGTGGCTGGCTGTGGCCTGGGCTTGGGTGGGGTGGGGGAGGGAGCCATCGCAGATGAATCAGCAGGTCAGTTAAAATTAGGTGCGGTGGCCGAGCCCGGGAACGCGGCCGGAGGCCGACAGTTGTGCTGGCTCATGTGGCAGCCAGGGTTTATTTCTCCACGGAATCCTTGGCCTTCCTACTCTGGACGGGGCAGGGGGTGGGGATGGGGCACTTGGTGTCGGAGCTGGGCTCTGGCCTGTCTTGTGACTCCTGCTCCGGGCTGATGGACCAGTACCTCCCTGTCTCTGACCTTGGCAGCAGGAGGTCGTGGGGCAGTTTGAGCCGACTCTCTGGTCAGATGCTCAGACCACCTTGGCCAGGAGAGGCCTCCTTGCTCACTTTGCTACCCTCCTTCTGGGGCTCTTCCACAGCTGACCAGGTTACAGACTCTTACCTTACCTATGTGGCAATATTCATATTTGTAAACTGGATAACGGTTGTGAAATTTTTATTGTATTTTATTTTTTTAAAGTTTATTTCTTTAGTTTTGAGAGTAAAGAGAAGACTGACAGAGAGAGAGAGGGAGAGAGGGAATCCCAAGCAGGCTCCTCACTATTGGCACGTAGCCCGATGCAGGGCTCGAACCTATGAACCATGAGAACATGACCTGAGCCAAAACCGAGAGTCAGACTTAACCAACTGAGCCACCCAGATGCCCCTGATGGTGAAATTTTTAGATCGTGTGTTACTCAGCAGGCCCATCTCCCTTCTCCCATACACCCAGGAGCCACCTTCAAGAGAAGCAAGTGTGGTGGCTTAGGGGCAGGGGTGGGGATGGGAGAGGGGAAGGAACCTGAGACACTGAGCACTTACTGGGAAAGACTGAGATCCTATTAACTGGCTCAATCTAAGCTGCCCCTCCCCCCACACACATAGCAATGAGAGGTGCTTATAAGCAAATGACAAAGGTAATTCAGGGATCGAGGGGTGGATTCTTTTTTTAAAAAAAATTTAAATGTTTATTTATTTTTGAGAGAGAGAGAGAGAGAAAGTGAGTGGGGGAGGTGCGGAGAGAGAGGGAAACACAGAATCCAAACAGGCTCCAGGCCCTGAGCTGTTAGCACAGAGCCCGACGTGGGGCTTGAACCCACAAGCCATGAGATCATGACCTGAGCCGAAGTCCAACGCTGAACCGACGGAGCATTCCAGGCGCCCCAGGGTGCATTCTGGAGCCAGACTACTGGGTTTGAACTCTGGCTTTGCTATTTGCTAGCTGTGTGACTTCAAGCAAGTAACTTAACCTCTCTGTGCCTTAGTTTCTTTCTCTGCCAACCAAATGGCAATCGTAAAGGTACCTGCCGTGTAGGATGTTGTGAAATTTAAACCAGGTAAAATGCCTAAAACTAAGCCTGACACAGAGTAAGCACTCAGTATACTGTGGGCTTCTGGACTCGGTTATAGCTAATAAAGAAACAAAGCTTTTAAAAAGACCTCCTTTTTCAAACATCTGGATTGAAATGGTTAGAATTTTGACCCTGATATATGATTAATGAATAAAGTCTCTCTTCCTGATGGACAGTGAAGCCCAGGAGAGCCGGCACCATCCCATCTTGTATTTCCATGGCCTGGTACAGGTCCAAGTTCATGCTGACAGCAGCAATCCCCCTCCCTCTTACCTAACACATAGCACACACTACAGACCTGCCGGGGCCCAGGCAAGGCTCTAAGTTCTGCATGCAGAGGTCCATTTGGTCTTCATGACTCTTTTTTTTTTTTTTTAATGTTTTATTTATTTCTAGGAGACAGAGAGAGAGACAGCATGAGCAGGGGAGGGTCAGAGAGAGAGGGAGACACAGACTGAAACAGGCTCCAGGCTCTGAGCTGGCAGTCAGCACAGAGCCCGACGCGGGGCTCGAACCCACGAACCGCGAGATCATGACCTAAGCGAAAGTCGGACGCTTAACCGACTAGGCCACCCAGGCGCCCCATCTTCATGACTCTCTTAAGCAGAAAGTTCTTGATAAATATTTGTTAGATAAGGAAATTCCTACCACTCAGGGCCAGGTAGATAGTGGATGGAAAAATGCTTTGTAAACTGTAAGGTACATAACTTGTGAGGATGTAAATACTTCGACCCCCTTCCCCAAAGCCTAGGGTCTCATTCTACTTACGGCTTAAAATTTTCCCTGTGTTCTAGAACTTTGCCTCCACTTTCTCCTCTGTCAAAATGTGCGTGTCTTGAGACTTATTTTCCCTCATGACTTGTCTTAATGGTCACTAGCAGAATTCCATCACACCCCCTGCCCAGGGATTTTATTTTAACAAAGACCAGTACAAGCTTGATATCTAACCCCAAAGAAAGACTCTTTACTGCCATTCTACCCTAGACGGGCCTCTGTGACATTCCTGTAACAAGTCTGGCACTTCCTCCAGGAAGGCCTCCCTGCAGATCCCCTCTCCCATCCCCCCACCCGCCACCACATGATGTAGATACCTCGCTCCAGGCTCCATCCCCTTCTTCCTGGTGGAATCCTAAATACGACCCTTGTTCAGGCTCCATGGGAATAGCTTAGTGATCGCTCGATCGTTTGATTGATTGAAAGAGTAATTAATTCATTAATTCACTCAATCTTTGTTGAGTATCTTTCCCATATCAGGTACTATAGCTTTTTTTTGGTTTGGTTTTGTTTTTTAAATCCTCCCCAAAGACCCAAGCACAGTGGCCAGAACATCGTATGGGAACAAAGGCTGAATTTCAGAGAGTGAGGCAAAAACACGGAAGAGATATCTGGCAGGTTCTTAGTGGCTCTGAGGATGTATATGTTACCCAGGAGGGTGGTGGTGCTGCTTTCTGGCTTATGAGGAGGGAAGGGGGGAGAAATGAGATGAAAGGTGGAGGATGCGCTTACATAAGTACGTGCCTGGGATTGTGCATATATCTGTATAAGGGTATGTGACATTTCAAGCTTGTAGATCACTCCCCTGGTATCTGAAGAAGGTAAGGCAAGGCACGGTGGTGTGGAAATAGGGACTCATTTAGGAGCAAGGAGTGGCTGGACCACAGGCACAGGGTAGTGAGAAATGGGAGGCGAGGCTGGGCAGGTGGGCAGGATCCAGGGGTAGAAAGCTCTGACATCATGGCCAAGTCCTAACAATCCTCCATCGCCTGACTCAAAGGCTACCTCCTCCAGGAAGTCCTCTGTTACAGACTTACATTGTTTTTGTCTCCCTAGGGCCCTCCCCCTTTTTTCCTACTGGGAATTCATTGCAATGGGCCGACTCTGCCTCTTGACAATACAGTGCCTGGTTCAGAGATGGGCATGAGATTTTTCTCTGGGGCTTTGCCAGACCTCTTGGGGGACATTGCTAAGTAAGGTGGATATGGATCTGGGGCTGCAGAAGGCACCTGGCCTGAAGAACAAAAACAAATAAAGCCAAGAGAGCCCAGAAATAGAGTAGGCAGAGCCCTGTTGAATCTTCTTTTTTTTTAATTAAAAAAAATTTTTTTAATGTTTATTCATTTTTGAGAGAGAGAGACCATGAGCTGGGGAGGAACACAGAGAGAAGGAGACACAGCATCGGAAGCAGGCTCCAGGCTCTGAGCTGTCAGCACAGAGCCCGACGCGGGACTCGAACCCACGAACCGTGAGATCATGACCTGAGCCTAAGTAGGATACTTAACCGACTGAGCCATCCAGGCGCCCCCCTGTTGAATCTTCTGAGTCACTGGATCCAGCTATGCCTGAAGCCACTTATACCCTGGACCACCCAGTTGTGTGTGTTCAATCATTTGTCCATTCAACAAATAGTTATGGAATGTTCTCCAGAGAGACAAATCCAATATGATATACGTACATATGAGATTTATTATAGGGAGTTGGCTTACAGGATTATGGGCTGTGAGGTCTCACCGTCTACACTTGGCCAACCGGGGAGGGAGTGGTGTAGTTTCATTTGGAGACTGAAAGCCAGGAGAACTGATGGTGTAAGTCCCAGCCCGGTGGCAGGAGAAGACCAAAAGCCCAGCGAAACACCCAGACAGAGAGCCCAGTCCCCCGTCCTCCACTGATTTGTTCGATTCCGGCCCTCAACATACTGGATGAGGGCCACCCACATCGGGGAGGGCCATCTGCTTTACCCAGCCTGTGAACTCAAATGCTCATCTCATCTGGAAATACCCTCATAGACACACCCCCAAGATAACATGTAACCAAATCCTGGGTACCTTGTGGCTGTCAAGTTGATACATAAAACGAACCGTCACGCCCACCACATGGTTCTAGGTGGCAGAACCTAGAAAAAGAAAAGAGAAATGTTTAAAAAAAAACGAAAAACGTTGTGATGCCTGAGTGGCTCAGTCAGTTGAGTGTCCGACTCTTGATTTTGGCTCAGGTCATNCCAAAAAACGTTGTGATTGGCTCAGTCAGTTGAGTGTCCGACTCTTGATTTTGGCTCAGGTCATGATCCGAGGGCCGTGGGACTGAGCCCCACATTGGGGTCTGTGCTTAGTGTGGAACCTGTTTACGATTCTCTCTCTCTCTCTCTCTCCCTGCTCCTCCCCAGGTTAAGAGCTTGAATGTGTTCGATCTTTCTCTCTCTCTCAAAAAAAAAAAGTTTTAAAAGGAAAAAAAAACAAAAGCCCCACCTACTGGAACTCACATGGTAGTGTGGGTGGAGGGGGAGGGTAAATAGAAAGACAATAAATAAAGAAAATAATATAAATAGCCCATTAAATGACAGTAAATGCTAGGGAGAAAAATAAAGCAATAAAACAGAGAAAAGTCATAGTGTTGAGTGGGGGACACATTTTCAGATTTATTTTTAAAATTAATTTCAACTTATTTGATAAAGATCTAAAGACGTAAGGGAGAGGCCCTTGGAAATATCTGGAGGACAAAGTATACCAACAGAGGGTGGGAACAGCAAGTGCAAAGGCCCTGAGGTCGGCGTGCGTTTGGCTTATTCCAAACATGGTAACCGTGACCGTAGCCAAATATTCTGGTTTGTGCACAAAGTAGCTGGGGTCGGAGCTGGCTCCTCCTACCTGTTATCCGTACCTCTTACCACATTTACTGCCGGTGCTCTTGACCTCACACAGCTGCCTTTATTTGAATTCGTGTGCTCTTCAGAAATACTATCAAACACCCACTATTTGCCACACAGGGTATGTCACATCCTGGTGTCAAGATGATCTCCTTTCTATGAACGCGGTCAGGAAAGTCCAGAGGGGATAAGCCGTTTTCCCCAGGGCCACACTCCCAGGAAAGGGCAGAGCTGGGATGCAAACCTAGGCCTCGTCTGCCTCCAAAGTTATTGGCTGAAGACATGGGGCACACAGTTAGGAAGAAAGTGAATGTCTTCTTTGGGAATTTACCTGCCATTCGAGATCCTATCAGGACAGTGGGGCCTTGAGGGACTAGAGCTTCGGCCCCACGCTCCCTCCATGACTTGGTGCGTATCAGCTCAGCCCACTTCCTATGTTCCTTGTAAGGCAAGGGCTGTGGCGTCCATTTCCAGGCGAGGGAAGTGAGGCTCTGAGCACTCTGCCAACCCTCACCAGTCAGGCTGGCTGGTTTTGGCCTTGGCTGCTGGTTCCCCCAGTTTCCTAATCCCCTCCTCTGGGGCCTGCGAAGCCCTTTGCCCTGGGCTAGGCCTTGCCGTCAGCACCCCTTGCTCTGACCTGGGCATTCTGCCCACGACGGCTTGCCATACCCCTGAGACCTTAGCAGTCCGGGGGACCCTCCCCAGAGCCACCACGGCCCCTAATAAAGGTGCTGGCTCATGGCACTTCATCACAGGTCCCCACCCAACTGGGAGCCCCTGGAGGTGACTCTGCCATAGGGCCGACACCCCACATACCCTGCTCTGCACCCTCTGGTTCCTGGGCGCCAGCCCTTCCCTATGGTTTGAATTTCCACCCTCCCTTGCCCTCACCGGTCTGGGCAGCCGAGATTCTGTGCATGGAAGGTCCATCGCGTCGGAGCTTGACAAGTGTGAGTCTCTTATCTCTCTCTCCTCACCGCTCCCCTCCTCAGGGGAGGCCCCGATCAGAGACCTGCGCCTTGGATTCCTGTGGCCGCCATAACAATGACCACAACATGGTGGCTTGGAATAGGAAATACTCTCCCAGACTTCTGGTGGCTGAAGTCAAGGTCTCAGCAGGCTGGTTCCCTCCGGAGGCTCCGAGGGAGTCTGTTCCCTGCCCACTGCCAGCTGCCACCCCTGGTTTGTGGCTGCGCCGCTCTGATATCGGCCTGTGTCTTCTTCCGCCTTCCCCTCCCATCTCTGTGTCTTCTCCTTGTCTTTTCTTTTTTTAAAATTTATAATGTTTATTCATTTTTGAGAGAGAGAGAGAGACAGAGTGCGAGCAGGGGAAGGGCAGAGAGGGAGGGAGACACAGCACCTGAAGCAGGCTCCAGGCTCCGAGCTGTCAGCACAGAGCCTGACGAGGGGCTCGAACTCATGAACTATGAGATCATGACCTGAGCCGAAGTTGGACGCTTAACCGAAGGAGCCCCCACAGGCACCTCCATCTTCTCCTTTTCCTTTAAGGACACGGTCGTTGGGTTTGGGGCCCAATCTGGAGATCCTTCACCTAATGACATTGGCAAAGAGTCTATTTCCAAATAAGGTCACAGTCACAGGTACGGGGTTAGGACTCGGACTTCTCCTTTTGGGAGCACGAGTCAACCCACCGCAGATGGAGAAATGCAGGCCCCGAGGAGACGGGGTTTGCTCGGGGTCCCATAGCGCACTGGGGCAGCCAAGTGACGGCCTGTTCTCCCGACGCCGGCTGGCGTTTGGTCTCGGACTCCCAAGATTCGCTGGGAAAGACTTCAGTGAAAAACCATCTGGAGGCTGTCTGGCCTTCGGGGGAGCCTGCCCTTTCCTGTGCAGAATGGCCGAGACTGTGATCAAGGGAGGGAGTTTCCTTTCCTGCTTGGCTCTGTGCCTGGGGCCTGGGCTGGCGGGGAGGCCCTGGGGAAGAGTCCACGTCAGCCTGCTCACGGGTCCCTGATTCCCTCCCCTTCTCTGGGGCGGCCAGAGGCGGTCCTGGTCACAACGAGTAGGCAAGAGGAATGAGATCCCCCTGACCTTGGGGTCACTTTCTTTTTCTTTTTATGTTTGTTTAGTTTTAAATACCATTTTATTTTATTATTTTTTTAAAAATGTTTAGGTTTGAGAAAGAGAGAGAAGGGGAGGGGCAGACAGAGGGGGAGACACAGGATCCAAAGCAGGCTCCAGGCTCTGAGCTGTCAGCACAGAGCCCAACACGGGGCTCAAACTCACGAACTGAGAGATCATGACCTGAGCCAAAAGTCAAGTCGGATGCTTAATTGACTGAGCCACCCAGGCGCCCTGGGTTCACTTTTTTTCCAGGAGACAACTGTGCTCTCTTCACAGAGAGCCAGGGAACATTGTATAGGATTTAAAGTGATGAATCCTGGGGCGCCTGGGTGGCTCAGTCGCATAAGTGTCTGATCTCGGCTCAGGTCACAATCTCACGGTTCATGGGTTCGAGCCCCGCATCGGGTCCTGTGCTGACAGCTCAGAGCCTGGAGCTTGCTTCGGATTCTGTGTCTCCCTCTGTCTCTGCCCCTCCCCTGCTCACACACACACTCCCTCTCTCTCTCTCAAACATTAGGGGCACCTGGGTGGCTCAGGTGGTTGGGTGTCCGACTTTGGCCAGGTCATGATCTTGTTTGTGGTTTCAAGCCCCACATTGAGCTCTGTGCTGATGGCTCAGAGCCTGAACTCTGCTTCAGATTCTGTCTCCTTCTCTCTCTCTGCCCCTCCCCTACCTGTGTTCTGTCTCTCTTTCTCTCTCTCAAAAATAAACATTAAAACACTTTTTTAAAAAAAAACATTAAAAATTTTTTTTAATTAAAAAAATAAAAAATAAAGTGATGAATCCGTCTGAATCCTTGGCTCTTATGATTCTGGCCTCAGAGCCCAGATGGCCTTGCTCAGGCCCAGCTCCACCATTTGCTGAACATGAAGCCTTGGGCAAGTCAGAGACTTCTCTGTTTCCACGCTCCTACTGGTAAAACAGGGACAACAGCAGACTGACCCTACAGCAGTCAGTAAAAGGATTGACCTGGGCCGCCTGGGTGCCTCAGTTGGTCAAGTGTCCAGCTCTTGACTTCAGCTCAGGTCATGACCTCGCGGACACGGGACCTGCTTTCCCTCTCCCGGAAGACCCCCTGGGCCCCTTTGCAAGCCTGCCCACCCCCTAGCCAGCAGCCCTTGTGCTCTGCATAGCCCAGGATGAGAAGTGAGTTGGGTTGTTCTGTGTCAAGCCAAACACTTGCCTTCTTTCCCATGCAGTTTTAGAATCCAGAACGAGAATCTAGACCCTTAGACACTGAGCGGTGTGGAGCATCCTGGCAGCCCAGGTTAGCCTTCGCCAGGCACAGCCGGCATTTCCCGAGAATCCAGTGGGAGATTCAGACCCACGGTTAGGAAGAGTGGGGGCGGGGCACCGGCTGGCNCTGGCCAGCTCTTTTCCTCCAGCCCCTCTGGCCCCTCCCAGCTCCACATCTCCTCTGTCACCAGAGCCCATGGGCTCTGATGTGCTTCTCCCAAGGACTGAGTCCGATCCTTTGGCCGGCCCACCCCATCCTCCGTGGAATTCTGGTGAATACCATTTTCTGCATCTCCCCAGACTGGATCCACAAGAGCTGTGAGCTGCGGAATTTAGGTTATGTTGGGCCAAAACAGTTCACGGGGCTAGTGAGGTGCCTGGTGGCTCAGTCCATTAAGCGCCCGACTCTGGATTTCATGATCTCACGGTTCATGGGTTCAAACCCACATTGGGCTCTGCGCTAGCAGCACGGAGCCTGCTTAGGATTCTCTCTCCCTCTCTCTCTGCCTCTCCCGCATTTGTGCTGTCTCTGTCTCTCTCAAATAAACTTTAAAAAAAAAGTTTCATGGAGCAAGGAGTTGATGGCTAAGGAGAGAGGATACCGAAAGGTGCGGGTCCTGTGCTGGGGCCACCTAGTGGCGGGTATAAAAATGGGCCACTCAGCAGCCGCAGGAGTCTCATCTCTGAGTCTGGGGCCCCAGCAAAAGCACCTTGTCTCCTTGATGAGGCCCACTCCTCGCGAGAGCCAGGGAGACACCGACCTACATTTTGCATGGATGGCCATCTTGGGTGCTGGGGGAGGTCTGAAAAATCAAATCCCTGGGGTCTGGGAGAGAATAAGGCGTGGATCCAAAGCCATCATCAAAAATAATCGAAGTTTTTCAGTTCCTGGGATCTCGGAATCATGGAATGTTAGCTTCTAAGGATCACAGCATCACAGGCAAGAAAGGGATCATGGAGTTTCCTCGTTTTACAGATGTGGGCAAGGATCTGGAGACTTCAGGGCAAGCCCAGCACATTCATACTCATTCCTGAGGGATGGGATCTCACTGTGGAAAACACTCTCCGTGAGGTCACAAAGGACCCCCCCCCCAATACCTCAACCTCCAATCCCCCCCGGCCAGCCCAGCCCGCTAGAGCCAACTTGCCCACCCAGGCAGGGGAAGGGGCCTGCTCACAGCCACTGCAGAAAGGGAGCGGACCTTGGTCCCCCGGCCCCCAGCCAGGCTCAGGCGGCCTCTGGATTTTCACCTTTGGCCACAGTGGAACTTTCTGGAACCACCCGAGCAGTTCCTTGGATACATAAATAAAGCCTCTGGGTAAGATGTTCCTACCCCCAGCCAATCAAGAAGGCAGGTTTTAATGCCAGAGGGACCGCCCCTCTGCAAGCAACTTGGAAAGACTGCCCGCTGGCCGTCCCGTGGGAAGCCCAAGTCTGGAGAGGCTGGCAGACATCTGAAATAGTTAGATCTGCTGGGGTAGAACCGGGGGCTCGGCCAGCGTTCTGCGGACCCACAGGCTGCCCACATCCCACCCCCCACACCTTGGAGGTTCAGCTGGTTGGCAAACCAGGACGCTTTGCAGAATGCTGCCCAGGCGGTCCCCGGGCCAAGTCGGCAACGGCCAGCTCGTTGGCACCTGAGCTATTTGCAGAGGACAGTCATCAGCCGACTTGTCCAGGAGGACGCCCCCTTGGTTTGGACCCTGTTTCTTCCTCTCTCCAATCTCACGGTTGCAGTGAGGACTTCCAGAAACACTACACTGCTTTTGCTGTGGGAGAGGGGACGTGACACGGGCTGGGGAGTCAGAGAGCTGCATTCCCCTGGCCACAAGGGACTAGCGGGATGTGGGACACAAAGAATCTTCTTCCTGAGTCTGGAGGGGGAAACGCTCTTACATCTACAGTCCCAGAACCAGAAGGATGTGAGTTGGAAAAGACTGGAGGCTCTGTGCTCTCTGCTATGGAAAAAGCCCACCTATACTGGGACTGAATAAAGCTGGTACCCCAGAAGGAAAACAGAGCTGGGGAAATGCTAGCTCAGGTTGGGTTGCCACTTGCTGCCCCAGAAAGCGCTACTTAAGTCCACCCTTTGGGGCACCTGGTGGCTCAGTCAGTTAAGCGTGAGACTTCGGCTCAGGTCATGATCTCGTGGTTTGTGAGTTCGAGCCCCGCTTCGGGCTCTGTGCTATCAGCACAGAGCCTGCTTCAGATCTTCCGATCCCCTCTCCCTCTGCCCCTCCCCTGCTTATACACGCTTTCTCTGTCTCTCTCTCAAAAATAAGCATTAAAAAAACCAAGAATTTACCTAGGAGACCTCGGTTCTAACCCCAGCCCTAGTACTTAGTGGTATCAGAGCTGTGCCCTTGGGTAAGGTGCCCAGACCCATGAGCCTCAGTCCAGGCAACTGTAAATGGGGCTTGTGTTCCCTGCCTCTTAGACTGACCATGTGGACGGGATGAGTTTGTGTGTGAAAGTCTCTGTGAAATTGTGATCTCTGATAAGAAATGTATTTTGGTTTTCAACCCCATTCTCCAGCAGCACACAGCTCTTCTAAAACCCTTGGACTCTCCTAAGTGTTGAGAGTGATAACGATGTCTTTTGTTAAGTTAATAAGGTGATTTTTGGAAAACTGGGGCTGATTGCCCGTGGAGACCACTGGAGGGAGGGGGGATGGGAGCTTTCAGCCCTGCCCCACCCTCAGTGGGGGAGGGAAAGGGGCTGGAGACTTGAGTTTGATCACCGACGGCCAATAATTTAATTACTTGTGCTTATGGAATGAAGCCTCGGTAAAAACCCTAAAAGACAGGGTTCAGTTTCCAGGTGAGTGAACACACGGAGGAGCCGGGACATTGGCGCCCCTGAGAGGGCGCGGAAGCCCCCCCCCCTTTCCCCGGACCTTGCCTGGTGCCTCTCTTCCATCTGGCTGTTCCTCTGCTATATCCTTTTGTGATAAACTGATGATCTAGTTCTGTGAGCCACTCTGGCCAATTAATTGAGCCCATGGAGGTGGTCATGGGGACCTCCGATCTACAGCCACTAGGTCAGAAGCACAGGTGACAGTCTGGGACTTGCCGTGGGCTTGTGAAGGTGGGGGAGGGGCACCCTTACAGGACCAAGCCCTTAACCTGGGGGATCTGATGCCGACTCTGGGTAGACAGTGTTGGAACTGAATGAAATTGTAGTCAGTCACCCATGTGGTGTCCGAGGCCCGTTTGCTGGGGTGGGGGAAACGTGCACGTGGGAATCCAGGGCAGACTCGCAGGCTCCCGGCACACGGCTCCGATGCAGCGCTGTAGGCTTGGCACTTCCCATCCCTCCAACCCCACAATCACAGAAATCTTGATTTTTTAACTCGAGGTAGGACAAGGAAGGGGAATGTGCGCTCAAGAGTCTCTCAAATGTCCCACGAAAGGCGAGTCGTGTGTATAAAAATGGTAACAGTGACAAGAGCCCTGGATGAGTCTTCCCATTGTCAAGGTGAACTCATTGGAGCCTTGAAGGGACCCAGAAGGACGGGGCTGGGGGATTATGAGGACAAGCAGATCGGACTGGGCGCAGTGCCCCTCACTCCCCTGTGGCCGCGGTCTCCCTGCGCCCCTCGCTGGCACTCTTGCTGAGCAGGGATGGAACTCTCACCGCTTCTGGCGAAGGGGCATGGGAGGAGGGAAGAGATTCCGGAAATTCAGGAACTTCAGGGTCAGAGTGCTCCTCAAGGCTCCCTCTCCCCAACACTTGACCGTCACCACCTGAGCAGCCCTGGGAGGGAAGAGAGAGCCCCTGTCCACAGCTGGGGCCCTCACCTAACAAGGGACCACTAAGCAAATGACAAGTTCTGTAGGACAGCTGCACACAATCTACCATTTTAGCTACTTCCCAGCGCACACCTCAGCGGCCCGGAGTACATACCCACATCGCCACATAGCCCCCTGCCGCGGGCAGCCGTCCCCCCGCGCAGCTCAGGACGCTTGTCATCCTGCAACACCGAAGGCAACTGTGTCCCCCCTAAACACCACCTCCCCAGCCCCTCCCTCCCCCAGCCCGACAGCCACCATCCTGCTTTCTGTCTCTATGAACTTGACTCCTCTAGGGACCTCCTGTAAGAGGAATCATAGACTATCGGTCCTTCTGTGTCTGGCTTATTTCACTGAGCAAGTTCTCAAGGCTCATCCATGTTGTAACGTGTGTTAGAGTTTCCCTCCCTTTTAAGGTTGAATGACAGTCCATCCTATATATTGACTGTATTATATATAGACTAATAATCATCCAGTGTGTGATTATACCACATTTCACTTCTCCATGGACACTTGGATGGCTTCCACCTTGTGACTATTGTGAATAACGCTATTGGAACATGGGTGTCCAAATATCTCTGAGATCCTGCTTCCAATTCTTTTTGGTATATAATCAGAAGAGGAATTGCTGGATCAACGTGATCATATGATAATGGAAAACTATTTTTAGGTTTTTAAATAGATTTTTATTTATTTATTTTTGAGAGAGAGAGAATAATCAGGGGAAGTGCAGAGAGAAAGGGAGACAGAGGATCTGAAGCGGGCTCTGCATGGACAGCACAGAGTTCGATGTGGGGCTCAAACACACAAACCGTGAGATTATGACCTGCGCCAAAGTTGGATGCTTAACAGCCTGAGCCACCCAGGGGCCCCCTAAAACTATTTTGAGTTTTTGCGGAACCTCCATACTATTTTCCACGTGGGCTGCCCCATTTTTATATTCCCACCAGCAGTGCACAGAACTTCCAATTTCCCCATATCCTCACCAATGCTTATTTTCTGAATTTTTAATTTAATTATTTTTAAATTTATTTATTTATTTTGAGACACACACACACACACACACACACACACGAGGGTCAGAGAGAGAGAGAAAGAGAGAGAGAATCCCAAGCAAGTCTGCACTGTCAGCACAGAGCCCCATGTAGCACTTGAACACACAAACTATGAGACCATGACCTGAGCTGAAATCAAGAGTCAGACACTCAGCCAACTGAGCCACCCAGGCGCCCCTCTGAATGTCTACAATAAAAACCATCTTAACAGGTGTGAATGGTAGGGGAGGGTCATGTGGTGAGGGAAGCCCAGCCGTCTCCCTGCTCACCCACAGGACTGAGGCCCTGGTGACTCCAGGAGGGAGTGGGTGGATCGCTGTTTTGCAGGATCCCATACGAGCAGCAGCCCATGTGCCGTTTCTTCCAATCACCAAAATACAGAGCCCAGAAACTAACGGGTGGGGAGGAAGTGGTACCCCTTGCAGTTACACCACGTGCCCCCGAATGTTGCTTGCCGTCCCGTGACTAAGGCTCTGCTTGTCCAGAAGTGTTGCTGCCCCTCCGAAAGGGGAATACTTCTACCAGTTCACCGAGTAATTGTTCAATTCAAGCTCAAAGCATGAGCTGGCCTTTTAAACACACACACAGAGCTTCGCTGAGCTGTGATTCACATACCGTTCCTTCCGCCCCTCAAATGGACACATCAGTGGCTTTTTAGTATATTCATAAGTTGTGCAACGATCAGCACTGTCTGTCTCCAGGGCATTTTCATCTCCTCCCAAAGAAAGCTCATATGCATTAGCGATCACTCCCCATTCCTCCCTGCCTGGGCCTCCAGTCTACTTTCTGTCTCGATACATTGGCCTATTCTGGAAATTTCATACAAATGGAATCATGCAGTGTGTGGTCGTTCCTCTGGGATGGGGACTTTCGCCCAGCATGTTTACGTGGTCCAGACACTGGCAACCTGTGGCAGTGCTCCATCCTTTTTTATCGCCAAATAATATTCCATTGTGTGGGTGGACCGCATTTCATGCAGCCATTCCCCAGTTGATGGACATGGATTGGATTATTCGTGCTTTTTTTGATTATAATGAATAATGCGTCTGTGAACACTTGTGCACAGGTTTGCAATGCGTGTTTTTGTTTCTCTTGGGTTTATACTCAGGATTGAAATCGCTGGATCATATGGTAATTCCACATTTAACTTTTTTTTTTTTTTTTTTGGACACAGCAAAAGGATGCGTTTACTTAATCCAAGTCTAACCCTTTTGGACCCAAATTTATTTATTTATTTATTTATTTTACTTTTTAGAAATTGGAGTAAAATACACAGAACATAGAATTGGCTATTAAAAAATTTTTTTTGATGTTTATTCATTTTTGAGAGAGAGAGAGAGAGGGAGAGAGAGAGAGAGAGAGAGAGAGAGAGAGAGAGCGCGGAGAGAACGAGTGGGGGAGGGGCAGAGAGAGAGGGAGACACAGAATATGAAGCAGGCTCCAGGCTCTGAGCTGTCAGCACAGAGCCTGATGTGGGGCTCAAACTCCTGAACTGTGAGATCGTGACCAGAGCTGAAGTCGGACGCTTAACCCACTGAGCCACCCAGGCGCCCCTAGAATTAGCTATTTTAAAGCGAACAATTCAGTATTTATGTACATTCGTAATGTTATAAAACCATTGCTTCTCTGTAATTTCAAAACGTTTTCATCACCCAGGAAAGAAACCCCATGGCCATTAAGCAATTACTCCCCAACCCCTCTCCCTTCGGTCCCTGGCCCCAGCTGCCTGCTTTCTGTCTCTATGAGCCTCCCGACGTCAGATATTTCATGTAAATGGAATCCTCCAATATGTGGCCTTCCGTGCCTGGCTTCTTTCATTTAGCCTCAAGTCTTTGAGGTTCACTTACATTGTGGCATGTGTTTGTATTTTTTTTTTATGGTGAATAAAATTCCGTCATTTGTATTTGCCATGATTTATTTATCTACCCTTCCACTGACAGTATATTTACCTTTCCAAGAAACTTCTGGACTGTTTGGGGGACTGTTGTTGACAAAGTGGCTGTGCTCAATAAGGAGAAGTAGCATTGCCCGTTTGCCCTGGGGGCAGGGAGGGGGATCGCGAGTGCCTGCCCTACCCTGGCCAGTTAGGGGGCGGAGGGAGGGGCTAGGCTGCTGGAGGTCTAGCATCACCTGATTCAGGAAGACGTGGAAGTGAGGCTCCGCCCTTCGAAAAGGACTCCAACTCGATAAAAGGATGAAAAGCCGACTGAAGGCAAGGGGATAAAGGAGTGGGTAATTTAAGAGGAAAGTCGCAAATTCCGGCCATGACCTTGAGCTAATTCTTACAAAGCCCTTGGAACAGACAGGGCAAGTACTCAGGAAATTCTAGCTAGAATGATTTACTGCTATTATTGTTATTAATAGTTTTTTTTGAAACTGGTAATAATATAATTATGTTAATAATTAATATAATTAATTAATAATATAATACAAGTTTCGGGAAAAGATCACGACCAAAAATTATAACTCCCTGCTTGCCGTATCAGCGCGATTTTTCAAGATTTGTCCATTCCTTCTCCTCCTCGTTCCCTTTATTATCTACTAAGGGTGGTTAAATTTACCACTGAGGCCGTAGATTCGAGGATGTCAGTAAGGGTTGTGAAGGAATGAGAGAGGCCCAGAGACCCTGGCTTCATAGACTGGTGGTTCCACTGGGTGGATCTGTGCCTGCAGACAGTGTCCTGGGTATGACTTTGAGTACGACTCCCGGGGAAGGGAGGAGACAGCCAGTGCTTTATCTGGGGCATCACATCTCATAAGGAAGGCATTCTTCAGTCCTATACCTGGAAGGAGGGTGTAGGGGGGCGGAGAGCAGTGCCGAGGAGGTCGGGATGGACCAGACTTCTGCCTGCTCAGCATCTATTCTTGGCCTTTTCTGGGAACAGCGCCCCCTTCCTGCGGGTAACTGCCTCTCCTCATCCCCTGGGGTTCTGGTGGGCCCAGTAACCAACAAGCCTCACCTCCGTGCCTACCAGCCTGTTACAGCCCAAATGTGTCCCCCCCCACATCCATATATATGAATCTCACACTCCGTGTGATGGTATTCAGAGGTGGGGCCTTTGGGAGGTGATTAGGTCATGAGGGTGGGGACTTCAGGAACAGGATTAGTGCCCTTTTAGTTTCTTATTTATTTTTTAAAAGCACATATTTTATTTCTTTAAGTTTATTTACTTTGGGGGGGTGGGAAGAGCACATGGGTGAAGCAGAGGGAGAGAGAGAGAATCCCAAGCAAGCTCTGAGCTATTAGCGAGGAGCCCGATGCAGGGCTTGAACTCACAAACCGTGAGATCATGACCTGAGCCGAAACCAAGAGTCGGAGGGTGAACCGACTGAGCTCCCCAGCCCAGCCTAGGATGAGTACCCTGTTAGAAGAGACCCCGCAGCTCCCTGGCCCCTTCCACGAGGGAGGACACAGGGAGCAGCCACACAGAACCCACACACCAGAACCCACCCAGGCCCGCACCGTGACTCAGACTTCCGGCCTCCACAGCTGTGAGAAATGAATGTCTGTTGTTTGTAGACCACCCAGTCTGCTGTTACTTTGTTACAGCAGCTCCCCTCAAGGACTAAGAGACACCCCAAGACACAGGCTGGCCGACCAGATTCTCCCAAAGGACCACAAATACTGACGGCCGAGAAGAGACGGGGGCTGAGTTATGGCCTCCTGAGTGGCCCGAGCTCCTGGCACGCTGTGGGCTGCCTGCTTCCGGTCCTTTCCCCGGCCTGGCCGTTCTGCTGCACCTTTGAAGCTGGAGCTGCCTCGGGGGTGTTCCAGAAAATTCTTAAGTTAAATCAGCCAAATCATCTCCAGCGCTTGTGTTCAAAAAACCTTAATAAAACCACAGCTCCAGGCAGCCTGGTGTTTGGCAGTCAGCTCCCTGTTCCTTCAGTGACAGTGGCTGTAGCTGTAGCCAGCGCCCCCTCCCCCTCGTTGGAGGGAGGGCGACCCGGAGGTTCTGACTTCCAGCGTCAGGCTGACTGGCTGGGTTGGCATTCCTAGGAGCCTCATTTAGGTTACAAAAGGGAGGCACTGCTCGTTTGTTTGGTAACAGAAATTCTCTAAGCCTTTGATGAGAGCAGAGGGGATGTGTTGGAAATATTTCCCAAAGGCCCCTTTATCTGTGCGAGGTCCCCCTCCCCAACCTGCTTCAGTATCAAGCTCTCAGGGAATAAGAGCAAAGGACAGGAAGTCCACAGGGCAGGGAAAGGTGGACGTGACCTTGGGGGCGTAGGGCGAAGCCTTCCAGGATAGGGAGGGAAACGGGCAGAGAGACGGAGGGACGAGAGAGCAGAGTCAAGGGACTCACAGAAGCGTCTGGAAAACTCCCTGTGGGGGCAGGAGGCAGCCAGAGAGCACTGGGGCAGAGAGGAGCCCCAGAGAAGAGCCGCCCCCGCTTCTCCCCAGGCCTCCCCATCCAGTCCCGCCCCCCCTCCCCCCCGCAGCTCCCTGGGGCCTGAGCAAGCCCTGCAGCATAACACTGGACACAGGCCCAGGGCGTGGGGACCTCACAGAGTCGTAGGAGCCCATTCCCGGCCCTGCGGACGGGACGCAGGTATATCTGGAGCCAGAACACCTCAGACCCAGGTGCCACCACCCTGCCAGCAGGTGGCCTTCCACAGCCACCGCCCCGCAGGACGGGGGGGACCCGGGAGGTGTCTGTGTAGGCCAGCGAGACCCCAGAGGGAGAGCACAGGCCTCTCCAGCCAGGTGCCGTCTCGGGGGGGTGCAAACTCTCACCGCGAGAGGAGCAAGCCACGATGCCAAATTCCGGCCTGAATTTGCCTGAACGTTCACCCCCAAATGACAGACGTTGCCCAAAAGAGTGTGCTTCAAATCGCAAAAGGCTGAGGTAGCTGAGTTTGGGCTCATCAGCAGGGCTGGGGGCGCAGAGGACGGCCAGGTGAGGTTTATGAGGGGGAGCAGCTCCATCCTCTGGCTGGTCTGAGCTGGTCAGACCTCTGGCCGGTCTGAAGCGGCGCGGTTCCTATCTGTGCCCCGTGAGCAGTGTTTCCTGCGTGTGACCTGCTTTNCAGTCCAGCAGCCTGGCCCCGGAGGCTCCCAGGACGGAGGACAGGCCTCGGCATCTCGGTCTGTCGTCAGGGAAAGCAGCAGGCAGGCCGGGTGGCCGCTGCCCCAGTGGGCCAGGCCCACCTCAGGGACAGCGTCTGTGCAGAGCGCCCCTGAGTACAGGGAACAGGACACCAGAGCTGGAAATGGCCCCCATGAGTCCCAGCCGGCAGCACACCAGCCTCTGGTCCCATCCTGCTCAGAGGACCCCGGGGACGCCTGCAGGGCCAGAGCCTGCCAGTGACAGCCCCCCGGGTGGCCTCTGGAGGGCTGGGAGAGGACCTGGGGCCTCCGGCCACATCACCACGGGCAGACCGCACGCCCCCGGTCCCAGCCTGCACACCCGTGGAGACACAGAGCTCAGCCCATGACTGCGTACGGGCCATTCCCATGGGGTCGAGAGCTGATCTGCCGTTTCCTAGCCATGTGACCCTCCCGGGGGCTCAGTTTCCTCATCTGCAAAGTGGGAGAGTCACACCACAGTCCCGTAACTTCAACCACGGGGGCCAGCTGTGTTTCAAGCTTCCAGTGCTTTCTGGAGCTTTGGAGAGGTTTTCAATCCCCTGGCCGCCCCGTCTGGACACACACTGCTAACATTCTTGCCGGAAAACGAGGAATATGCAAACGAAGCGGGACACATAACCTTGTACCCGGTCGGCTCGGCTTCCTCCACCGGATGATTATGAAAACACACCGCAGTCTTAGAGAACCCTGCATCTCACAGTTGCAGGCCCGAAGCACCAGACCCTGCATGTCACCCACCTTGGAGGGTGGGAGGTCGACGTGGCAGCAGCCGTGGCAGCCACCGTTGACGCATTGGGTGGGCGCTCAGCCCGCGCCCGGCGCCGCGTGACTGCCTCCTCACCATAGCTCTGCGCCACAAGAACTATTTTCATACCCATTTCACAGATGTGGGGATCGAGGCACCGGGCAGAGGAGGAACCGGCTGCCGGTGACACAGCCTCACGTGGTCGGTCGGACTGGAGTCCTGGCGTTCGTAGCCACTCGCGTTGTGCACGGTTCACAGCTAGGACCGGATTGGGGTGGGGGGGGGGGGGCGGCTCCGACCTCTGCCTTCGATTCCACTGCCCGGCTTCACTGCGCATCTATTAGAGATGACGCGACAAGGAAGGGGAAAGTGCAAGCCGCTTCTCGGTAAGCGCTGGTCGTCCCAGGAGAATTGCCTCAGTCGTTGGCATCTCTGTGCCTGCGGAAGCTGGACCCAGTTTTTCCGATCGCTCAGAAGAGGCCAGCGGAGCCTCGGGCTCTCCCCTGGTCAGCAGAGCCCGCCGGACACTCTGCTGTCCCTGCCGGCCCTCCTGCAGAGCCCACACCCCCCCCGGCCGGACCAGACGCCCTGCAGAGGTGAGGACAGAGCGGGGGCTCCTCTCCCTGGACACCCCAGCCCACAGCGAGACAGCCGTCTGGGGGGGCCACTGCTTGCCGCCCCGAGAACAGTGTGCACAGGGGTGGGCTGCAGGCATTTGGTTCAGGGAAAAGAGCTTCAGGAGCCACCAGGGTTCAAATCCCCGTCCTGCCAGAGACCTGACCTCCGGAAAAGTCTGGAGCTCAACGTCTTTCATGGTAAATCAGGGTGGGAGTCTCTCCTTCTGGGCTGTTTTTGAAAGTTTAAGCGGAAACGGGATTAAGAAGGTGACAGGACCGACCTAGCTGCATCTCCCCTCCGCTGGCTGGGGGACCCCACCGCCCTAGACGAGAGGTCCCGGCCCCCAGAGCCTAGGAGACCTTCCCGGCGACAGGCGTTTCCCTTCGGAGGATGTCATCCTCGTAGGGAAAAAAGATGCTGAGTGACTTGTCTCCAAACTTCGAACAGAATCTACAGTGTCCCCTGGGTGGTAGGTTTATTTCGGGGGAGGTTTGGGGAAAGGGTGTGTGTGGGGGTGGGGAAATGGTGATGAAGATTCAGGGGAGCATCTCAAAGCTGTGTCTTTAGGGTGAGAGCCTTTTCCTTGGCCTGGATGTCCGGGGAAGCTGGTTTGCAGGGAAGGGGCCACTGGGCAACATGATGGGGGTAAAGACCAGTGAGGACTGTTTACAAGCTCGCGAAGGGACAGAAGGTCTCGAACACGCTTAGCAATCCCGTTCCTCTCTCAACGTGAGCACCTCTCACACTCACTGAGGATGTCCGTAGGGGGTGGGAGGTGGGATCTGATGGGACCCAAGAGCTCCGTGTGTCACCCTCGCCCTTCATCCCATAGGACTCACGGAAAACGGCGAGGTATCACAGGGCGCTGGCAGAGGGTGGGGCGCTAGGCGGGAGTTTCGCAGCCTCAGCACCGCTGACATCCGGGACCTCGTCACTCCTGACTGTGGGCCTGGCCTGTGCGCCGCAGGCTGTTGAGCAACATCGCCGGCCTCCACCGACGCCAGGCCAGTAGCCGTGCCTCCCGCCTCCCCGAGTTGTGACAGTTAAAAAAAAAAATGTCTCCAGACATTGCCAACAGCCTCTGGGGAGAAAACTCACACTTGACTGAGATCCACGGCTCTGGGCTTGTGCTGCAGGCCTGGCTGGGTTCACACTGCCCTCTCCTATTTACCAAATGCATGACGTTGGTCTCTGTGCCTCAGTTTTCTCATCTGGAGAATGGAGACAATATTAGTAGAATGTCACAGAATCGCTGAGATGGTTAAAGGTGTATCAAGATGCATGTTTGGCACCAAGTAGGCACAAGAATGTGCTTCATGTTCTAGGCCATGGACACCCCAGAGCCAAACCCCCGAAATCTAGCTTTATACGTCAGAGAGGAGAAAACATGTTGTTAATTTATCTTGAAGAATTATTTCAATGTTTATTTAATTTTGAGAGAGAGTGACAGAGCAGGAGTGGGGGAGGAGCAGAGAGAAAGGGAGACCCAGAATCTGAAGCAGGCTCCAGGCTCTGAGCTGTCAGCACAGAAGCCGACGCAGGGCTCGAACCCATGAACCATGAGATCATGACCTGAGCCAAAGTCGGCCATTTAACAGACTGAGCCACCCGGGCACCCCAAAGAGAAACTGTTTATCTTTGATGCATTAACTCTACCTCCAGGACTATCCCAAAGAAATAATCAAATGTGTGAACCAACATTTATGTAAGGATCAAAAAGTACTCATTAAGCAAAAATTATTTATAACAACAAAACCAAAGCTCAGACTGGAAACAACCCAAAGATTCAACAGTAAGGGGCTTATTAGATGTACAATGATACATCTGTCTAGTGGAATGTCACACAGACTTTAAACAGCTTGTTGGAAATTATTTAATAATTTAATTAATCCACTGTAGTGTAATGTTGAGTGACAAAAATTCACACAAAACTATGAACATCAAGAGTCTAAATTTTGGTTTGCTTATTTTCTTTTTATTTGAGAGAGAGAGAATCTTAAGGAGGTTCAGTGCTGGGTGCAGAGCCCAACTCGGGGCTCAATCCCACGACCCTGGGATCATGGCCTGAGCCAAAATCAAGAGTTGGACACTCAATCGACTGAACCACCCAGGGGCCCCTTGTTTTGCTTATAAAATAAAATGTCCACAGTGGTCATTTCTGTGTGCTGAGAACACAGAAGAATTCTATCCTTTATTCCTAAATTTTCTACAGTAAATCTGTATTTATTTAAGTAATTAGGGAAAAAAGGATTACAAGAATTTTTATGCCTTCAAAATATGTATGGGAGAATGTTTTTTCTAAGTTCTTTCATAAGTAGAAAGGAAGGAAGACACAGGCACCTGGGTGGCTCAGTCAGTTAGTTAAGCATCTGACTCTTGGTTTCACACTGGGTCATGATCTTGAGGTTCGTAAGTTTGAGCCCTGCCTCAGGCTCCATGCTGGTAATGCAGAGCCTGCTTGAGATTCTTCCTCTCTCCCTCTGTCTCTCTCTGCACCTCCCCTGCTTGTTCTCTCTCTCTCTCTCTCTCCCAAAATAAATAAATAAACTTTAAAAAAAAGAAAAAAGGAAAGGAGAGAAAAATGACCATGAGAGAGAAGACGTATCTTGAAGATATCATTTCTGACATGAGCTCTGGGGCCACGTACCAAATATAAGGGAAGAGACGAAGGCGGACATGTCCCTTGCCTAGGGCTGCCACAGACCGGGTGGCCTGAAACAACAGAAATATATTCTCTTGTAACCCTGGAGGCCGGACTCTGAAATCAAGGCATCAGCAAGGCCAAGCTTCCCACCCCCGAAGGCTCCTGGGAAGAATCAATCCTTGCTCACCTCTTGCAGCCTCCGGCGGCTCAGGCAATCCTTGCCTTATGACAGCTCGGCTCCCATCTCTGCTTCTGTCACCACGCCACCTCTTCTGTGTCCTCTCCTCTTCTCGGAAGGACACCAGTCACTGGATTTAGTCCTCCCTCTCCGCCCCCCCCCCATCTACGAGGAATTCAGTCTCCAGATCCTTAACTGATTACACCTGCAGAGACAGAATTGCCAAATAAGGCCACAACTAAGGTTCCAGGGGCACCTGAACTTGAGGGGCACAGCTATTCAACCGGCAAAAAAAAAACAAAAACAAAACTTAAGGTATCACAGGTAGGTATATGGCAAAAACGATTGCTATAAAAAGTATATAAGGGTACAGCGTGAAAAGCAAGCTTCCTGGGGCGCCTGGGTGGCTCAGTCGGTGAGCCTCTGACTTCAGCTCAGGTCATGATGTCACGGTTCATGGGTTCGAGCCTGAGCTGACGGCGCGGAGCCTGCTTCTGATTCTCTGTCTCCTTCTCTGCCCCTCCCTTGATCATACACACACACACACACACACACTCTCTCTCTCTCTCTCTCTCTCCATCAAAAATAAATAAACATTAAAAAAAAAAAAAGCAAGCTTCCCTCTCACCCCTGACCTCCAATCCAATCTATGTTACTGGTTTCTTGTCTCTACAAACACATGTGCGTCTTTTGCCTACTCAAGTTCAAGTGTAGAATACAGTGTTCCATATCCTGCCTTTGTATTTACCAATGTGCACTGGAGGCCCTACACTCGGTTCCTATGGATTTGCCTCGTTTGGTTTAATGACTATATTCCGTTTCATTGTTAGATAAACCATATTGTTTATTTAGCTGATCCATTTGGGGTGGTTTTTAGATTTTTCTTTTTTCTTTTCTTTCCTTTATTGTTTTTTATATTACGAATAATGCTGCAATGCTCCTATTTGTATCTGCAAGCTATGACTGGCTCTTTTCTTTTAAAATAGACTTTACTTTAGAGTACTTTTTCACAGCAAAATTGAGGGGAGCCTACAGAGGTTCCCCATATGCCCCCTGGCTCCCTATACTAATTACATCCCCCACTATTAACATCCCAGGCCAGTGTGGTCCACTCGTTACAGACAGTGAGCCTATACTGACACAGCATTATCACCCAGAGTCCCTAGCCTTGGGGTTCACTCTTGGTGTGTGTGTTATGGGTTTGGGTCAATGTATAATGACACATGTCTACCACAATAGTATCTGAAGGAATAGTCTCCCCCTACCTAAAAATCCTCCATGCTCTGCCTAAAAATCCCTCCCCCTCCCCAGCCCCTGGCAACCACTGATCTTTATACCATCTCCAGAGTCATGGCTTTTCCAGAATGTCATATGGTAGGAATCACACAGGATGTAGCCTGTTCAGACTGGCTCCTTTCGCTTCGTAACATGCATTTAAGGCTCCCCTATGTCTTTTCATGGCTCGATAGCTCGTTTCTTTTAGTGCCGAATAATGCTCCTCTCTCTGGCTGGGCCACCCTTTGTCTACTCACTACTGAAGGACATCTTGGTGGTCTCCAAGCTTTGGCAATTATGAGTGAAGTTGCCCAAAATATCTGTGTGCAGGTCTTTGTGTGACATCAGTTTTCAACTCCTTTGGATAAATAGTGAGGAGTGATTGCTGGATCATATGATCAGAGCATGTTGAGTTTCGTAAGAAATTCCCAAATGTCTTTCAAGGTGTCTTTGCATTCCTGTGGGCAATTAGCAAGGGTCCTTGTTACTCCTCATCCTCACCAGCGCTTGATGCTGTGAGTGTCTGGATTTGGGTCACTTCAAGAGTTGTATGCTATGGCATGTTTAAGTTTTACTCTTGAGATGATGGTAGTTTCACCTGTAGCTGTAAGAAACAGGGAGATCCTGTGTGCCCGCTTTACTCAGATTCCACCCTGTAACCTTCTGCGAAACTGTGCCTGGAAGTTGACATTGATACAAACCACTCAACTTATTCAGAATTTCCCCGTTTTACTCCCTCTCATTTGCATATTCACACATGTGTGTGAGCATGTGCATGTATTTGACTCTATTCAATTTTTTCCACATGTGTGGATTTGTATGGTCAGCACCACAATTAAGATACAGAACACACCCATTGCACAGATTCTTTGTGCTACCATTTATAGACACAGCCACCTACTGGCCTGCTCTGACTGTCCATCCTTCTGGTTTTAATTTTTCTGGGTCTCTATGCTTCAGATAGATCTCTTGCAAAGAGTGCATATAGTTGGGTTTTGCTTTCTTTCTTTTTTAAAAAAAATTTAACGTTTATTTATTATTGAGAGATAGAGAAAGACAGAGCATGAGCATGGGAGGGGCAGAGAGAGGGGGAGACACAAAATCTGAAGCAGGCTCCAGCCCCAAACCATCAGCACAGAGCCTGACGTGGGGCTTGAACCCACAAACCGCAAGATCATGACTTGAGCCCAAGTCGGACGCTTAACCGATTGAGTCACCCAGGGGCCCCATAGGTTTTGCCTTCTAAACCAATATAAGGGTATTCTCATTTTGAGAGAGAATTTCTATCCTGTTTATAATTATGAAAAATACATCATTGTAATTATAAAAATTACTGTTCCTCGGTATTTATTGGGGGTAGGCATTGTCCTTGCTATTTCACAGATAAGGAAGAGGAAACAGAGCAGTGAATTAATTTTCTTGAAATTACAGAACTGGGAAGTGACAGAGGGGGACTTCCAATCCACTTTCCTGTACCAACTATAGGTCAGTTTCCTCCTCTGGAAGATTAAAACAATGTCTCTTCCCAGCCAGACACCCTGCCCTTCTGAATATGGAGAAGAGCAGAGACACCCTTTTGAACTTCACACCAACAGAGGCCCCTCAGATCTGCCAAGGTAAGTTTTCTCCCTCCCAGCCATTTTCCTTAGAGGGGAAAGCAGCATCTAGGGATGGCTTTGTAAGAGAAAGATGAAAAGCGGAATGACCCAGAAATTGAGAAACACAAGAGCACACAAAGATGTGGCTTCCAAAATGCCAGATTCCTTGTTCTCCTTGGACTTCACCCACTGCTCTTTCTCATCTTCTTCCTGCTTCCTGCTTCTCTCCTCTGTGTAGAAAGTGCTTAAGGCCATGAAATGACATAAGAGACTTAGGGAGACAGTACTAGCAGAGGCCAAGGGGGGTCTCAGACCAAGCCCCGGAGTACCCCACCAGTCATAGGGGAGTTCTATTGTTAGTTTCCTGAGGAACCTCCACACTGTTTTCCAGAGGGGCCGCACCAGTTTACATTCCCACCAACAGTGTAGGAGGGTGCCCGTTTCTCCACATCCTCGCCAGCATCTAGAGTTCTCTGATTTGCTCATTTTAGCCACTCTGACTGGCGTGAGGTGGTATCTCAGTGTGGTTTTGATTTGTATTTCCCTGATGAGGAGGGATGCTGAGCATCGTTTCATGTGTCTGTTGGCCATCTGGATGTCCTCTTTGGAGAAGTGTCTGTTCATATCTTCTGCCCATTTCTTCACTGGGTTGTTTGTTTTTCGGGCGTGTAGTTTGGTGAGTTCCTTATAGATTCTGGATATTAACCCTTTATCTGATATGTCATTTGCAACTATCTTTTCCCATTCCGTTGGTTGCCTATTAATTTTCTGGGTTGTTTCCTTGGCTGTGCAGAAGCTTTTAATCTTGGTGAAGTCCCAATAGTTCATGTTTGCTCTTGATTCTCTTGCCTTTGGGTACGTGTCAAGTAAGAAATTGCTGCAGTGGAGGTCAAGGAGGTTGTTTCCTGCTTTCTCCTCTAGGGTTTTGATGGTTTCCTGTCTCGCATTCAGGTCCTTTATCCTGAATGGATACAGGGTTTATTTTTGAGTTTATTTTTGTGAATGGTGTGAGAAAATGATCTAGTTTCATTCTTCTGCATGTTGCTGTCCAGTTCTCCCAACACCATCTGTTAAAGAGGCTGTCTTTTTTCCATTGGATACTTTTTCCTGCTTTGTCAAAGATTAGTTGGCTGCATATTTTTGGGTCCAATTCTGACTTCTCAATTCTATTCCACTGGTCCATTTTGTGCCAATACCATACTGTCTTGATGATGACAGCTTTGTAGTAGAGGCTAAAGTCTGGGATGGTGATACCTCCCGTTTTGGTTTTATTTTTCAGTATTACTTTGGCTATTCGGGGTCTTTTGTGGTTCCATACAAATTTTTGGATAGTTTGTTCTAGTTTTGAGAAGTATGCTGGTGCAATTTTGATTGGAATTGCATTGAATGTGTAGAGTGCTTTAGGTAGTAATGACATCTTAACTATATTTATTCTTCCTATCCATGAGCATGGAATGTTTTTCCATTTCTTTGTGTCTTCTTCAATTTCCTTCATAAGTTTTCTATAGTTTTCATCATACAGATCTCTTGTATCCTTGGTTAGGTTTATTCCTAGGTATTTTATGGTTTTTTGTGCAATTGTGAATGGGATCAGTTTCTTGATTTCTCTTTCTGTTGCTTCATTGTTGGTGTATAAGAATGCAAATGATTTCTGTACGTTGATTTTGTATCCTGCAACTTTGCTGAATTCATGGATCAGTTCTAGCAGGCTTCTGGTGGAGTCTGTCAGGTTTTCTATGTAGAGTATCATGTCATCTGCAAAAAGTGAAAGTTTGTCTTTTTTGCCAATTCTGATGCCTTTTATTTCCTTTTGTTGTCTGATGGCTGATGCTAGGACTTCCAGCACTATGTTAAACAACAGTGGTGAGAGTGGACATCCCTGTCGTGTTCCTGATCTCAGGGGGAAAGCTCTCAGTTTTTCCCCGTTGAGGATGATGTTAGCTGAGGGCTTCTCATAGATGGCTTCTATGATGTTTAACTAAGTTCCTTCTATCCTGACTTTCTCGAGGGTCTTTATTAAGAAGGGATGCTGTATCTTGTCAAATGCTTTTTCTGCATCTATCAACAGGATCATATGGTTTTTATCTTTTCATTTGCTGATGTGATGTATCACGTTGATTGATTTGCCAATATTGAACCACCCGGGCACCTCAAACTTAACCCCTGCCCCAAACTGAAGTCTGAAAGCTTCACTGTAACAGTCCTTCAAGGCCTCAGACCTGACTCACCCTGAAGTCATCCTTGACTCCGGTTCTCCCACATCCCCCATCCCCTGATGAACCCTGTGGCTTCTTACACATCCAATCTTTTCCATCACTTCTGCCAGCCTGGTCCCTGCAGCTGTCTCCTCTTGCTCTGACTATTGCAACAGCTTCTATCTGGTCTCCTTGCTTCCTCTTTTGCAAATCTGGAGTCTGTTTTCCAGCCTGAATGATCATTTTAACATAGAAGGTAGAAGAGGGTCACCACTAGCCCATATGGTGTCCTGGGGCTTGTTGGACAAAGCCCGCCCCCTTCACAAGTATAGATAGAGCTCTGAGGATGCCTGGCTCTATCAATGGAGAGCAACTCTGTGCAATTGATCAGTCAAGCGATCAAGCAAGGAAAGGGCTTCTTTCTCCAGATAGACACAGCTCCTTCCCCCATCTTTGGCCCCCAGGGCTCACACCTGGGCAAGTCGATTCTGGGACAGATTTTAGATCCCACTTATATGCTCAGGTGGGACCTTTTACAGTTCTCATAATACTAATATAACATCAATATGTCTGCTGGAATCTAATTTGTACAAAAAGGCCTTATAGGGGCACCCGGGTGGCTCAGTTGGTTAAGCGTCCGTCTTCAGCTCAGGTCATGATCTCATAGTTCATGAGTTCCCACCCCGCATAGGGTTCTGTGCTGACAGCTCAGAGCCTGGAGCCTGCTTCAGTTCTGTGACTCCCTCTTTCTCTGTCCCTCCTCACTCACACTCTGTCTCTCTCTGTCTCTCAAAAATGAATAAATGTATAAAAATTTTTTTAAAAAGGCCTTATAAATTGTTCTCTTGTCTTGTGAAATGATCTTTTCATCATTATAATCAATTCATTCATAACAGCCAGTGACTGGAAACAGTCCAAACATACCAATTGATGGAGGAATAGATCAATAAATTGCAGTGTATTTATATAATGAAATACTTCATAGCAATCATTTAAAAGAATTTTTTTAATTTTTTAAATGTTTTATTTATTTCTGAGAGAGAGACAGCATGAGCAGTGGAGGGTCAGAGAGAGAGGGAGACACAGAATCTGAAGCAGGCTCCAGACTCTGAGCTAGCTGTCAGTACAGAGCCCGATGCGGGGCTCAAACCCACGAACTGTGAGATCATGACCTGAGCCGAAGTCGGATGTTTAACCAACTGAGACACCCAGGCGCCCCTTAAAAGAATTTTTAATGTTTATTTTTGAGAGAGAGAGAGAGACAGAGACAGAGAGACAGAGACAGAGCACGAGTAGAGGAAGGGAAGAGAGAGGGGGAGACACAGAATTGGAAACAGGCTCCAGGCTCTGAGCTGTCAGCACAGAGCCCCACATGGGGCTCGAACCCACAAACCATGAGATCATGACCTGAGCCAAAGCAGGACGCTTAGCTGACTAAGCAACCCAGGTGCCCCATAGCAATAATTTTTAAAACCACTGGTACCCACAACATGAGCGAATTTCATACACATCGTATTGAGTGAAGGAAACCAAACAAATTACTCCATTTATGTGAAGTTCAAGAATAGGCAAATCGATCGATGGTTAGAGAAGTCAGAAACCACTGTCCTATATCTTGATCTGGGTGGTGATTACTCGGGTGTGTATACAGGTGAACACCTTGTCTGCTTACTGTATATAAGCTGCCCCTCGATATGAAATGTACAAACAATAGTTTGCAAATATTTAGTACATTGTGAGTCTTTCATTATTTGATTGCATAATCATAAAATCTCTCTGTAAACCTAGAATTTCCCAAGGATCAGGGCACCGGCAGTAACCTTGCTTTCCATGTGCCCTGGCAGAAGGCTGGCTGCCTGGCAAGGACACCTCTCAGTCTCCCACGGGCAGAGCGAGCACAGCTTTGGAGTCCCGGGAGCTGATGGATGACCAGGAAGAGGAAGAGGAAGGCTTCGAGGCTGCTGTAGGTTTGCAGAGGTAACTGTGAGAGCTTTCTCCCTGGGGAGGCTGCTTCTGCTGGAATGTTCTAGGCATCCTCCTGATATGCGACAAGGAGAAAAAACTTCCGTGGACTATACTAAATATTTTGCAGAGAAGGCGAGATCCAGCCCGATGCTGACACTGGGCAGAGGCCTTAGAGGGCAGAAACTGCCCCCCTTGCAGAGGGGAGGGGCGTGAAGGCTCACATGTCACCCAAAAAACCCCCTTCATGTCCCCACATTGATAAATCAAGTCCTGATTATCCGTTCATCAGTGGATGGAGCCCCCAGCAGCTTGCATCACAAGGTGGACAGTCAGCAAATGTTCGCTAAGTGGGTTAGGACATCTAGACGGCGTGGTGCCTCCTTCGGTGGGACCGCGACTCTGCACCCATCAATGGGCACCACCGCCTCTGACTCTGTAGTTAGCGCAGAGCAGGGTGTCAACCCATGCACCTGCTCACCCTTTCTCTTCTTTGTCCATATCCACTTGAGGAAACAGAGAGCAGGCAGGGCTGAGTTGTGGGATCTGTGGAGTTTAGGGGTCCTTGGCAGCATTTGGCTTCTTGCCTTCATCCCTCCCCTTTGGGGCAAGCCCCCCAAACCCTGCTCTGTGACCTGACTTACAGCTGCTGATTAACTGATAATTGAGCCAGAATTTGCTAGTCATTAATGCTAAGGGGTTTCCTTGGGATGTATATTTGGTTTTCAACCTTTCCCATTAAGAAATTTGTTCGTGTGTGTGTGTGTGTGTGTGTGTGTGTGTGTGTGTGTGTGTGTGTGTGAAGAGAGAGAGAGAGAGACCCAAAGGTATTTGCATATATACCTCAGTAAGGAATTCCTGACATCAGCTGACAGATGAGAAAGAAGCAGCCAGCAGAACAGAAGGTTCTCGAAGCTCTGTCTCCACCTCACATGTTCCTTAGGGGGAGTCTCCCATCCCTCTCTGGGCTTCTGTTCCCTCTGCTGAAAAGTAAAGGAGGCAGCTTGGGTCCTGGCTGGGGTCCCGTCCACTTCTGATTCTCTCCTCTGGGCCAGGGAATCTGTGTCCTCACCAGGCCGCCTAAGCTCGCCCTGGCGGAGCAATGGCTATTGGAGTAGGTTTGCTCTTCCCTGATACTGCTCTCCCATAAAAGTCAGACTCCGCTGGGGTGACCTAGATCCCTTGATACTTTGTACCGTGAGATACTGGAGAGAAGAGGCCTGGGCCCCTTGGTCCCTGACATCTTCCACGGAGGACCAATCCCTGTTTGAGTGGCCAAGTGAAGCTGGCCACGTGCCGAGGAGAACCTCCGGAACACTGGTGATATCCTACCTCAGCCCTCTTGGCGTATAGCTCCTGATGGAAGCAAAGGTCACCACAGTAGCCAGACTCAAGGTCAGGGATGTGTAGGCTGCATTGTACAATATGGCGCCTCCTTCCTCTGGCTCGTCCCTACCTACGGGGCTCTCGACCTGGTCTCCTCTTTCTCCTGCTTTCCCCACACCTGTCCTTCCATTAGACGCATGTTGCTTATCTTCACTCAGATCTTACCATCCCCCCTACCCCCTCCTGGGTGACCGTGTCTCTGAACAAGGCTGAAAATGCCCCTCAGGACCCATCTACCTTCTCCATCTCTTTAGCCAAGGCTGTGTTTCTTCCATCTTCCCTCCAGAAGCCCCTCTTGTGTATTTCTTCTCTTCACGGAAGCAGCAGCTCCCGACAATATTCTGGGGCTCTCCACGGCTAGGTCAGAGGTAATGGAGGTGTCAGGGAGATGCAGGAAGGACTCAGGGTCAGGAATGGCGAGAGCGTCCAGAAACCACAATGGGCCTGAGAATGTGACTTTGCCACCAGGAAGGCTGAAGCGAAATCTTCATTCCACTCACCCACAGGGACCAGGATGACATTCTTCCGTGTGACGGCATGCAGCAAGAAGAGAAGGATCTATCGGCTGAAGAGATAGCATTTTTGGAAGAGTTCGCGGTCGTGAAAGGGGAGCTAGAAGCGGGCATCAGAAAGCTCCACGCCCTTGCAGACCACATTGACACAACCCACCAAACGCTCGCCAAGGCCAACATGGCAGCCAGCTCCATGGCAGTGGTCTCTGGAGCCATGAGCATCCTGGGTCTCATCCTCGCTCCAGCCACGGCAGGAGGAAGTCTGATGTTCTCCGCTGCTGGTAGAGGTTTGGGGACAGCTGCTGGGGTCACCAGCATCTTGGCCCACATTTTGGGACACTTTCGGCATCACGAAGCCCGAGCTCAGGCCAGCAGCTTAGTGCCCAGCCATGGCCACGAGGTCTGGGAGCCTGGGCGACGGAAGGCATCTTACCTCGTGGCTGTTGGAAAGATGGCCTATGATTGTGGAAGTGCCATTGAGGAGATTAAGAAGAACATCCGTGCCTTTCAGATAGCCAGAGCCCACCCGCGTCTGGCCACTGCTGCCAAGCGTCTCCTGACCACTGGCCAAGTCTCGGCCCGGAGGAGCAGGCAGGTGCAAAGGGCCTTCAAAGGCACAACGCTGCTGATGCCAACAAATGTCCGCTTGCTGGGGAGTGCGATGGTGGGCTTATCCCTCAGCCAGGACCTGACCGCCCTCCTGAAGGACTGGAAGCAACTGAAGGAAGGATCAACGACAAAGTCTGCGGAGGAGCTGAGGGCTCGGACTTGGGAGCTGGAAAGGACGCTGACAGAACTCACCCAGCTCTACAGGAGCCTGCAGCGGAGGGTGAGGCTGACATCTTCCTCTTTGGCAGGGCTGGAGGGAGGGGGGACGCTTTAACTGGGGCTTATGGGCACCAAGGTCTACGGGAAGGGTGTTAAAGGAGCCAGTGTGCATGTATGTGGGCGTGAAGTTCGCTTGGATGCTCCTGAGGATGTGGGGCAGACGGTGGCCCTTGAGGTCCAAATGACATCAGGTGCATCTCGATGAAAATGGCGCCTGTCCTGGACAGACCTGGGCATGCCTTCTGCCTTCTATTCTCGCTCAGTGCTCTAAGAGGGCCTTCCCGGTTGTACAGAAGAGGGCACTGAGCCACAAGGGGAGTTGCGGACTGACGTGTCCCCAGAACATTCATAGGCTGAAGCCCCGATGTGATGAGGTGGAGGTGGGGCCTTTGGGAAGTGACTGGGGCTGAATCAGGCCACAGGAAGGGGTGATACTATGAGACTGTGTCCTTCTAAGCAGAGGAGGGAACACAAGAGCTCTCTCTCTCTCTCTCTCTCTCCCTGCACCTGCACAGAGGAAAGGCTGCGGGAGCCCATGGCCAGGAGATGGCCATCAGCAAGCCCAGAGAGGGATCTCAATGGGCCGGAGTCCCCACTGATCTCAATGGGCAGAAACCTAATGGGCTGGAGCCTCCAGAACTAGGAGAAAATAGATTCCCATTATTCAAGGCGCCCTGCCTGTGGGAATCCGCTAGGGCAGCCCCAGCCGGCTGAGACGGGGAGCTTCTGGGACTCGCCAAGTGCTCCGCTAGGCGGTGGCAGAGTGGGGATACAAAGCCAGGAAGCCTGAGTGCAGAAGCACCCGGAGCTGCCCTCCAGGCCGCCCTGGAGTTCTCTGTGGCTCCCCTGTGACTGCTCTGTTTGTTTCTTTACAGAAACTCTTGCAAGAGGAAAGGTCCAGGAGCTCATCTTCAGGCGGAGCTGCGGGGTCTCTGCCCCAGCCCCCAGCCAGGTGTGGGGAAGCAGCACCCCAGGGCAGGCTGAGCCCAGGGGCCTCTGAGCAGAATTAAACGGGACAGGGTGGAGGCGGGCTGGGTTGGCAGAAGTGATGCCTGGAGACTGAGCAGCCGGGAGGTGTGCCTGCGTCCTGGGGGCGCTGTCCGCTAGTAAGGGTTGTGAGGTCTTGCCTCTCCTTTGCCACCTGGCTTCTTCATTGTCCCCCATTTGTCTCTGGGGGCCACCTCATCGCCACTGCTTTGTCTGCCCCCCATTCGCTCACTTGCACGCAGGCTCTCTGCTAAGCTCAGACCGTAAGACAAGGAGGGTCCCTTAGGTGAAGGGCACCTTGTGCTCACCTTTCCGGTTGCCCGGCTGCCTCGCTCTGCTCTCTTCCTCCCCCCCGCCCCC
>NW_027529624.1:5454835-5455641 GCF_008692635.1 Crocuta crocuta
GAGACACAGGGATGTCACTGGAACCTACTGGACCAGATTCCATCAGGAAGGAGAGAGGCCCAGGCGTCCTCCTTTCCTCCCCAAGTTCTCTGAGCAACTTAGGGCCTCTCCAGGCTTCCCCGCTCACCTGTCGTCAACGTAGTTTCTTCTCTTTTATGTTTTAGCTGCGGTTTTGAAAGCAGTGCATGGACATGAAGTCCAATTTTTTTTTAAATTCAGGAAAGTAAAAACTAGGGGTTGGAAGCAATGTGTCAACCAAAGATGACCACTATCGGCAGTGGGGCTACAATTTTCTTCCCGTAGTTACTTGCTTTGGGTGTTAAAGTGCCAAGTTACAGTTACAAGTTACTACAGTTACTACGTGGTGGTAATGACCACCTGCGGGGGCGGGGAGGGGGGCCCTCCCTCCAGGCTGTGGTTACATAATAGATTTTTTTTTTGCTGCGACCCACTGAGTTGTCTTTCTCTCATTCTCAATTCCTTCATTTGCCTACAGATCTAGAACTTTCTATGTTGCTGTTTTCGCTTAGCAATATTTTCCTACCATTCTATATTTCACTTGGTTTTTATAGACTTTTTTACGTTGCAAAATATTCTCTGGATTATACGTATGTTAGTCATCACTGCCTGTTTTAAGTGGCCAAAACTAATGCAAACTGGCCTACACACAAAAAGGGAGTTTATTGACTCACGTACTTAAAAAGCTTAGGGGGTACAGTGGACTTCAGGGGTGTCTGGATCCAGAGGGTAAAAATGATGTCATCAGGCATTTGTCTTTCCATTTCTCAGCCAGGCTTCCACCAGGT
>NW_027529624.1:5455681-5474655 GCF_008692635.1 Crocuta crocuta
CATGCCCCC
This sequence comes from Crocuta crocuta, assembly GCF_008692635.1. Classification (NCBI taxonomy): domain Eukaryota; kingdom Metazoa; phylum Chordata; class Mammalia; order Carnivora; family Hyaenidae; genus Crocuta; species Crocuta crocuta. The sequence continues at coordinate 5,455,691 of NW_027529624.1, forward strand.
CACACCCCTCCCCACACCTCCAGTGCACCCCCTCCTTCCAGCTGGGTGCACCGAAGGAAAAAGGGGCAGAGCTAAGGTGCAAGGACCACTCTGATTGGTCAGGACCGGGTCACGTGTCTTTGCCCGAGCTGCTTGTTGCTGCTCATTGTTGCTTGTTGCTGCGAGAGCACTGGGAGCTTCTGGGGAGTAAATGGAGAAAAGGCCAGAAGAGGGAAAGCAGCAAGTGGTCCGTGAGCTGTCCTCCTTCAGGGCCATTTAGATTAATTGCAATTTAAAAAATTATACGTAGTGGTAAAATGAATATCTATGCGCCAAAAACCTGTTGCATTATTATTTTTTTTCCCCAAAATCGAGTCCCTGAATGGGGGTACCCCCCAAAAAAGAGGGCCCATATGAAGGGAAAGGAGGAGATTGTCCCCATCCCCCGGCACAGTAGAGAAACAGATCATGGGAAATTGGGGAAAGACTTAAAGAGTAGAAGGGAGGGGCGCCTGGGTGGCTCAGTCAGTTAAGCGTCCGACTTCAGCTCAGATCATGATCTCACAGTCCGTGGGTTCGAGCCCCATGACGGGCTCTGTGCTGACAGCTCAGAGCCTGGAGCCTGCTTCAGATTCTCTGTCTTCTTCTCTCTCTTTGCCCCTCCCCAGCTCACAGTCTGTCTCTCTCACAAGTAAATAAACATTAATAATAATAATAATAATAAAAAGAGTGGAGGGAAAAAGGCCACTATCGCCATTTCAGACCACAGCCAGCAGGTCTGGTTTTGTACACCTTTCACCATGGAGGCGGCTGAACGGTTGCCAGCCATCCATGGGCCCCTGGGCTACCTGCTTGTGCTGCTCTCATTTCCTTGTTTTAAGTTCTTCGTGAGCATAACGCTGGCAGAAAAGCTCTCTACACGCCTGACATGCAGGGAAGCCATTTTAGATTTCCTTCTAAGTCAACATGACCTTATATAAGCTGCCTCCAGACCGAAGCCTGGTTTATGGCCCTACCCCCGTGGGTTGCACACCTGCTTTGTGAATGAGCGTCTGAGGGAAAACCACCGCATCCTGGAGATATCAGTCAGTGCTCCTACCCTTGCGTTCCTCTCTCTTTTTTTAAATTTTCTTTTTATTTTCTTTTATTTTAGACAGAGGGTACAAGTAGGGGGAGAGGGGAAGGGCAGAGGGCAAGGGAGAATCTTAAGCCGGGTCCGTGCTCAGCACAGAGCACACTTGGGGCTCCATCCACAACCCTGGGATCATGACCTCAGCGGAAACCTGGAGACTCAACTGACTGAGCCCCTCAGGCACCCCCTCTGCATGCCTTTGTTTTGTTTTGTTTTTAGAAGTTTATTTTTATTTTTCAGAGAGAGATAGTGAATGAGGCAGGGGCAGAGAGAGAGGGAGACAGAATCGCAAGTAGGCTCTGTGCTGGCAGTGCAGAGCCCGATTCGGGGCTCAAACTCACGAACTGTGAGACAGTGACCTGAGCTGAAATCAAGAGTCAGACGCTTCACTGACTGAGCTTCCCCCCCCCCCGCCCGCGCCTCCCTGCATTCCTTTCTGATAAAACTTGTGATTGCCGCCTATATGCAAATCTGTAATCTTTTGAGCTTTTTACAAGATGTAAGAGAGTGTCGAACCCTGTAAGAACTGTCGGTTCTCCGGCGCCCTTTCTTCCCCGTGAAGAGCGTATTTCCCCGGCAGCTGTCCTAACTTGGGCTCGAATAAAACTCTCTTGCTTACTTCTAGAGATTCCACAAGGATTGTTCATTGTGCGTCATCAATCAGTAGGTAAACAGCTTTCTCCACATTTAATAGTTTTGGCTTAGTGTATGAGCATCCTTAAAGTTCCAAGTAAAGGCTATCAATAATATATATCAATAATCAATAATAATACCAGGTGCAGAATAGGTAGTCACTAAGCCTGGGTGGAATGTCTGGAAGAAAACCTAAAGGAGTGGATTAGCATGGAGATCGGAGACCCACCTCTGACACTCATCTGCCTCCTGGCTCCGTTTCTGGGTTTTGGAGCCTCAGCCCTGATATACGTGTAACCTGGGTAAAAACCGGGGCTCCATTTGGGCGTGGATTTGTGGTCTCGGAGAATGTCCTTGACAAATTCCAGTCCTTATGGAGGCTCTTGAGCCAGCACTGGGGGATGGGAGGTGGGGGGCGGAGAGGGCATCCTTCCCTCCCCACCACCCCCCAGCCTCAGCCTCTCCTCCCAGAGGGCACGGGCTCCCAGACAGCCTCTTCGCTGCCCCTGTCTCTGCACCCCACTCCCTGACGCGGAGCCCAGCAGCCCTTCCCTCTCCCACCCTCCAGTGCCTTCTACCCTGAGCTGCCTCCCTTCGCATCACCGTCTGCTTCTCTGAGGCCCGATCTCTTACACCGCCTGGAATCCTGGAGAACGGGTGCCTTCACCTCGTTGTGTCTCCCCGCGAGTTAAGGCTTTGCACTCCTCACCACGAGGTGCCCTTCAGCCGTCCACGCTCCTCAGGGCAGCCCCATCCTGCCCCTGGCCTCGCTCTTCCGGCTGGAGCAGGGTTCTCGTGGGCGCCCCTCTCCTGACTCCACTGCGGCCAGTCAGGGGTTCCGAGAGACCTAGCAGTTCCGAGACATAATCTCTCTTTCAGGAAGCGAGAAGTCGCCCACGTTGCCGTGCTCCCATGAGTGTGGAGAAGCAGCTCTCGGGTGGCCCCTGATGCCACAATCTAACACAAGTTCCAGGCTTTTCCAAAGGGTTGGGCCTTCCAAAGTGGCCGCTGAATTTGTCCTCCCCACGCTGAGGTCTGTGACAGCAGCAAACACGTGGTCAGTGGTCCTGCGGATGACCTGCCCCCTCCCCCATACTAGAAGGAAATTAGGAATCTCAGTCATCAACTAAAGCCCAAGTCAGCTGGGGAAGGGGGAGGGGCTCCCATTAGGTTTCAGAAACCTCACTTATCCAGACCCATCAGCACCTGACTACCTAGGGGTGGCTTCAAGGGGCCTTCGTGTGTCACCCCAGCTCCCCCAGGTCCACCTTCAACTATAAACTTTAGGCTTTAGGCAGCCTTTGAATTTGTGATAAAATGCAAAATATTGTCATCTATAAATCATAGTCTTGTGGGTCTAAAATCTAACTTTTATTTTGTTAAAAAATTTTTTTAATGTTTATTTGTTTCTGAAAGAGGGAGACTGAGCAGAACACAAGTGGGAGAGGGGCAGAGAGAGGGAGACACAGAATTCAAAGCAGGCTCCAGACTCTGAGCTGTCAGCACAGAGCCCGACGCGGGGCTCGAACCCACGGACATCATGACTGAAGCCGAAGTCAGACGCTCAACTGATTGAGCCACCCAGGTGCCCCTAAAATCTAACTTTTAACTAAAAGCAAACCAAATGGCCGTGTGTTCTAGTCAATGCACACGTTACACTCAAAGAAATAGCTGTCTGGGGGAAAGTATATCAGAAACCAGTTGAACCCTTTCTTGGTCTCTTGAGAAAACGAAAAAGATGTGTGTTTGTAGGAGGGGGGAGGAAGGGAGTGATAGCCTTCATTCATTGTTATAATTCACTGAGACAAAATCACAGTGGAAAACTAGCCTTCCTTTCTCTGATAGGCAAGATCATGTAGACCAGTACTGTTCAATATGGTAGCCACTGGCCATGTGGCTACTTGGCACTTGAAATGTGGCAAATCCCAAATTAAGATGTGCTATATGTGCACCATACACACTGGATTTCAAAGGCATAGTGTAAAAAAAAATATATAATATTCAATTAATAATATATATGTAACATTCAATTAATAATTTTAATTGATCACATGTTGAAATGATAACATTTTGGACAGATGACATGAAATTAAATGTATTGTTAAAATCAATTTCACCTTTTTTTTTTAATGTGACTACAGAAACTTTATAGCTTCGTGTGTAAGGCTTGCATGATGGTTCTACTGGACAGCACTGATGTAGACAGTGAAATAAAAAAGTTGAAGATAATTTGAATGAGTTGCAGTGCGTGGGGGCTAATAAATAGCACCTCTTTTCGCCTGCCCAAGTTTAGAGCCAACGAAGAAGTAGAGTAGGGTCAGGCAGGTGGAGATGAAGGTATTGGCTTGATTACAGTTGTTGGAGGAAATGGCTTTGGGTTGGATGCCCGATTTGGCTTGCTACCACTTCACTCCTCAGTTAGATGGTCTCACCCCTTTCCATGTGTAGTACTGGACAACCTCGGGCCAGCCCTGTAAGCTTAGGAAGGGCAGCGGACCTCAAATCTGTGGCATTGCCTTCTAGCCAACTTGCCCGTCATATAACTTGCTCATCGTTTCTTGGAGTTGGTAAGCAAGAGGCTGGAGAGAGGCCAGGAGCTTTACTTGGTTGGATGGCATTCCTCCACACGGAAACGGGGAATAAGTAATCCTTCTACACTTCCTAACCTTCTTTTAAATAAGGATCGGATTTATCCCTCAAGTCCACGGTCAGCAGATGGCAGTCAACCATGCAGCAGGGCCACCCTGCTCTCAGCTTCACCCCACGGCCCCCTCTGTACCAACCACTTCTGTCCGAATCATCCCGGGTCTGCTGTGGGACAGTATAAAGTCTGCTGCCAAGAGGTTTTGAAATGGGTCAGATCAAAACATGAATTAATTAACTGCAAGGTATTGTTATGACCAGACTTTCTTTCATTCCCCATCTCAAATGATATCAACCATGTCCAGTATAGCTCTTCAGGGATTTTGCAGTGAGATCAAATTTAGCATAAAGATAGTCCAACGGTAAAAAGCTAAGAGCAAGAACCCCCACATCGCTTCTAAGCCCCTTTCCACTGCACATGTCCGGGAAAAAATATGAAAATGTGATCTCCTTGCAAATCAAAGTTTAAAAGAGTTAGTCTGAAATCAAATTGTGTTGCTCTCATGAGATAAAAGTTCAAAGAGATCAAAATCTTTTCAGGTCCAAAGAATCAAAGTCCAAGATCAAATTCTCTTCTAGAGCCCAAGGCAATTTTTAAAGTAAGGAAAATCACCCACCCCAGGCTGCCTGGGCGGCTCAGTTGGTTAACTGTCTAACTCTTGATCCCGGCTCAGTTCACGATCTCCCGGTTTGTGAGATGGAGCCACGTGTCGGGCTCTGCGCTGACAGCGTGGAGCCTGCTTGGGATTCTCTCTCTCCCTCTCTCTCTCTGGTCCTACTCTCTCTTTCTCTCAAAGCAAATAAGTAAACATTTAAAAAAATCATTCTCCCTGATGTCTTATTTTTTGTCATTTTCAGCTAAAGGGGTTCTTTGATTTCAAAGTTTTTAACCTTAGGAATAATCCCAAACATACAGAAGAGTTCAAGAAGGGTGTAAAGAACTCTCACATACTTACACCCAGATTCACAACCGTTAACATCTTATCCCTGTGCCAGTTACCAATCCTGCCTCTCAGCTCCGAACCCGCCCACCCTGGGGTGCACCGCTTGAGAAGTTTTCCTTTGTCAGCTGGCTGCGTCGTAAAGTGTGTCGGTAGAGGGCGCACCACATGCTTCTCCTCTGGGCTCTGGGGTGAGCTCCTTTCCTGCTTCAGGAGGAGCTCAACCCCAGGAGGAAGCCAGTGGGGAGTTCAACATCACCCCAGCTTTCTGGCGGGTTCCAAGGCCGCCCCGCCCAGCTTCCCAGCTGGGACTTTCCCCAAAGGTGGCGCCTGTCCAGGCGGATCCCCAGGGAGGTCAAAGCACCCCTACCACTTGGTGAAGTTTTGTCGGCACCCCGGTGGGCAGGTACCTGTGTGCAGCCTTGGTCTGCAACACCTCAACAAATGCCTTTGCCTCTGTTCCTTTAAAAAATTACTATTTATAAAATCTACCACCCTGCTCTGGGTGAAGCCACAGTTTGGGTATCTGAATTCTAAACCCGTGGGGAGCCTCCTGGGATGAAGGCATTCGTCGCGGTGAAGCGTGGCTTGGGACCAACAGACAGGTCTGAGGAACTCAGGGTGGGCACCGTTGAGGGATGGTCCTGAAGGTGGATCAAAATAATAATATTTTTACAAACGAAGGACAGGGGCGCCTGGGCGGCTCCGTCGGTTGAGCGTCCGACTTCAGCTCAGGTCATGATCTCATGGTTTGTGGGTTCGAGCCCCGTGTCGGGCTCTGTGCTGACAGCTCAGAGCCTGGAGCCTGTTTCAGAGTCTGTGTCTCCCTCTCTCTCTCTGACCCTCCCCTGCTCACGCTGCCTCTCTCTGTCTCTCAGAAATAAATAAAACATTAAAAAATTAAAAAACAAAACAAAACAAAAGAAGGACAGAATTTGGGGCAGCTGAATGAACGCACTCTACCCAAGCATGACACTTACACAATTTTTTTTTGACTGGGTCAACGGCAATTCTCTTTCTCTTTTCTTACGATTGCAGTAAAATACACATAACATAGAATTTGCCATTTAAACCATTTCTACGTGTACGGTTCAGTGGCCTTAAGTACATTCACACTGGTGAGGCGCCTGGGTGGCTCCGCTGGTTAAGTGTCTGGCTCTTGGTCTCGGCTCAGGTCATGATCTCGTGGGTTCATGGGTTTGAGCCCTGCATTGGGCTTTGCGCTGACGGTGCAGTGCAGAGCCTGCTTGGGATTCTGTCTCTCCCTTTCTTTGCCCCTCCCCTGCTTGCACTCTCTCTCGCTCTCTCAAAATAAATAAATAAACTTTAAAAAAAAGTACATTGACACCGTTGTGCAACCATCCACATCCAGAACATTTTTGTAATTGGAAACCGAAACTGTCGCCCTTAATCACTGACGCAGGAGCCCCTCCCCCATGGGTCCTGGTCACCAGCGCTGGGCTTTCTATCTCTCCGCATGTGACTACCCTAGGTAACTTATTTGAGTGGAATCATACGATGCCTGTCCTTTTGTGGCTGGCTAATTTCACTAAGGCTAATATCCTCAGGGTCCAGCCGTGTCAAAGCACGTGTCAGACTTTCCCTCCTTCTTAAGGCTGAAAAATACTCTGTCATACGTATGTCTCATGTTTTGTGTAGTCACTCATCCAGCCTGTGGTCATCTGGGTTGTTTCCACTTTTTGGCCACCGTGGAGAAATGCTGCTGTGAACATGGGGGCACAAATATCTGTTGGAGTCCCTGCTTTCTGTTCTCTTGAGTAGATCCCCAGAGGAGGGATCGCCCACTCAAATGGGAAGTCTATGATTTTTTGAGAGACCGCCATACTGTTTTCCTCAGCAGCTGCGCTCTTACAGTCCTGCCCACCGTTGACTATGGGCTCCAATTTCTCTACATCCTTGCCAATATTTGTCGTTTTTCTAGTGTTTTTTTCAGTAGCGGCCATCCTACTGGGTGTGAGGTGGTCTCTCATTGCAGTTTTGAGGTGCGTTTTCCTGGCAACCAGTGATGTTGAGCATCTTTTCATGTGCTTATTGGCCATTTGTGTATCTTCTTTGGAGAAATGTCTATTCAAATGCATTGCCCAGGGAACTTTTAACGTCATGAATTTTTTTAAATGTTTTATTTATTTCTGAGAGAGAGAGAGAGAAACAGCATGAGCAGGGGAGGGTCAGAGAGAGAGGGAGATACAGATTCTGGAGGAGGCTCCAGGCTCTGAGCTAGCTGGCAGCACAAAGCCTGATGTGGGGCTCGAACCCATGAACCGTGAGCTCATGACCTGAGCTGAAGTCGGATGCTTAACCAACTGAGCCACCCAGGCACCCCTAACGTCATGATTTTTTAATGGTTAACATCAATTTGACCCTGCTGTGTGCAGCCTGGCTGACAAGCTACCTCAGAGCAGAGGGGAAAAATGGTCTCCTATTCCCATCTATCAGTAGCTAAAAAAGCTGCAAGCAGAGTTTCTCGTTCTTGTTATTGATTCATTTCCTGAGCTGCACTGTTTCCTGAGGCCAAAGGGTCTGGCATCAACCAAGACCTATTCCTGAAAGAAGGAAGGAAGGAAGGAAGGAAGGAAGGAAGAGAAAAGGAGAGAAAGAAAGAGGGAGGAAAAGAGAGAAAGAGAAAGGAAGGAAGGAAGAGAAAAGGAGAGAAAGAAAGAAAAGGAAGGAAGAGAGGAAGAAGAAAGGAAAGGAATAAGGAAGGATGGAGGGAAGAGAGAGGGAGAAAGAAAAGCAAGCAAGCAGCCTTTCGCGAGGACAAGGCCACCTGCCTCTGTGAGCTGCCAAGTTCATAACCACACATGACCTACATAACCAAAGCCAAAGACCTAAATTTAGGCTTTAGCTGCACAATCTCCATGTGTCATTTCGCCCCTTCCACTCAGCTTACTTCTCCAAGTTTGGGGCCACCGCAGCAACCCGGAGCCAGACACAAGGTAGAACGAGGCAGATGGACATGGACATACTATCTTCAGTACGGATGGAGCTGTTGGAGACTGAGGCGAGTCTTCGTTGCAAGGCACATGGGCTTGTGAGGATTTCACGGCACAAGTGGCCGGCTCTCCGCCCGAGGCACAGGCCCGTGGGCTTGCCTCCCTGATGTGGGTAGCTTGGACAGAAAGAACACACTACCACGTGCTCTCTCGCGAGCAGTCAAGTCCAAAAGAGAGTTTTGAGCAAAAAGCTGAGCTACACACGACCCCCTCCTGCAAAAACTAACAGCTAGATTCTTCCTCCTCCTCCAGAGAGGATGAAGAGAGTCCGGGGTGTTCCTCGGATGGACTTCCCTCCATATAGGGAAAGGAAAAAAATAACCATTTCCTCCTGCATAATGCAATGAAAAAGCTTAATATGCACCCAAAATGTTGTTCCTAACGGAGAATGGAGTTTTTCAAATGCTCAGGAAACATTTGTAAAGATACATCAAGTACTTGTCTACAAAGAAAACCACAATAAATTAGAAATTTAAAAAAATTATATGGACTTCACTTTATGACCCTAGTGCAATAAAGCTGTAACTTAGCAAGTAGAGATAGTGAAGTTTTATGTATTTTCTACTTTTAAAAATTTTAATTACAGTTAGTTACCATAGAGGGTAATATTAGTTTCAGGTGTACAATGCAGTGATTCAGCACTTCCAAACATCACCTGGTGCTCATCATTTCAGGTACATTCCTTAATCCCCATCACCTCTCTCTCTCTCTCTCTCTCTCTCTCTCTCTCACACACACACACACACACACACACACACACACACATCCTGCCCCACCACCCCCACCCTCCTCCTCATTTTCTTTCTTTTTTTTTCTCATTTTCTTTTTTAAAAAAAATTTAAATGTTTTTATTCCATTTTTGAGAGAGAGAGAGCAGGGGAGGGGCAGACAGAATCCAAAACAGCCTCGAGCCTGTTGCGAGGCTCAAACCCATAAACCGTGAGATCATGACCTGTCCCAAAGTCGGATGCTTAACCAACTGAGCCACCCAGGCGGCCCATCATTTTCTATTTTTAATTGGGCTTTAAAAATATTAAGCTTAGGGGCACCCACGTGGCTCAGTTGGTTAAACACCCAACTCTTGATCTCAGTTCAGGTTTTGATCTCACAGTTGTGTGTTTAAGCCCTGCATTGGGCTCAGCACTGGGTGTAAAGCTACTTAAAATAAAAGAAAAAAGAAGTGAATAGTTTAATAAATTTTTTAAAATGTTTATTTATTTTGAGAGAGAGAGAGCCCAGGGGAGGGGCAGAAAGAGAGGGAGAGAATTGCAAGTAGGCTTCATGCTGTTATTGCAAAGCTCAGCATGGGGCTTGAACTCAAGAACTTAGAGATCACGACCTGAGCTGAAATCAAGACTGGGATCCTTAACCGACTGAGCCGCACAGGCGCCCCCAGCTTACTAAATCTTTACCTATGTATATTCCATGTAACTACCAACGGATCGAGATATCGAGTATTTCTGGCACCCCTGAAGGCTCCCTTCATCTCCCTCAAGTCAATACTCACTGTATGTTGTCTACGGCTGCCATATCAAATTCATAATAAATTACCACAAACTCAGCCACTTAAAACAAGACCCAGAGGGGGCGCCTGGGTGGCTTAGTTGGTTAAGCGTCCGACTTTCGCTTAGGCCATGATCTCGCGGTTCGTGGGTTCGAGCCCCGCGTCGGGCTCTGTGCTGACTGCCAGCTCAGAGCCTGGAGCCTGTTTCAGTCTGTGACTCCCTCTCTCTCTGACCCTCCCCTGCTCACGCTGTCTCTCTCTCTGTCTCTCTCCTAGAAATAAATAAAACAAAACAAAACAAAAAAACAAGACCCAGTGTTGTCTCACGGTTGTGAAGGTGAGAAGTCCAGGGAGCTGGACTGGGTTCTCTGCTTAGGGTCTCACAAGGCCAGAGTCAGGGTGTGTGAGATCTTCCTGAAGCCTCCGAGGGCAGAGCACTCTTCCAGGTTCATATATGGTGTTGACAGAATTTATTTTCTTCTCGTGGTTTCCACTGAGGCTCAAGTCCTTCTCACAGCTCTGAATCTGTCCTACCTCCTCATGCCTCCAGACACATGCTTCTGCGATTAGATCAGTCCCTTAGACTGATTAGATTGGACCCTCTCTCGTGCACTCTTAGAGTCACTGACCAGTAACTTTCATTACATCCGCAAAGGCCCTTGGGCCATGTAACATAACAGAGCCATGGTTTCTGGGGATTGACATGGGACATTTGAGTCCCATCCCCTACTCATGCTCAGTCTCTCTCTGTATCTCAAAAATAAAAAAACATTAAAATTAAAAAAAAATTCATCCAAATGAAACTGTACAGTTTGTAGTCTTTCGCACTCACAGGTCTGTCTATGAGACGGCGTGTAGCCATAATTCTCTATTTTTTATTATAGTGATGATTATTCCATTACTTAAGTATATCAGAATGCCTTTATCCATTCGAGTGGTGACAGACACACTTGGGGCTGTCGTAAATAAGGCTGTTATGTACCTCCTCGGTCATATGGACTTTGGTAGACTGGTATACTCATTTCACTTAGAAATCTACTCAGTAGTAGAATTGTCGGTTAAGGGCACATGTGTGTTTATATTTATAAATACGTCTGAACAGTTGTGCAATGTGATGACATCAACGTTCATCAAGAATGTGTTAGTGTTCCAGTTGCTTCATGCCCTTGTCATCTCCTGACATGGTCACTTTTTGAAATTTTAACCATTTTGCTAAGCATGGAGTGATACCTGTGTGCTTGTGACTTTCACATACATTTCTCTGACTGCCAATGATGTTGAGCTTATGGGTGCATGGGCTTATTGACCACTTGAATGTCCTTCTTTGTGAGGTGCTTGGCCAAGCCTTTTACCCATTTTTATTATGTTACCTTTCTTATTGATTGGTAGGAGTTCTTTTGTATTTTATACATAAAAGTCCTTTGCTAGATATATTTATCACAAATATCTTTTCTCAGGTTGTGTCTTAACTTTTACTTGCTTACTGGTATATGTATATATGTATGTATCATGTTTATTGATTTATTATGAGAGAGAGAGAGAGCACACGTGGGAGCAGGGGGAGGGGCAGAGAGAGAGAGGATCCCGAGCTATCAGCATGATGCAGGGCTCGATCTCATGAACTGTGAGATCATGACCTGACCTGAAATCAAGAGTCGGATGCCCAACCTGGCCGCCCAAGCGCCCCTATATAGATATAATTTTAATATAATATATAGAATATATATTAAATTTACTTTTCCTCTTATAAAATATACATAACATGAAGCCATCTCAACCATGTTCAAGTGTACATCAAGTATAGTATGTACATTCATAATGCCACACAACAATCACATCATCCATCTCCAGAACTTTTCCACCTCACAAAACTGAAACTCTGTGCTGATTAAACAGCAACACCCATTCCCTTACCTCTCCAGCCCCTGGCAACCGCCATCTTCCTTCCTACTGCTGAGAATTTGACTCCTCTAGAGACCTCATATGAGTGGAATCCTATGGTATTCGCCTTTTGTAATTGGCTGATTTTACTCCGCTTAATGTCCTCAAGTTTCATCCATGTTGTAGCACGTGCCAGAATGTTCTTCTTCTTAAGGCTGAATAATATTGTATGTATGTGCAATGTTTTGTTTATCTACTTGTTGAGGGTTAAGTGGATGGCTTCCACTTTTGGGCTGTTGTGACTAATGCTACTATGAAATTGGGTGTACTCCTACCAGTATATTTTAATGTTCAGAAGTTCTTTTTTTTAATCTTCAAAATAATAATTTTTATCATTTGCAAGCAGGATTGTTGATTTATACTAACCCCCAGATTGCATCAAAATACTGTACACATTATGGGGGATCCACAGAACTGGCTGGTCCAGAAAGATGTAATACTACTAATGACCACCAGCATTTTTGAGCATTTGTTCCATGACAGATAGTTTTTTTTTTTTACTACCATTGTTTTTTGGGGTTTTTTGCTGTTGTGGTTTTATATATTTATTTTTTGATTGATTAATTGTTTAATTTACATCCAAGTTAGTATATAGTGCAACAATGATTTCAGGAGTAGACTTCTTAATGACCCTCACCCATTTAGCCCATCTCCCTTCCCACAACTCCTCCAGTGACCCTCAGTTTCTCCTCTATATTTAAGAGTCTCTTATGTTTTGTTCCCCTCCCTGTTTTTGTATTATTTTTGCTTCCCTTCCCTTATGTTCATCTGTTTAGTATCTTAAAGTCCTCATATGAGTGAAGTCATGTGATATTTGTCTTTCTCTGACTAATTTCACTTAGCATAATACCCTCTAGTTCCATCCACATAGTTGTAAATGGCAATATTTCATTCTTTTTGATTGCCGAGTAATACTCCATTATATCCATATACCACTTTTTCTTTATCCATTCATCCGTCAATGGATATTTGGGCTCTTTCCATACTTAGACTATTGTTGACACTGTTGCTATAAACATTGGGGTGCATGTGCCCCTTCAAAACAGCACACCTGTATCCCTGGGGTAAATACCTAGTAGTGCAATTGCTGGGTCCTAGGGTAGTTCTATTTTTAATTTTTTGAGGAACCTCCATATTGTTTTCCAGAGTGGCTGCACCAGTTTGCATTCCCGCCAGCAGTGAAAGAGATTCTTTCTCCACATCCTCGCCAACATCTGTCATTGCCTGAATTGTTAACGTTAGCCATTCTGACAGGGTGTGAGGTGGTATCTCATTGCGGTTTTGATTTGTATTTACCTGATGATGAGTGATGTTGAGCATTTTTTCATGTGTCTGTTAGCCATCTGGATGTCTTCAGAGAAGTGTCTGTTCATGTCTTTTGCCCATTTCTTCACTGAATTATTCATTTCTGGGTGTTGAGTTTGATAGATTCTTTATAGATGTGGGATACTGACCCTTTATCTGGTATGTGATTTGCAAATATCTTTTCCCATTCCATTGGTTGTCTTTCAGTTTTGCTGATTGTTTCCTTTGCTGTGCAGAAGCTTTTTATTTTGGTGAGGTCCCCATAGTTCATTTTTGCTTTTGTTTCTCTTGCCTCCAGAGATGTCTTGAGTAAGAAGTTGCTGCAGCCGAGGTCAAAGAGGTTTTTGCCTGCTGTTTCCTCTAGGATTTTGGTGGCTTCCTGCCTTACATTTAGGTCTTTCATCCATTTTGAGTTTATTTTTGTATGTGATGTAAGAAAGTGCTCCAGGTTCATTTACCTGCCTGTCACTGTCCAGTTTTCCCAGCACCACTTGCTGAAAGATTGTCTTTATTCCATTCGATATTCTTTCCTGCTTTGTCAAAGATTAGCTGGCCATACGTTTGTGGGTCCATTCTCTGGATTCTCTATTCTGTTCCATTGACCTGAGTGTCTGTTTTTGTGCCAGTACCATACAGTCTTGATGATTACAGCTTTGTAATACAGCTTGAAGTCCAGGATTGTGATGCCTCCAGCTTTGGTTTTCTTTTTCGGGATTGCTTTGGCTCTTCAGGGTCTTTTCTGGTTCCATACAAATTTTGGGATTGTTTGTTCTAGCTCTGCGAAGAATGCTGGTGTTGTTTTGATAGGGTTTGCACTGTTCAGAAGTTCTTAATGTTAGTCAAGTCCAAGTGATAACTTTTTCCTGTTATTATTTGTGGTTTCTATATCACATGTAATATTTGCATGTCCCAAGGTCATAAACCTAGCCTCATGATTTTTCTACAAGTTTGTTGTTTTACTTTTAACATTGAAGTCGTAATTTGGGAATGATGTGAGGAAATAACCAAGTTTCACTTTTGTTTTCCGCAGATGGATGTGCAGTTCATGATCACTATTGGTTGAAAAGATCATCTTCCCCCGCTGCATTTCAGTTTGCCTTTATTGCAAAAGAGAGATGGTACCAATCCAATGTTAGGCAAACAGACCGGTGGACTTACACTGTTTGTTCCCGGAGTCCCTGTTTAGTTCCTTTGGTCCTAGATATGTAGCCTTGTGCAATACCACACTGTTTTCTCCATTATGGCTTTGCTATAAACTATAATCTCTGATAGTGCAAGTCTTCCAACTCACCCTTTTTCCAGATGATTTTAATCATTCTAGGTCCTTTGCATTTCCACATACATTTTATTTTTATTTTTATTTTAAGTTGATTTACTTATTTTGAGAGAGAAAGGGAGAGAGAGTGTGCACAAGTTGAGGAGGGGAAGAGAGACGGGGACAGAGAGAATCCCAAGCGGGCTCCACACTGTGAGCACAGTGCCCATTCTGGGTCTCGATCCCACAAAACGTGAGATCGTGACCTGAGCCGAAATCGAGTCAGACGCTTAATCGAATGAGCCACCCAGGTCCCCCTCCATGTAAATTTTAGAATTAGCTTGTCAATTACAAGAAAACACCTGCTGGGATTTTTGTTAGGTTTGCACTGATTCTATAGATCAATTTAGAAAGGGTTGACTTCTTAACAATACTGTTTCAAATGTTGATATCTTCCCATTTATTTAGGTCTTTTTATTTATTTCAGCAATGCTTTGTAACTTCAGTGTAGAGGTCTTGACATTTTTGTTGCCTATCTCCTTGGGTATTTGGTGCATTCAAATGCTACCGTAAATTGTATATTTCATTCATTATTGTTTGTTTCTTAGTATAAAGAAATAGAATTGATTTTTTAAAAATTTTTTATCGTTTATTTAGTTTTGAAAGAGAGCATGAGCAGGGGAGGGGCAGAGAGAGGGAGACATAAAATCCAAGCAGGCTCCAGGCTCTGAGCTGTCAGCACAGAGCCCCATGCGGGGCTTGAACTCACAAACCACGAGATCACGACCTGAGCCTAAGTCGGACGCTTAGCCGACTGAGCCACCTAGGCGCCCCTTAATAGAATTGGCTTCTGTATATTTACCTTATATTCAGTAACTTTACTAAATTCAATTTTAATTCTAATGGTTTATCTGTAGATACTTAAAATTTTTTTTCACATTTATTTACTTTTGAGAGAGAGAGACAGAGACAGAGAGCAAGCTAGGAGGGGTAGGGAGGGAGGGAGGGACACACAGAATCTGAAGCAGGCTCCAGGCTCTGAGCTGGCAGCACAGAGCCCGACGCAGGCCTCAAACTCATGAACCGTGAGATCTTGACCTGAGCCAAAGTTAGATGCTCAATGGACTGAGCCGCCCCGGCGCCCCTGCCTGTAGATTCTTTTGGATTTTCTACATATATGTCAGTATCATACTGTGATATGATGTGCTATCAAATCATGTCATATCATCTGCAGAGAGTGTAAATTATTGGTCACAACCAGGAACTCACCCCTGGGTCTGACCTGGAGGTAACCTGCACCTGCGCATTTTCAGCTCACGTTTCATTGGCCCGAGCTGCCCACGTGGCCCACGCAGCTGTGGAGGCTGGAAGTATAGGCAGCAGGTCAGGTGCTTATTGAGCATCGCTCTGATTAGAACGCTGATCTGAATGTACTGAGAGAGAAGCATCAACCGAGGATTTGATACTCTGTGAAAATATCCTTTAAAAGTGGGGACTTAAGGGGGCGCCTGGGTGGCTTAGTCGGTTGAGCGTCCGACTTTCGCTTAGGTCATGATCTCGCGGTTCGTGGGTTCGAGCCCCGCGTCGGGCTCTGTGCTGACTGCCAGCTCGGAGCCTGGAGCCTGTTTCAGTCTGTGACTCCCTCTCTCTCTGACCCTCCCCTGCTCACACTGTCTCTCTCTCTCTCTCCTGGAAATAAATAAAACATTAAAAAAAAATTTAAAAAAAAAAGTGGGGACTTAAGGAGATATTCTGAAACAAAAACGGCCTCTTCCCACAGCCCATGTGATTCACCCTCACTGACGGTTCTCTATGGAGCAGGCCCGAAACCAGAGAGGGGCCTTCGTCTGCCCCTCCCACCCCAGCAAACAGAGTGAAGCGTCCTGGGGGAATGAAGCAATTCCCCGTTTTCTTAATTCCTACAGATGAGAAAGGCAAATGAATGACCAGCGCAGGACATTTGTTCGTTTGTTTGTTGAGGTAACTTATGTTTTGTCTTCTTTTCTTGGGCGGAACAGAGTTCTCTGATCTAAGAGAGCAGTAGTGATCCCCTGGGGATGGTGAGGGAGGAGTGAAAGAGAAGGAGGAGTGGGAGGAGAGAGGAGGGAAGAGAGAGAAGGAAGAGGGTGAAGGAGGAGGGGGGAGAGAAGGGTGAGAGAGAGCTAGAAGGAGGANAGGAGGAGAGGGAGAGTGAGGATGAGGGGGAGAGGGAGGAGGAGGAAGAGGAGGGGGCAGAGAGAAAGAGGAGGAGGGGGGAGAAGGAGAGGGGAGAGGAGGGAGGAGAGGGGAGGAAGAAGAGGCAGAGAGAGAAAGAAGGAGGAGGGGGAGGGGAGGAGGCCGAGAGAGAGAGAGAGAGAGAGAGAGAGAAGGGGGAGGGGGAGAACAGGGGAGAAGACCAGGGAGAGGAAACGGAGATTGCGAGCACCCCTCAGGGGCATTTACAGAACACTGGGCCGGCCAGCCCTTGCGCCAAAGCCCAGCTTCTCAGCCTCCCCGGAATGCACCGCGAAGCCCGTGCTCCGCTCGGGGCGGGCCTGGAAGTTGGTTTGGAGGGGGACGCAGCGGCTGATGTGTCCTGATCACCTTCTGAAAAGCGGGAACTTTGTAGGAGGGACGAGAGAGTGCAGGAAGGAAAACCACGTACGTGTTTTCTGTGAATTCACTTATCTAAGGCTGGGCGCGCACGGTGGCGGTGCCGGGCAGCAGAGAGGCCTGGCCTGTAGCGGACGTTTGGTATTCTTTTTGCCTCTTAGACGGAAAGTGGGCGGGGGTCCCTGCGTGGTCACTCCTGCGTGGAGAGCCTGGCCCCCACTGCAGAAATCAGACACTCCTTCGCAGCCTCTCCTGAGCCAGAGGCCCCCGACAGAGGTC
The DNA here is from genome assembly GCF_008692635.1 of Crocuta crocuta. Taxonomy (NCBI): domain Eukaryota; kingdom Metazoa; phylum Chordata; class Mammalia; order Carnivora; family Hyaenidae; genus Crocuta; species Crocuta crocuta. The sequence continues at coordinate 5,472,909 of NW_027529624.1, forward strand.
CGTGCACTAGGCTTCCAATTCTTTTTTTTTTAATTTTTTAATGTTTGTTTATTTCTGAGAGAGAGAGAGAGAGTCAGAGTGTAAGCAGGGGAGGGGCAGAGAGAGGGGGAGACACAGAATCTGAAGCAGGCTCCAGGCTCCGAGCAGTCAGCACAGAGCCCGACGCGGGGCTCGAACTCACGGACTGCGAGATCATGACCTGAGCCGAAGTCGGACGCTTAACTGACTGAGCCACCCAGGCGCCCTTAGACTTGGATTCTAAGATCCACCCAGGATGCGTTCCGCAGCTCCATCCGCGTCCAGAGCCGCCAGCGAGGCCCGAGGGCCTTCCCACCAGCCCACTTCTCAGGGGACCCTGGGGCTGTTGTCGCACAAACAGGTGCCCTGACAGCTTTTCTCCCCGCCAGTCCTGAGGCACCTCCTGCTCTGCAATCCGTTACTTCTCTGATTAAACTGGTTGTGGTTCGGGGCGCCTGCGTGGCTCAGTCCTTTGAGGGTCTGATTCTTGATTTCTGCTCAGGTCATGATCCCAGGGTTGTGCGGTGGAACCCCACATCGGGCTCTGCACTGAGCGTGGAGCCTGCTTGAGATTCTCTCTCTCTCTCTCTCTCTCTCTCTCTCTCTCTCTCTCTCTGTCCCTCTCCCACTCACTCTTTCTCTCTCTCAAAAAAAAAAAAATAATAAGGAGCACCTGGGTGGCTCAGTCAGTTAAGCATCTGACTTCCGCTCAGGTCACAATCTAACGGTTGGTGAGTTCCAGCCTGCATCGGGCTCTGTGCTGACGGCTCAGAGCCTGGACCTGCTTCGGATTCTGTGTCTCCCTCTCTCTCTGCCCCTCCCCTGCCTCTCAAAAATAAATTAAAATAAACTGGTTGGGGTTCATTTAAGTTACTAGCAGCTGGGAATCAAACGTGCTGCAAATATATCCTTCAGTCATTTGTCATTTCACTTGGCTAGTTTTAAGATCTGACATAGTCAAATATTTTCCTTTCACGTACCTGGAGTTCACGCCATGCAATCCAATATTATGAAAAATATTCTTTGGGTGTTTACTTTTATGCTTTATGGTAAAGTCTAATTTTGCTCTTGGTCTCCAATAACCTTGGTTTGATAGTTATTCCTTGTATCTCCAGCTTCATATGAGTTTTTATGTGGAGTTTATTAGATGACTTTTATGTATTTATTTTTAAATGTTTGATTTTGAGAGAGAGAACGTGAGTGGGGAGGGGCAGAGAGAGGGGGACAGAGGATCCAAAGTGGGCTCTGCACTGACAGCAGCGAGGCTGATGTGGGGCTCAAACCCACAAACCGCGAGATCATGACCCGAGCCGAAATTGGACGCTCAACAGACGGAGCCACCTGGGACCCCCTACGTGACTTTAAATCTTTGCTCTGTAGAGGCTCCTGGCAAGGAGGGTCCCATCTGGAGGGTAAACAGTAAAGGCTGACTTTGAACTCAAGGCAATTTGCCTCTGGGCCTGTATGTAATCCACAAAATCAGGGCTGGGGGCCAAGGGGTTCTGGGAAGGGAAGAAAAGGCAATGCAGTCAGGGAATTAGCAGGTGGCCTTGCTGGCCTCACCCCATAGGCTCCGAGGAAAAGAAAGGTATCTTGATGGAGGGGATGCCCTGTTGCTGGGGCAGGACCTGGACACCAGCGTGGGCGGGAGGCACAGGGGGCGACCCCGGGTGCAGGGGCAGAGAGAACAGCTCATTTCCACTCCTCTACCCCTCCTTGCCCCCCCCCC
>NW_027529624.1:5474664-5515966 GCF_008692635.1 Crocuta crocuta
GTGTATGGGGGGTGGGGGGGTGGGGAGTGCCCGGCGAAGACCCCCCCACTGAGCAGAGGCCATTGCTGGAGGCTCCCATGGCTCCGGGCTCTCCCAGCCTGTCCTGGGCTCTCCCTCTCCTGGATTCCTTCCGGTTTGCCCAGCTGTCCTGCTTTAGGACTGATGATGCCGCCCCATGTGTCGCTGCTGCTGGGTCTTAGGGTTCTGCAAGGCCTCCTCCAAAGACAGAAGGCCTGTGAGCAACAGCAGGCCCCCGGCACAGGTGGGCAGGGCCTGCATCAAGGGTGGGGCTTCACGCGGCCCAGGGACCGTGTGGGAGACAGGTGTCTATCATTTGGTCTTTAACAGGCCCGCACCTAGTCCCTAATGAGCTCCAGCTGCTTTTCATGTATTTCCTGGCCACTGAGCGCCCTCTTTTGTGAGCCACCAAAGCAAGTTGCTCACCTGTTTTTCTATTATGTGTCTTTTCCTTACTCATTGGTTGATGTTCCTTCTATTTTCTGGATACGGGCCTTTTGTTGATCAGGGGACCTGGCGGTAATCAAAACAGAGGCTGGAAATAGTTAAAGCCAGGTCAAGCGGGCCAGGAAGCCACAGGGAAAAGCTTTAACTTGAACTTGAAAGCCTTGGAGACCCAAAGAAGGGTTCCTTATCTCTGGGCTACTCCAAGTTTGGTCTCCCTCTGGCAGCATCAGGGCTCCCTGGGAGTTTGGTTAGAAATGCAGAATTTGGGGTGCCTGGGTGGCTCAGTTGGCTGAGCACCTGACTCTTAATTTTGGCTCAGGTCATGATTCCAGGGTTGTGGGATCAAGCCCCGTGTTGGGCTCTGCACTGAATTTTGAACCTGCTTAAGATTCTCTCTCTCTCTCTCTCTCTCTCTCTCTCTCTCTCTCCATCTCTGCCTCTCTCCCCTGCTTATGTGCGCGTGCTCTCTCTTTCTCTCTGTCTCTCAAAAAATAAAGAGAGAAATGCAGAATTCCATGCCCTGTCCAAGATGAGTGAAACCGAGTCAGCAATCTGACCAGATTGCTGGGGACTTGTGTCCACGCTGAAGTCTGAGAAGTGCCGGGGACCCTCAGGATCACACTCCTGCTTCAGAAAGGTCACTATGACCGGGGCACCTGGGAGGCTCAATCCACTGGGCTTCCAACTTGGGCTCAGGTCATGATCTCGCAGTTGGTGAGTTCGAGCCCAGCGTCGGGCTCTGTGCTGACAGCTCAGAGCCTGGTGCCTGCTTAACATTCTGTGTCTCCTTCTCTCTCTTTCCCTTCCCTTTTCACTCTCTGTCTCTCTCTCAAAAATAAACATTAAAGAATTAAAAAAAAAAAAAGTAAGATCACAGGACTGAAAGAAACTACTGGATGCAGACCTGTCCATGGTCCTGGCTCTGTTCCAAGTTAAATACAGTCATTCCCTTGAGCGGTTTATGTAACAGGTCTTTTTTTCTGAGGAGAAGGCCAAAAAAGTTAGACGCCTCCCCAAACCTGGTGATAAGTGGCTGCGTATTTATTGGGTTCTCTGTCAGCTGCCCGGACGGCACAGAGGACAGTGGGACAGGGGTCGGCTGCGCCCTGGCCCCTCGGAACCCCGGTTCAAAGCTACCTTGCCTCACCTCACCTCACCTCACCTCACCTCACCTGCCTAAAGTTCCAAACTTATAGAGACCTTCCTTCCACTCATGGGGACCCCTCGCAGAAGCCCAGAGCAGACTGACTGTGGAGTTGGGGAGTCTGCCCTCCTCTGCTGTGCACACGGGAAGAAGAGCCGGAGTAAGTACCTCACCTGGCGGACTGCACTCTGCTGTCAAATGTGGGGAACATGAGCACAGTCACCTGACAAAGGGTGTTTGAAGCTATGGGGGTGGGGGGACGTGTGTGAAATCCTTCACTGTGCCAGTCAAACTCTGCGTTTGCACACTGATTATTGCCGGGCCCGCATCAAAAGGGATTTGTCTTCTGTTGTGTATCGGAGGCATCTGCGTTTCTTACAATGAACCTGTAAAAAAGTATGTGTATGTAGGTTTTTGATAAAAGGCTAAAAGATAGAACTTATCCAGTTTTCTTCTGTGCTCCTAGGAGCTGACAGCATGCCAAAAAAATCTATATCTAAATCTAAATCTGAATCTCTATCTAAATCTGTCTCTATATCTAAATCTATATATCTGAATCTAAATCTAAATCCATATCTATATCTAAATCTAAATCTGAATCTCTATCTAAATCTCTGTCTCTATATCTAAGTCTATATATCTGAATTTAAGTCTAAATCCATATCTATATCTAAATCTCTAAATCTATACCTAAATCTGTATCTAAATCTCTCTATCACTAAATCCATATCTAAATCTATACCTATATATCTGAATCTAAATCTAAATCTCTATCTCTAACTCTATTTCTAAATCTATATCTAAATCTATCTTTATCTCTAAATCTATATCTAAATCTAAACTATATCTCTATCTAAATCTCTATATAAGTCTATATATCTAAATTTATGTATCTATATTTAATCCATATCTATATCTAAATCTATATATATCTGAATATGAATCTAAATCTAAATCTAAATTTATATATCTATATTTAATCCATATCTATATCTATACCTAAATCTATATCTATATCTAAATCTGTATCTATATCTATATCTAAGTCTCTACCTTTAAATCTAAATCTGAATCTATATATCTATATCTCTAAATCTAAATCTATATCTATATCTACATCTATATCCCTGGACATACACAGTATAAAATTGTCACACACACACACACACACACACGCACATTCCGAATCAGGGAGCTTGCAAGGCATGGCTCCATGACTCTTGTGCTGAGGGTCGTTATGGAAAATCTGAAGCCTACGGGATTGGTGGCCTGGGGATCCCTTTGTTCCATTTGGAGTCTGGTAACTTTGCTAGACTATGGCCAGCTACTGCCTTTCTGTGGTCATTTTTCCTAGGACGCAGTGTGCTTCTGTGTCCAGAAAGATTTATTGAATTTTAACTTTGTTTTGTTTTATATGTTTAAAGATTTTATTTTTAAGGAATCTCCATGCCCCCTGTAGGGCTCGAACTCACAACCCCAAGATGAAGAGTCACACACTCCACCGACTGAGCTAGCCAGGTGCCCCTTGAATTTTAACATTAAGTATTCGTTCTGTTCACACTTCTCAGTATTCTTCTTTGGGAATTCCAATTTGCATACATTGGAGTTTTGCCTTTATTCCGTGTATTTTTTGCCAGACCTTTGTCTTCATTTCATTTTGCTCATTGACCTCATTTTGGTCTTTGCTGCTGATTACTTTTTTTTTTTTTTTAACAATGTCTTTTCCCCCTTGTACAAATTCTGATGTCACGTTTATTTCTGTGATGGTTTATTTTCCTCCTCTCTTCTTTCTTAAGCTTGACCAGTTTCCTCTGAATTTCCTCCTGTTGTCCTGTGTGTCTTCCCTGAGCCCTGAGATCACGTGTTTTGCTCTTATATTGTAAAGGAAATCGCTTCACTCACTTTAAAAAACATGAACTGCAAAAGAGTCGTTAATAACTTTCATCAGCTTTTTGGCAACACCTTTCTGGTGAGTGTCCTTTGTCTGTCGTTTCTTTCTTTCTTTCTGATTTTCTTGTTCCTGTTTCCATTTTGACCTTGAACCAATATATTTTTTTTATTGTAGTAAAAGATATGTAACATAAAACTAACCATTTTAATCATTTTTAAGGTATGCCGTTCAGCAGTATTAAGTACATTTACATTCTTTTGTACCCATCTCCAAAACTTTTTCATCTTCCCAAACTGAAACTGTGCGCATTAAGCACTAATTCCCCATTCCTGATCCTCCCCCCCGACTACCCCCACCTCAGCTCCTCTGCTCTTCCACCCTCCATCTTTGTGAACTTGACTCTTCTAGCAACTGCATTTAAATGGAATCATACAATATTTGTCTTTCGTGTCTGACTTATTTCACCAAGTGTAACATCTTCAGGGTCATCTGTGTTGTAGCACATGTCAGAATTTCCCTCCTTTTTAAGGCTGAATCTTATTTCATTGTATATATTTTGTATATCTAATCCATATCCCACATGTTATGTTCATCCACTCATCCACTGATTGCCATTTGGGTTATTTCTACCTTTCAGCTATTTTGACTAATGCTGCCGTGAACACAGGTGTACAATATCTGCTGGAGTCCCTGCTTTCAGGAGGTTTTTTTTGCATATCTACCCAGCAGTGGAATTGCTGGACATATGGTGATGCTATTTTTAATTTTTTGGGTAAATGACATATCACTGACTGCACCATTTTAAATCCAATACCCTAGCAATGCCCAAGTGTTTGATTTCTCTGCAATCTTGCCAACTCTTGTTTTCTCTCTCTCTCTTTCTCTCTCTTTCAACAATCTATATCTCAACAGGTATGAGACGCTATCTCATTGTGGTTTGGATTGGCATTTCCCTGACGATGAGTGATGTTGAGCATCTTTTCATGGGTTTATTGGCCATTTTTTATGTCTTCTTTGGAGAAATGTCTATTCTGGTCTTTATCCCATTCTTCAGTTGGGTTGATTGTTGTTGTAGAGTTAATATTTTTTGTGTAGGCCTTGTTTTGGCTGCTTACTTTGATGGACCAGCTATTTATGGGATATTCAAATAAGGAAGAAGTCAGGACTGTGCTCTGTGGCAACAGAACCGTTCTTTCTGTTCTGGGACATTCTGCATGAGTCGCTGTTCTGTTACCCCAGGCAGGGGAATCGGGCAGTTTTCAAACTGTTCGCAATGCAGACCCTCTTCTCCTCTCAACTCAAGGACAAACAGCCTCCTAAAGACACGGCTTGTCTCACTGCATTTCCTCATTTAGTGCATTGATTCTTTTTTTTTTTTAATGTTTTAATGTTTTATTTATTTCTGAGAGAAAAAGAGAGACAGCGTGAGCAGGGGAGGGTCAGAGAGAGAAGGAGATACAGAATCTGAAGCAGACTCCAGGCTCTGAGCTGTCAGCACAGAGCCCGACGTGAGGCTCAAACCCATGAACCGTGAGATCATGACCTGAGCCAAAGTCGGTCACCTAACCAACTGAGCCACCCAAGCGCCTCTTAGTGCTTTGATTCTTGGAGCCAATCCCAATTTGGTGCCAACCTGCCCACTGCATTCCCACCATTTTAAAAAGGGATTTTACTTTTCCACTTCTGGAATGACCTTCACCTTGAAGAAGGACATTTTTCATTGCAGCTGTTGGCATCGTCTCTCCTTTTCCTGCCAAAGTCCTGCTCATTCTTCTTGCTTTTGGCATCCTTTAGAAAAGTAGGGAACATGTTACCTATTTTTCACGGTTTCTAATAGATGATGCTTGCATCCTTGTTGCTGTTGACTAATAGCCAAGAGAAGCTGACAATTTGCCCCAGTCATCGGCATCCATTTATCCAGAAGTTTCAGCATCATCACAGGAAAATGGAGACAGGAAAGAGACCCCTGGGTCCTTCCCTCTACTTCTGTCTCACAAGCAACTTCCTCCTAGAGTCTTTAGGGGACCCCTTTCATCCCCTGATTCCCTCTATAATATTGCATTTCCCAGGGTTCCATCCTTGGCTCTCTCCCCGCTTCTAGGCTCACTGTCTTCCATGGATTCCATATGTTTACCAATTCCTTGGTCTGACTCACTGGGTCTCAGCTCTGTGTGGAGCCCCCACCCCTCTGAATAACTGTGGGGGCTGTTTTCTTCCTTAGGAAGCAGAGCTGTACCTCTTCTGGATCAGGATCCATTGTCATCTGTAGAAAGAGAAGCGTCAAGGGGGCCTCGGGGCACCATGACTACAGCATCATCTGGAATCCACTCAGGTAACACTCCCCTTTCCGCAATAGATTCTCCTGACTACAGCACATGCTCTTGACCTACAGTGAGAGGTGCATGAGGTTGGCAAGTGACTTGGGGCCCTCAGTATGGGCGATCTCGGTTCCTAAAGCAAAGTGAGGGTCTGAGGTCTCATTCCTACCCTATTTCCCACATGATCCAGCTCACCACCCATCTCTCAACTTGAGGTATCTCATCCAGAGCCCCTTAGCTACAGGGATGATGTTTTATGACCCTCAAATCAGAACATATATCCAGATCGAGACAACGCCTGCGTGAGCCCCGCTAACCCCCACGACTCTCAGCCAGACTTGAATAATGCTTTGCATACAAGAGAGATCCTGGCATAAAAGGGACACAAAAGGTCAACATAACAGGTTAGGAAAACTTGTCCCATGTGGATTTTTAAAAAGGTGACAATACTGATATGTAACGACATTAATCTATCCGACTTTTGCTTGGCTCGGCAGTACCCGGCAGTGTTGCCTGTGCTAAATGCCTCACCGAAGCCAGCTGGTGAGTTTGTGTTGTGACTAGGGGGGTGAGGAATGAAGATGCCTCGTTATGACGTTGTTTTTAGTTTGCTGGCTTTTATTGTGAAACAGCACACGATTTCCAGAACAGATTTCAGTGAGACAGATGAGGGGAAGGTACAGGTGTGGGCTTTCCCTCCCATGAGTGTCTCTCCCCCAGACTAAGCCTACTCACCACTGGCTGTATCTCCGCTCAAAAATCCCCCATAGTCCTAGACTACTGCATATATAATCTTTTAAAAATCGAGATCATGCTCTTCAATCTTTTTTTAAATNTAAGCCACCCAGGCGCCCCTCTTCAATCTTTTTTTAAACTTAACACATACTGGGTCTTCTTTCCAGATTGGTTCATATCCATTGGTTTCATTCTTCTTCGTGTCCATAAGTCTTTCTTTTATATTGGCATGTTTTAATGTGAACAGTCCCCTTCCATGGGTATTTCAGATTGTTTTCATTTCTCTTGACCACTTCAAGGCACTAGTGAAGGTCTTCCCATGCACCCTTCTCTGTGGACACGCATCTTGTTTGTGGGGGATGAATTTCACGAGGGGAGACGTGAGCCGCGGCATATACACATTCTGTGTTTTGAGATACTCCAAACCAGCCTTCCAAAATTTCTATCACTTTAGGCCCCAACCAAGTGCATGAGAATACACATTCCCATCTCTCTGTCTCTGGAACATCGGATGCTTCTATTCTTTTTACTTTTGCCAAAGCAGTCAATGAGATGGTATCTTTTTTTTTTTTTATTTCTGAGAGAGAGAGACAGTATGATCAGGGAAGGGTCAGAGAGAGAGGGAGATACAGAATCCGAAGCAGGCTCCAGGCTCCGAGCTAGCCATTAGCACAGAGCCCGACGTGGGGCTCGAACCCATGAACCATGAAATCATGACCTGAGCTGAGGTCGGCCGCTTAACCGACTGAGCCACCCAGGTGCCCCAATGAGATGGTATCTTGCTGTGGTCTAAATATGCCTTTCGGGGCCTGCTAATGATGTTAAGCCTCTTTACATGTATTTATTGGCCATTGCATTTCTTCCTCTGTGAATGAAGCATCTTTTCAAAGAACATGAGAAATACCTGCTTATAGACAACAAGAACCAAGTGCAGTTTGAAATAGCTAGGCTTTTGTAATTACTCTTTAAATCTTCAAAAAAAGAGTAGGTATGGGTGAGGGCTGGGGCCAGGTTTTAGGCACGGGGAAAGAGAAATATTTATCAATCACATTAAAAACCTTTAAAAATGAAAAGCGTCTCGGGCCTGCTAGGTGGCTCAGTAGGCTAAGCATGTGACACATGATTTCAGCTCAGGTCAAGGTCTCGTGGTTCATGAGATCGAAACTTGTGTCCGGCTCTGCACTGACAGCATGGAGCCTGCGTGGGATTTTTTCTCCCTCTCCCTCTGCCACTCCCCTACTTGCATACATGTGCTCTCTCTCTCTCTCTCTCTCTCTCTCTCTCTCTCAAAATAAATAAGCTTAAGAAAAATCAAAAGCAAAAATCAAAAGAAACATCTGAAAATTCTTTTTAGCTTCCAGAAAACAAGCAATTCTCACATGACATAAATTGCCCCAGAAACAGAAAACACAGCTTGCAATGGAGTATATTCTGTGAATTGAATATCACACTAATGATAAGCCTTGATTACCTGGAAGGAAAACTATAGCTCAATATTTATGACTCTGAGATGAACACATTGAATACAGTAGGGAATGTAAATCTATAATATACTGATACAAAAATCTGCAATGACCAAGTTGGGGTTTTCATGGAATATAAGGACAATGCGATATATGGAAATTTATGCATAAAATACCCTATATTCGTGGGATAAATAAAATAGGAAAATTATGATCATCTCATTAGAGTCTGAAAATTCAGCACCTAATCCTAAGAAAAATATTTAAATATCGGAATAAAATATACACCTTATCATGATGAATAGTGGTTTTTGTAAACCAACTGCCAATAGTGAAATACTAGAATCAGTTTTATAAAATTAAGTAATTTAAGATTTCATACTAACCCAATAAGGCATGGGTCCAAAATGAGAAAAATGAGTATTAAAAAAATAAGAAAGAAACCCAGCCTTATGTATTCATGAAGCATTTACTCAATAACTATTATAATTAGTAAAAGTTCAGTAAAGCACAGAGGAGTATTACAAATGAATAATATCTCTATAGAGTAACAAAGCAAGTTAGAAAACACAACATTAGGGGCGCCTGGGTGGCTCCGTCGGTTGGGCATCTGACTCGATCTCAGCTCAGGTCTTGATCTCAGGGTTGTGAGTTCAAGTTCCGCGTTGGGCTCTGTGCTGGGCATCAAGACCATTAAAAAACAAAACAGAACAACCCACAATGTTAAAAGATACTATTCACAATAGCATGAAAACAACTTGAAGTATCTAGGAAATAACGTTAACATGACATGTAAAGAAGCAAACAAATCTCACTGCAAGGAAAATAAAAACTGGAGCTGCTGGGAAGCCACCCCGTGCCACCGCGTAGACATAGCAACTCCTGGGATTTAAGCAGGGGTCTGTCCTGAGCCCTCCTCAGTGGCCTGTATTTGCACACACTATCACGGCACATAACTTCCTTTATCAAGTTTAACTAGAATCACGTGGAGCTCCCTGCCCCTGCATGCGCGCTCTCGCACCCGGAACGGCAGGAAGCCACAAAGCAGAGAGAGACACGGGACCCTGTCACTGGCCTGACGTGGCCAGAGCCACCGCTGCAAACAGGACAGGCTTGGTGTCATTATACACAGGCAGACTGGTGGGTGACGGGACCACAGAGACCCCAGTGTGCTGCAGTTAGAGAGCATCTCTATAAACACGAAGGTGCGCCACCCCCGTCCCCAGACGCGATAGCGTGGAGGAGTGTAATGTCCCATAACATCACAGTTTAAAACCGGCACACGCAGTGGTGACAAGTTACCCAAACCCCGTGGAAAGGAATATGAACTTGAAGTGGAGGAACCAAGTCAAGGTTATGTTGCAGTCGTGGGGATGGTTTTTCTCCAAGTACATCGAGACTGTACTTTAAGGGATTTTGAGCAAGAAGAAGCTGCTACAGAAGCGTCTTGAAGCCGGGGTAAGGGTGCCCTGCTGCCCGTGCGGGGGGCACGCTCGCTGTCCCTCCACCCTTCTGAGTCTTTAGCCTGAGACCCTGTCATAAAAGACAGATGAACAAGGAGTTCGTTAGCGTGTATATCTCACGTGGGAGTGACCAAGCGGGGAAATGAATGACTCCCCAAGGTGGCTGAGAATTCAGTCTTAAATACCAATTTTAAAAAACGTTTATTTACTTTTTAAACATTTTTAATGTTTATTTTTGAGAGACAGAGAGACAGAACACAAGCAGGGGAGGGGCAGAGAGAGANCACGGAGCTCGAACCCACGAACCGCGAGCTCATGACCTGAGCCAAAACCAAGAGTCAGATGCTTAACCTCCTGAGCCACCCAGGCGCCCCTTAAATGCCAGTTTAATAGGAAAAGGGGAGGAGGGGAGGTAGTTCTCTTGGGGGGTGGCAAATGCTTCCCAGGAAAGATGAATGGCCCTTAGAAGAACAGGCAGGAGGTATGATGTTTTGTGACAAAGTGTGCCTGGGTGTGGTGTCACTTCCAGTCTCCTGTGCCTGGGCTGCGGACACCCCGGGGGCATCGATGACAGCGGAGCTCCTGCTGGGAATCTGTCTTCAGGCAGGTTAGGGGAGTTCAGAGAAACCCTCTCCCTGCATTTGGGATGGTGGATGGCAGAGGGCTGGACAGAATCGTTGCTCCCTTGCTTTCAAATTTACAGTGACATAAATAACATGATCCGGGTCATCCTGTGCCTGTCGTTGGCTTATCGGATGATTATCAGAAGGCTTGGTGGCTCCATCTGTAAGATCACAATTTCTAAGTCCTTTGCCAATCTGCTTTGCCACCAGAAACCTAAGAAATTGCCAGTTTTACTACACCCTAGTGAGCAGTGGGTATTATCAGAGTTGAATTGTTTGGTTAAAGTCCTTAGGCAAAAAGATACTAAATTTTTGAGTGTTTAAGATTTTTTTAAAAAATTGGTTTGAGAGAGAGAGAGGGAGAGAGAGGGAGAGAGAGAGAGAATGAATCAGCGGTGGAGGGGCAGAGAGAGAGGGAGAGAGTCCTAAGCAAGCACCACCCTCCACGCTGAGCCCAACGCCCGGCTGATCCCATGAATCCCACAAACCACGAAATCATGACCTGAGATGAAATCAAGAGTCAGATACTTAACCCACTGAGCCACCCAGGCGCCTCATAGACACGAAGATTTTCAATGTATTCTCACTTTGTTTTTCTTTCCCCCAAATTATAACTAGATAGTTCCTTTTGCTGGGACATCATTAAATATCTCCGAGACAAGATGAGCAGAGAAGACATGCAATACATACTCTTTCACCCGGAGGTTTGGGAGCAGCTGGTGGACAGAAGCGGTTTGGACAGGTAATCCCTGAACAGCGATGTGTCGGGGGGTGGGGGGGGCAGGGAATCAATGGAACGTGGGCTGATGTGCTCAGGGCCACAATCCCAGCCTCTAGAACAGCGTTTGGTGCAGAGCTGACACTCAGGACATTTCAATGAGGGCAGGAAATTGGATTGTTAATATCCGAATTCTGTCGCTAGGCTGTCGTCAGCCTCACGGTAAGAAACCCACAAATGTGTTCCAACCAAGTGGACCGAAGAGTTCATCGTGCCCTCTCGTGTGCCTCCCTTTGCAATCGGAAATGTGCGGAAGGGTGGGGGGAAAGCATTTACACATCCTCATACAACAGTTTCTTAGGAAAGTAAATCAAACACCTCTGGCGAGCACATTACCGGCCGCTGAGACACCAGCCTGTTAGTGCACCGATTCCTAGAAGCAGAATTTGCTCAGTTTCCCCCAGAGTGGCTACACTTGCCCCATCCCAGCTCGCGTCACCAGAACGTCTGGGCCTTGAGACCCAAACTCCTCACAGTGCACGGCCTTTAGCTGGACGCTCAGGCCGCGCAGGGAAGCTCGGCTGCGTTGTGCTCATTCGTAATGGACTCTGCAGCCCAACAGAGGCCGAACCTACTCTTGCCCAAGTGTCCGTGAGCCCCGGGAAGTGAGTGGCAGGTCTACTCCGTGCTCTCAAACTGTAAAATCTTCCTGAGACGTGCGAACCAGAGCTGCCGGCCCTTTCAGGATGGGGACGAGCCTTTCCACGTACCCCTGACCTTGGCCCAGCCTCCCTCCACGTGGCCGTCCTCTTTAGACGATCTCCCTCACGGTGCCGCCGGTCAATCCTGAAGCGGCTCAGAACAGTGTCCTTCCCACATGCTGCTGGCTCAGGAGCCCCCCTTGGGCCAGAGTTAATTAGTTCACTCGCACGGTGCCCGCGCAGAGAGATGGATTTCTCTTTCTCGGGAATAGGAGCCTCGGCCAGCAGGTGAGGCCAACCAGAGGCTCTGGGAAGCTGGAGTCCCGGGTTCTGACCCTAATTCCATCTCACAGTGGGTTGTCATGTAGGGAAGGTCACCTTGCCCTTGGGCCAGCGTTCTCCTCTGTGACTGAGGGAGCAAACGCGGCAGATGGGCTCTTTCCTTCTGTGCCGGGCCTGCAGAGAACAGCACGGGCCGATGTGACGTTCTTTCTCAGAGCCTAGACGTGCACCGAGATACTGTGAACGTGGTCTGGACACCCTCCCAGTAACGGCAGGGGAGTGGACACCTTTGCCGTCTATGAACAGATGATCTGGGGAGGCTTCCACCTTGAACACCCTATAGATAGAAGACAGGTGGGAGGGGGGCCGACCTCCTAGGTGAACAGGGATGTCCCAAAGAAAATTCCAGGCAATGGGGCGCCTGGGTGGCTTAGTCGGTTAAGCGTCCGACTTTTGCTTAGGTCATGATCTCGCGGTTCGTGGGTTCGAGCCCGCGTTGGGCTCTGTGCTGTCAGCTCAGAGCCTGGAGCCAATTTCGGAGTCTGTGTCTCCCTCTGTCTCTGACCCTCCCCTGCTCACGCTGTCTCTCTCTCTCTCCTAGAAATAAATAAAAAATATTAAAAAAAAAAATTCCAGGCAAGCCTTTAATTTTTAAGTTTATTTTAATTTTATATTTTTGTGATCTGTTCTCCAGATTCTCTTCTTTGTTTTATAAGTTATTTATTTATTTTGAAAGAGAGAGCCAGTAGAGGAGGGGGCAGAGAGAGAGGGAGGCAGAGGATCCAAAGCAAGGATCCAAAGCCCCCGACGCAGGGCTCGAACTCACAAACCATGAGATCATGACCTGGGCCAAAGTCAGACGCTTAACCAAGTGAGTCACCCAGGTGCCCCTGAGCAAGTCTTTTTTTTAAGAGAGTGACATGGGGACAGGGAAGGACGTCCAGAGGCCCCTCCTGCTTCCCTGGGCAAGAGTCTACAGTTGGCTGGTCTACCTAGGCATCGCCCAGGGAGCAGGGGGCTCTGATGAGATCGTCAAGGGTCTCTTTATGGAGGCCGTGAGGCTGCGTGGTCTCAGCATAGTTTTTCCACAAGCCCCGCCTTCTTTCCCAAACACCTACTCTCCAGCATTGCTCCGGTATTCCCGAAACCTGTGCCTAGTCTGTTGTAGGCACTCAAGAAGGAGACAGGAGCAAACCGAGGGGTCACACTCTGTTCCGTGCTGCAGAAGGCTGACTGCAGCAGCCTGCACCATCCAGTGGGGGCCCCCTGGGAAGCTCCCAGTCCTATCAGAGAAATTCACTGACCGGCCATTTTTCTCAAAGACTCTGCAGAACGCCGGTGTTCCGGGAGCTGGACCAAAGGGATTCCACAGGAAAATTGACCGATGGCAGGCCCTTCTCCAAAGTCTAGGGAAAATCTGAGTTAATGGAGGGAATTTTCTCAGGGGAACATGTTTTTTCTTCCCCATCACTCTTTCTTCAGATCACGTGATCCCCCTTGCCTGTTCACGAGCGAACAGAGCAGAAGCGTCTGTGTCTGAGCGCGGCCAGGCTTCCCAAACAACACAACACTGGCAAGAGGGGTAATAATCCATGGGCCCTCATATGGAAGATATTACATTGTAGTCAGGGTCTCACTGAAGGTTCTCCCTCCTTTTCCTTTGGAAGTGAGGGTTATTTGACTAACTTCCTGAAATAGTTCGAATACACGCACATGATACAAAACTTAAAAGGAACAGAAGGGCAAACTGTAACAAGTAAATCTCCCTCAAAACCTTTTCCCAGCCTCCCGGCTTTTTTCCCCGGAAGCAACCACAATTTCCAGGTAGATCCCCTTTTAACATAAAAAAAGAAAATCGAGCATTTCCTCTCTCTGTAAGGTGTTAGGACTCTTATTTCCCTGGATAACATTGCTCACAACCTGTTCTATATGTATACATTATGTACATATGCATATATATGTATATGTGTATTCATTAAGAAAAGATTACAGAAGTCGGTCAATTCTTTCAGGGTGCATTTTTTTTTTTAAATTTCTAGGAGAGAGAGAGAGACAGCGTGAGCAGGGGAGGGTCAGAGAGAGAGGGAGATACAGACTCTGAAACAGGCTCCAGGCTCTGAGCTGGCTGTCAGCACAGAGCCCGACACGGGGCTCGAACCCACGAACCGCGAGATCATGACCTAAGCGAAAGTCGGACGCTTAACCGACTAAACCACCCAGGCGCCCCATTCAGGGTGCATTTTATTCATCACATCAGTCTCCGTTATGGGCAGAAGAGAGCTGGCTGTCCATGGGTGAGTGGACTGGAAAGCCAGTCTGGACACGCCACGCAATCGCTTGAACTGGTGTCTCCTGCTAGAAACACACAGTCCCCTGGGGATTCTGGCCACAGAGAGGGACCCTCTGTCATGCCGCTCCCTACCTGCCCCTTGATTCTCAGGGCCCTGCTCCCTGAGTGTGTTAGAGAACTCTGATCACCAGAACTTTGTAGCTTACTGCTGAGCCTGCCCTCGAGTTGGAAAACTAACCATGTGATGTGACCCTGTCCACAGGGATGAGGCCAGCATGCTGTACTACATCACGATGGAAGAGCTGACACAGCACAAGGAAGCGTCCATGCCAGGAGACCTATCGGAGGAGGAAAAACTCTTTCTCCTCTGTTTCCCCTTGCAGAAGCATAAGCTGGAAAAGAGTATCAAAGAACTGCACGCTATTGCCGACGAAGTGGATGCAACGCATAAGATGCTTGCCAAGACCAGCCTGGTGGCCAGCTCCTCAGGCACAGTCTCCGGCATCCTAAGCATCTTGGGTTTGGCCCTGGTGCCTGTGACAGTAGGGGGGAGTCTGATGCTCTCAGTGGCAGGGCTGGGCCTGGGGGCGGCCGCTGCTGTCACCAACGTGTTGACGAGTGTCTTAGAAAATAGAAGCAATATGGAAGCCAGAGAAAGAGCCAGCAGCCTGGTGCCTCTGCACACAACGATTGAGAACAAAGCTTTGGAAGACACAAGGTTGTATGACAGTGTTGTGTGTGTTGACAGGTGTGTCAGACTCTTCAAGAAGGTCAAGGAACTCCGTGCCTACCAGGTGGCCAAAGCCAACTCCAGCTTCATGACGAAGGTCTATACGGCCGTAAGCCATCTCCCCTTCTGGAGGGCGGGAAGGATGTAGAGAGCAGCCGAGGCCTCAGTCCTGTCCCTGAGCAAAGGTGTCCGGGTGCTGGGTGCTGTGGGGACTGGCTTGTTCCCTTTGCAAGACGTGCAAGACCTCCTACAGAGCTGGAAGCACCTGGAGGAAGGGGCGAGGGCAGAGACGGCCGAGGAACTGCGGAGCCTCGCCAAGGAGCTGGAGCAGAGGCTGAGGCAGCTCACGCGGCGCTACAGGCGGTCTCTCCAGGGGCAGGGCTGTCGGAGGGGCACGTTCCGGAAGCAGGAGGTAGGAAGGGGTGCGGAAGGCAGATGTGGTCCCCGTCTTCCTAGAGCTTCCCATGAGAGGGAATGCGGAGTAGACAGACGCATACACACACTCATGATCACGACTGTCCTTTCTTCAGAGACAGGACTCTGCCCAGGCCCCTCAGCTAAAGTAGGTTCCTCCTCTGCTTTCCAGAATCCCACTGTTTTCTCTCAAGGCGCTGAGCGCATACTTTGGAAATCACATAGTTCATGTAGGTCTTCACCGTCTGTCTTCCTGTACGGTAGACCCTCCGGGAGGACAGGGATGTGTCTGCAGTTTCCCGCAGCACGTGGCACACCAGGGGGTACCACAAACATGTGTTGGATGACATGAGGTGGGGTTTCAAATGAGTTGGGAAAGGATTTTTATTTGAAGAACAGTTGATAGTTTAGACTCTCTTATTTGGGGGCATTAAATATCTAGCTGTACAAACGGAAGTGAAAACCACTACCGGGAACATAAAGGAGGATTTCAAAACTCCTAGTCAGTTTTTCAGAGAGTATGGAGTTAGGTTGGGTAGCAAAGCCGCCACCTGAGACCCTGGAGAGGGACACGCGAGTCTTTGCTGGAGGTGTGGAGGCTCATAAATTCATTCCTTCATTCATTTGTTCACTCGACAGATTCTACTTTACTTTTTTAAATTTAATTTTTTTAATTTTAGAGATAGTGTGAGCAGGCAAAGGGGCAGGGAGAGAGAGAGAGAGACAGAGAGAGAGAGACAGAGAGAGAGACAGAGAGAGAGAGAGAGAATTCAAGCAGGCTCCATGCCCAGCACAGAGTCCAATGCAGGGCTCGAACCCACAACCCTGGGATCATGACCTGAGTTGAAATCAAGAGTCAGACGCTCAACTGGCTGAGCCACTGAGGCGTCGCCTGGACAGATTTTAATCAGCTGAGGTCCGCGACAGGGTCCGAGGGCCGAAGAGAATGTTTCCAAACTTGGCTGCGTGTTGGAATCGCCTGGGAAGTTTTAACAAATATGAATGAGCAGGTGAATCCCGCTTGCTCCCAGGGACTGGGGTGTAATTGATCTGGGGTATGACCTGGACTTGGGGGGCGGTGATGTAAGGACCCTCAGGTAATTCCATTCTATAGCCGGGTTTGGGAAACTTTGCTTCAAGGTGTGAGGTGTTCTTACTCTACTTTTATTCTCTGGGTACATATTCTAACTTCTTTTTTTTAAATGTTTATTTATTTATTTTTGAGAGAGAGAGAGAGACAGAAACAGAGACAGAGAGAGAGAGAGAGAAAGAGCATGAGCTGGGGAGGGGCAGAGAGAGCGGGAGACAAAGAAGCCCAAACGGGCTCCACGCTGTCAGCAAAGAGCCCGAGGTGGGGCTCAAACTCCTGAGTTGTGAGATTCTGACCTGAGCTGAAACCAAGAGTCGGCCGCTTAACCGACTGAGCCGCTCAGGCGCCCCATATATTCTAGCTTCTTAATAACCAGCAGGAGATTTGGGGGTAAAACTATGAGAGGATTCATATTCTAAAGGGTCTTGCGTGGCTGCCTCCTTGTCTGTCATGGAGGGCGAGCTTCGGCCAGGTCATTGGGAGCAAAGGCAGTCCCTGCTCTAATGGCCCTGGGGACCCAGCAGGGAGACAGATCTCAGATGAGCCATTAACAAGGAAGAGAGGCACAAAGGTACAACACAAGGGTCACAGCGGGCTGTGGGAGACCTGACAGGTGTCCGGGCCCCCGGGTGGGCAGGGCGTGGGGAGAGAAGCTGGCGCCTTCCGATTCTGCTTCGCGCACGCGCAGTCCTGGGCTTGCGTCTCTGCTGGTCACCTCGCTGAGCCCCGCGCGCACATTCCAGACAGAGGGGCCATTCGTTAAGGGCTTCAGTGCACAGACACTCACCGGGCACCTCTCTGCCGGCAGCACTCCAGGCCCGGCTGCACGAGAGTCACAGAAGGACCGGGTGTGGAAGGCGAGCCACTTGCCATCCTGGGCATGGCTGGATGCCCAGGTGAACCTTCTGGAAGATTCCAATTATGCCCCAGACGTGAGTAAACTACTCTCATTTCCTCTTTGTCCTCGCCGGTTAGGCTGCCTCCATGGAACCTTGGTTTAGCAGAGGCAAAATACAAGTGTCCAACTAAGAAAACTCAGGATAGGGAAAGTTAATGATGACGGAAGGGGCCCGTGGTAATCCCTGGGGACTCCAAAAATGCTCGGGATGGAAAGAAAATGTGTGAGAGACAAGATTTTCCATGTGTGCAGATGGGGTTGGAGGCCAAGGAGACTTAAATATGCATGTTAATTAAGGTTAAAGACTTAAAACACGTGTCTTTTCCAAATTATACATAGATACACAGTATGTTTAGAATTAAAGTTTTTTTAAAAAAAAAACTTCATTTTTATAATTTTTTAAATGTTTGTTTATTTTTGAGAGAGAGATAGTGTGAGCAGGGGAGAGTCATAGAGAGAGGGAGACACAGAATCCGAAACAGGCTCCAGGCTCTGAGCTGTCAGCACAGAGCCCAACCTGGGGCTCGAACTCACAGGCCACAAGATCATGACCTGAGCCAAACACTTAACTGTCTGAGCCACCCAGGCATCCTTCCTGCATTTTAAAGTAAATTTTGCTCTACAACCCCTCCACCCGTTCATACCCTGTCCCCACTCTGTCAATCAGGACACGGGGAGTGTGCTGCGCACTTGCAGATCTGACCTACGGCCCCAGTGCCCTGGAAGGAAGAGTCAGAGATTTACAAAAAGCCCTTACTGAATGTTGTGCCTTCTTTGGAACAGAATTTGTAATCGTGAAAAGTTAGACACAGTTAACATGTTCCAATGTTAGGAGACTGGTCAGGGACAACTATTCATCCACTTGGGAGAATATAACGCAACTGTCAAAACGGTGTTCGCGAGAGCCAGTCATTAGATTAGCAAGGAAAATGTCGATTTTATCAAGTTATGGGAGAAAAGCAGGTTGAAAACTATGTACACTTCGTCACCTCGTATCTAACTGGGGGAAACGGGGCAGGGTCCCACAGCAGCCGTCTCTGTCTATGGATGACCGTGGTTACCTTTACCTGCTCTCCGCCTTTCTGTAGTTGTCAAGTTTCCTATGATGTGAATTACTGTTGTTCGACATGGAAAGAATAGATAATAAATATTGACATCAAAATTACAGAGCTGCTAAATTAAAAAAAAGATTTTGTTTATAACGTTTATTTATTTACTTACTTATTTTTAAATATTTTTATTTATTTCTGGGAGAGAGAGAGAGAGAGAAACAGCGTGAGCAGGGGAGGGTCAGAGAGAGAGGGAGACACAGACTCTGAAATAGGCTCCAGGCTCCGAGCTGGCAGTCAGCACAGAGCCCGACACGGGGCTCGAACCCACGAACCGCGAGATCATGACCTAAGCGAAAGTCGGACACTTAACCGACTAAGCCACCCAGGCGCCCCAATGTTTATTTATTTATTTTTGAGAGACAGAGAGAGACAGAGCATGAACAGAGGAGGGTCAGAGAGGGAAGGAGGCAGAATCCGAAGCAGCTCCAGGCTCTGAGCTGTCAGCCTAGAGCCCGACGTGGGGCTCGAACTCATGAACTGTGGGATCATGACCTGCGCTGAGGTCAGATGCTTAACCGACTGAGCTACCAGGCACCCCAAAATTAGATTTTTTAAAAAGGAGGACCACACCCCATAGCCTGTTGGACTGACTTTAGTTTCTTAAATCATTTCAATGAATACAGCCTCCTCCTCACTACTGACTGAAGCCAGAGTGGGAGGAGAATGCGTAGGTTTGCTAGGAAGACCACTCCCATGGCTGGAAACCAAGGAAGGCTAGTCTTTTGGGTTCTCAGACCCGATTCCGACATGTGTGTGTATGCGCGGGCGTGTATATAACCAACACATTAAGGTAGAACATGCTGGACTGTTCCACCATTAGAAAACTCTAGGCTAACTTGACTGATTCGTGAGCCTGTTTTGCAGATGTTGAACAACCACCAGTGAGACTGGCAACGGCAGGAGCACCCTGGGAAGAATGCGTGCGACCATGCAGGAGGGACCAGGAGCGAGCGAGAGCAATGCCTGTGAGGACGCACCCCCAGGTCTCTCCCCACACGTCACACTCACACTACGATTTTGGAACAGGTATCCCATGAGGAAACTAGAGTCCAGAATGCACTTGCTCAGAAAGGAAGACACCTGCCCTTTCCTGTGTCCAAGTAGCATATTTCATTCAACTTCTGTGATTACCTTGTCCTTAAACATGCCCGACCCCAACCCTTTGGGCAGCAGAGCTGAGGCTTGTTTGGCTGCTCTCAAATAATCCCCTGATGCACAAACCGTGTCTCAGTGACTGGCTTTGCCATGCACCATGTAGAACTCAGGTTCGGTTCCAGGTGTGTATAGGCTTCCGCACACCCCTACGAGCAACTCCGCGATACCAGCAGGGGGCTGAGAATTCAGTTCAGTGCTGACACGGTCTGTCTCAAGAGACTTCATCACATTCCAAAGGGTAAGGTTCAGTTCCACAAGCCTGAAGCCAATTACGAGCCCAGGTGGTGGTCAATCAGAGGTTCCCATGAGCCCCTCCTTGGATTCTATTAATTTGCTACAGCAGCTCAAAGAACTCAAGGAACCCACTTCCTCACAAGATTACCGACTGATTACAAAGGAAATTAAAGAATATGACTGGACAGCCAGATGAAGAGATACAGAGGGTGAGGACCTAAACAAAGGAGCTTCTGTCCTAGCTAAAATTTGGGGCCCAACACGGTGGCATGTGGAGGTGTTTTGGTTTCTCCGATTTGGAAGCTCACTGAACCCTCTTCATTTTGGGGTTTTATGGAGCCTGCATTACAGAGTCATGATTGTTTAACTCATTGGCCATTGGATGGTTCAACCTTCAGCCCCTCTCCCCTTCTGGGAAATCAGTCTCTACTCAGGTTGGTTTCCCTAGCAACCAGCCCCCATCCTTAGGTGTTTCCCCAAGTTCACCTCCTGTGGACACACTACACACTGTGAATAACAAGGCACCCATTTCACCTTAAAGTCTCTGAAGCGTTTTCAGGAACTGAGGATGAGACCAAATATTAAAGCACAAGGTGTACCCATTGCTCTTACCACTCAGGAAATTCCCAGGGTTTGGGAAGCCAGCAACTGTGGATGAACCAAATATATATGAAAAATATATTTGGTCATTTGAATGAATGACCAAATGTATATATTTATTATAAATCACAGTATTGCTCTGAGGTAGTCTCCAACCTGTTCATTCATCCATCTCACCTATTCATTTGCCCATTAATCTCATCCATCCATCTCATCCATCCATCCGTCCATCCACCCATCCCATCCATCCACCCATCCACCCATCCATCCATCCATCCATCCATCCATCCATCCATCCATCCATCCATTCATCCATCCATCCCATCTATCCATCCATCCATCCATCCATCCATCCATCCATCCATCCGTCCATCTGTCCATCCAGCCATCCACCCATATAAATACTTACCAAACCTATCAAGTGAAAGGCACCTTTCTACACAGTGGGATAGAGCAGTGAACAAAACACATCCCTTCCTTCATGGGGTTTGTATTCTCACGGTGGTGGTGGGAGAGGCAGACAAGAAACACAATAAATAAGTAAATTATACAGTATATATAAGGTAATGGATATCAGGGAGAAGGATAAATCTCGGAAGGAGGATGCGGAGTGTGGGGTGGGGCAAGAACACAATTTTAAATAAGAAAACCTCTGAGGGAAAACCTCAGAGAGGCACTCATCTGAGCAAAGACCTGACGGCGGCAGCCGAGAAGATACCTGGGAGGAGAGCATTCCGGACAGAGGGGTGACAAAGGTGACATGGCCAGTAAGGTTAGGGAGCTGCAAGGAGGCTGTGTGCCAGGAGCAGAGTAATGGCTTGGGGACACAAAGAGAGGATAGGAGATGAGGTCAGAGAGGCAGGTGGAGGCCAAAGGTGCCGTGTCTTACAAGCTATGGTAGGATTTTGACTTTTACTGAGCGAGATGGGAAAACGTTGGAAGGTTTCAAGCGGAAGGCGACGTAATCTACCTTAGATTTTAACAGCATCCCTCTGGCTGTTGTGTGGGGAAGAGACCACAGGGGCAAGGCTGTCACAGGGATACCAGTTAGCAAGTTACCGAGACGATCCTTGGGAGAGAAGATGGTGGCTTGAAGGGGTGTGGTGGCCGTGGAGGAGGTGAGAAGTGTCAGGTCCTGGACCTGTTCTGAAGGTAGAGCCCACAGTCGTTCGTGGACTGGATGTGTGGTGGGAGAGAAAAAGAAGAGCCAGCGTAAGGCCACGGTGTGAGCCTGAGCAGCTGGTCGTTACCCGAAACGGGTTTTGTGGCCGTAGGAGTGTAGGGCAAGATCAAGTTGCTCAGTTTGGACACGTGAAGTTCGAGATACCCAGCAGGCAAGCAGGTGGAGATGTTGAGTAGACAGAGAGACATGCGTGTCTGGACTCAAGATGCTGGGTCTCCAACAGCAAATTGGTGAGAGAGACAAATGTGCACATAGATATTGAAAATCATAAGAATGAATCGGGTTATCAAAGATGTGAGCATATGTATGAAAGAGCAGATGTACAAGGTCAGTGCCCCGGGGCACCCCGGCTTGAAGAGGATGGGGAGAAGTGGGGGAGCCATCAAAGGACACAGAGAAGGCGCAGCTGCCCAGGTGGGCAGGGAACCGGGAGTGGGTGTCCAGGGAGCCAAACGAAGAAAGCCTCAAGGACAGTGAGGTTTGAGCCCTGATCTGATTTAGCAACGTGGAGACCGTTGGTGGCCTTGACAAGAGCAGTGATGGCGGAGCAGTAGAAGA
This sequence comes from Crocuta crocuta, assembly GCF_008692635.1. Classification (NCBI taxonomy): domain Eukaryota; kingdom Metazoa; phylum Chordata; class Mammalia; order Carnivora; family Hyaenidae; genus Crocuta; species Crocuta crocuta. The sequence goes on from NW_027529624.1 coordinate 5,496,732, forward strand.
TGAAAGCTTGGCTGGAGAGGGTTTAAAGAGAAGGAGGAAGGAAACTGGAGACTAAGTACAGACAAAGCTTTTGAGATTTTCTGGAGAAGCTTCCAGAAAAATGGAGCAACCACTGCGGGGACGGAAAGCAAGGAGTGGAGGACAAGGAAGGAAATAGCATTTTTAAAGATAGACGAAATATTAACACGGTTCTGTGATGGTGGGGAGGACGCAATCACGAAGAGATGATGGTGCCAATGCCCGGGGGCTGCCCCCTACCCTTTCAGCTCCTGGTGCCCATGTTGGCCTGCAAGCTGGGCTGGAGCCCTGTTTCTAGACTTTACATACCTGCCTGGACCTCCGGGTCCGCTCCATCCTATTTCCCCCCACCTCCTGCCACATGGTGGTTAGAAATACCAGGCAATAGGGGCGCCTGGGTGGCTGAGTCGGTTAAGCGTCCGACTTCGGCTCAGGTCACGATCACACAGTTTGTGGGTTCGAGCCCCGCATCTGGCTCTGTGCTGATGGCTAGCTCAGAGCCTGGAGCCTGCTTTGGATTCTGTATCTCTCTCTCTCTCTCTCTGACCCCCTCCTTGCTCATGCTGTCTCTTAGAAATAAATAAAAAACATTAAAAAAAATACGAGGCAATAAAATCGGATATGTGACATTTGGCAGGTAAGTTCTCATTTTTCACACTTTTTTTTATTTAAAAATTTTTTAAATGTTTATTTTTGAGAGAGAGAGACAGAGTGAGAGAGGGAGAGGGGCAGAGAGAGAGAGGGAGACACAGAATTGGAAGCAGGCTGCAGGCTCTGAGCTGTCAGCAGAGTCCAACGTGGGGCTCGAACTCACAAACTGTGAGATCATGACCTGAGCTGAAGTCAAACGTTTAACCAACTGACTGAGCCACCCGGGTGCCCTTTTCACACACTGGAAGAGGGTATCGCCCTGAGGAGGCTTCTGGGCTATTCCCGATCAGCAATAAGGTTCATTCCAATCTTCCCAACCTGAGGAATCGTCATGCACACCCAGAAACCCCTTGATTCTCATCCCTCTCTCCTCTCAAAAAAGAAAAGAGGAACTAATGACTGTTTACTATGCACTGGGAACTGTGCTAAATGCTTTACCAAGTTAATTGAATGAAACAGCCCATAGTTATTGCTTAGCGCTTTGTAGACATGTGCTGAGTACTCTATAAATATTGTCCTACTTCATCCTTGCAGCCCCCTCCCCGACTACCGTACATACATGTATCATCTCCAAATTATAGGTGAGGAAGCTAATGCACAGAGACATTGTTCAAGGTTGATTGTTCAAGGTCGACCAGTTAACAGGTGGCCTCTCAGGGATGGAACTCAGAAACCTCTTGAGTCTTGACTATTTGCTCTTTTTTTCCCCCCTCTGAGAGAGAGAGAGAAAGAGAGAGAGAGAGAGAGAGAGAGACAGCATGAGCAGGGGAGGGTCAGAGAGAGAGAGAGGGAGACACAGAATCCGAAACAGGCTCCAGGCTCTGAGCTGGCCGTCAACACAGAACCTGATGCGGGGCTTGAACCCATGAACCGTGAGATCATGGCCTGAGCTGAAGTCAGACACCTAACCGACCGAGCCACCCAGGTGCCCCTTGACTCATTGCTCTTAACCACTACCCTACCCTGCCATGGCTAAGTGCCCCGATTAGGAGGGGCCCCTGGGTGGCTCAGTCTTGATTTCGGCTCAGGTCGTGATCTCAAGGTTCGTGAGTGTGAGCCCTGCCTTGGACCATGTGTTAACTGTGCAGAGCCTGCTTGGGATCTTCTCTCTCCCTGTCCCTCCCCACTCTCTCTCTCTTTCAAAATAAATAAATAAACATTAAAAAAAAGTGTCCCGATTAGGAAATAGGGGCTCGGAGAGACTAAGTGACTTTCTCAAGGTCATGCCATTAAGGAGCAGTCGGGCTGGAATTCGGTCGTGTCTGGGTTTGCAGGCTGGGGCGGACATTTTAACTTTGTCTAAGTGAGCCAGTGCTGACATCGCTTACTTTTAAACATTGTGTGGAGATTTCGTGTTGTTTACACTAGCGTGCACACACCAAGGTTAGCATTTATATTCAGCTTGTACCTGGTGGGAGAATCTTCACATGCACTGATCTAAACTCTTCCAGAGATTTCTGGAGCCTTGTGGTTTGTCTAGGGCAAGAGTCAGCAAATGATGGTGAAGGGGCCAAATCTGGTTCACCACTTGTTTTTGTAAATAAAGTTTTATTGGAGCGCAGCCACCCCCATTTGTTTGTGGGTAGCCTCTGGTTGCTTTCCTGCTATAATGGTGGACTTGAGTGGCTGTGACGGAGGCCAGGTGGTCTGTAACACCTGATAAGCAGATATTGAGGGGCACCTGGGGGGCTCAGTCGGTTAAGCGTCTGACTTCAGATCAGGTCATGATCTCATGGTTTGTGGGTTTGAGCCCCGTGTCGGGCTCTGTGCTGACAGCTCAGAGCCTGGAGCCTGTTCCAGATTCTGTGTCTCCCTCTCTCTCTCTGTCCCTGCCCTGCTCATTCTCTCTCTCTCTCACTCTCTCAAAAATAAAAACATTTTTTAAAAAAACCTTCAAACATTGATTATCTGATGCTTTACAGAAAGTTTGCTGACTTCTGGTCTAAGTGTTTCTTTTTTTAAGAAATTTTTAATAGTTTATTTTTGAGACAGAGAGAGACAGAACATGAGTGGGGGAGGGGCAGAGAGAGAGGGAGACACCAAATCTGAAACAGGCTCCAGGCTCTGAGCTGTCAGCACAGAACCTGATGCGGGGCTCAAACCCACGAACCACAAGATCATGACCTGAGCTGAAGTCGGATGCTTAACCGACTGAGCCTCCCAGGCGCCCCGATCTAAATGTTTCAAAAGAAGCAACTTAAGGGGCGCCTGGGTGGCTCAGTCGGTTGAGCATCTGACTCTTGGTTTCGGCTCAGGTCGTGAGCTCACCGTTTTGTGGGTTTGAGCCCCGCGTCAGGCTCTGTGTTGGCAGCGCAGAGCCTGCCTGGGACTCTTTCTCTCCCCCTCTCTCTGCCCATCCCCCAGTCGTGCTGTCTTTGTCTCTCTCAAAATAAACTTTAAAAAAGATAGAAAAAAAAAAGAAGCAACGTTCGAGTATCCAGAATTCTGGCTTTTGAAATGGGAAACTGCCACCCGTGCACCGGGAAGTTGTCATTTCAGAACCGAGACGGAGCCCAAGGGCAATGGTGAAGCCACAGTGACTCTGAGGACACGTTCACACCTGCCCCCTTCGGCTGCAGCACCACAGCCCCTTGAGCAAGCTCGAGGGACAGCCTGGAGGAGTCTTTACTGTTGGCCTGCGGGGAGGCCGGGCGACAGCCTCCCTTCCTGCCCTCGCGGAGCTCACATCCCATCTCGTCATGTGCCTCCTTCTCCCAGTGTAGACGACACAAGGGGCCGAGGATGGCGGTACAAAGGCGATGCCAGGAGCTCAGCCACAAGAGGGATGGCCGGGCTGGCGCGCGGGGGGGCCTCTAACAGGTGCCTTGTGAGCCGTCGGGGAGGGGGGGTGTTTCCTCTACCTTTTTGGGGGGGTAGGGGGAAGGGGAGACAGGGATGGTCCTTAGCTCTTCTGGTTTGGGCTCCTCATTATTGATTCTGAGCCTGGAAAGATGGTCTGGAGGCAGGGCTGTAAGGTGCTTCCGGTGCCTGGGTAGGAGTTGGGAATTTTGCTCACCGGAAACAGGTTTCCATGGAGATGGGCGGGAGGGAGCCTGAGAACCGGCGTGTCCAGGGAGAGTGGTGGCTGAGGCGCACAGACCCGTGGCCCTTGCGTTCAGCTGGTCACAGAAAAGACAGNCCCCAGCATCTGACTCTCGATCTCGGCCCAGGTCATGATCTCACGGGTTTGTGAGTTCGAGCCCCGTGTCGGGCTCCACACGGACAGTGCAGAGCCTGCTTGGGAGTCTCTCTCACTCCTCTCTCTGTCCCTTCCCTACTTGCTATCTCTGTCTCTCTCAAAATAAATAAATCAATGCAAAAAAAAAAAAAAAGAGATTAACTGATGTTATTTTTTAGAGGAGTTTTGAAGCAAAACAGTGGAAGTTTTGCCTTTGGGACCGTGGAGAGAGACATCGACGCCAGCCCTTCTAAGTGGGCTTCTCGGTCTTCCCTCGGGAAGACTCTGGAAGTCTCCGGCCTTTGAGGCGATGGCAGGATCCCCAACCATTTAGCGAGGCGGGTTCCAGCCTGGGCGCGGGCCAGCATCGCCTTCTTCTTCACAAGTTCGGGGACCCAGATCTCGGCCCAGCCGTGCGGCCTGGGTTTGTAAAGGGTGGCGCCGCGCAGCTCTGCTCCACAACCGCAGGGCCCGGCGGGCCGAGAACAGATCAGGCAGTTTCCAATCCTTGCGTCGTTTCCCTGACTCGGGGCAGGTTTGGATACGACTCAGTCCAAGTACTGGTGCCATCGAGAAGGAGAAGGGACTTGGCTCCAAGGGGAAGACAGACACTGTTGGGGGGTGGGGGGGGCGCCCGGGCACGCTGTCTTCCGCCCTGGGACCCGGCGTGGTTTTTGGCCCGATCTTCACCTGGGGAGGTCATTTCTGCTGTCAACACCAGCAGCCAGCCTCTCCGCGTTGGGAGGGACTCCACGGGGCACCCGGGGCACCTGCACGTTCTGTGCACGGGGACGCTGTGGGGCGGCGACGGCCAAGGGCACACGGCTGGCTCCGGCCGAGAGAAGGAGCGCCCGGCCGGTTCTCCTTGCCCTCACGTCCTCTCTTCAAACCCAGACCACGGTGGCCTCGGCCGCCATCACCATAGCCGTTGGCCGCTCGGGTTCGCGGAGCCGAGGGCACCGTCCAAGCCCCTCTCTGTGGAGACACAGGGACGGGGGAGCCGCCTTCCCGACCCTCGTCCTCGAGTTGTCTTGTGTTTCACGTGAGATCTCTGGGGACTGTCCACGCCCGTCGCGTCCCAGGCTGCGTGTTCCGGACCCGTCTCTCTGTGGCACCTTCAGTACCGTTTATACGATGGCGGGCAGGTGCCCAGCGAGGCGGCAGGCACCAGACATGGCTGATGGCTCTCTGTCCTCTGGAGGCTCTGTCTCTGGGAGGAAAGACGGGAACACCGTCCGCAGCCGAAGGCCCAGCGTCTCCGGGCCTGGTCTTCTAGTGGCGCCAGCGGATGCCTGTGCGTCACCTGCGCTCGTGTGGTTAGTGGGTGCTGCAGGCGCGGGCCGAGCGGATTCAAAGAAAATCTTCTTAGTTAAAGTCTGTCAAGCAGAAAGAAGGGTGTGGGTGCGAAGGGGTCTACGGGGGGCGCCTGGGGGCTCAGTCGGTTGAGTGTCCGACTTCGGCTCAGGTCATGATCTCACGGTTCGCGGGTTCGAGCCCCGCGTTGGGCTCTTTGCTGACAGCTCGGAGCCTGCCTGGGATTCTTTCTCTCCCTCTCTTTCTCTGCTCCTCCCTGAACTGAAAAAAATAACTTAAAAAAAAAGATGACTTTTTAAAAAATGTTTATGTTTTAGAGAGAGAGAGAGAGAGTGGGGAGGGTCAGAGAGAGAGAGAGGGAGATACAGAATCGGAAGCAGGCTCCAGGCTCTGAGCTGGACCCCACGAATGGTGAGCTCACGACCTGAGCGGAAATCGAATGCTTAACTGACCCAGCCACCCAGGTGTCCCAAAAAGAGATGACATCTGATCTGAGCTCTGAAAGTTGAGGACAAGTTCATTCGGCGAGGGAGGAGGGGCAAAGGCAAAGGGAGAAGGAGACACGGCTTGTCCCTGGGGGGCAGTCCCTGCCAGCGGGGTGGGGGGACACGGGAGCCCTGGGCAAGGGGGCCTGAGCTGGGGGCGTGGAGGCCTTGAGTGCCATGTTCAGGAATTTGGATTTTACGCTCTGGAAAATGGGAATTTCTCAAGGATTTTGAGGCAAGGGAGGATGTGGCCACATTTATTTTAGAAGGAGAGTCCGGGCCCCAGCATAGAGGTCTGGGAGGCCAGGAGAGGAAGGTTCTGGAGGCAGGGGCCTGGCCATTCTTCCTTCACCAGTGGCTGTGCAGGGCGCTGGGATGCAGTGGTGCGTGAGGCTGCCTGCCCCCTTCTCTCCCAGGCCTTACCTTCTAGAACCAGAATCTAATGGAAGGGGTGAGAGAAGCAAAGGCAAACACACCAGTGAACCAGCTGACCTGAGATGATTTCAGAATGGTTAAGGGCTGGAAGGAGGTCAGACAGGGTGCCGGGCGGAGGGGCTCACTTCCGCTGGCCGGTCACGGAGGTGGGGGGTGGGGGACATGATTTAATCAGGGAGAAGGATGAGAGCTGGGGACGGGGGACGGCGCTTGGCCGAGGGGAGAAGGTCGGCGTGNGGTGCCTGAGCCAAACGTGGGGGACGCAGTCCTCTGGGCGAATTTCCACTCGTTCTTTTCTTCTTTGGGTCTCCCCCCCCTTTGGGTTTTAACACGATGATTGCCAACCTTTGTTCAGCTCACTGACCGAGGTTTTCGAAACGCAAGGTTTTGGGTGGTGAGATCTTCATGGGGTGGAATTTGGGGGGATCCGGACTTCAGGGGGTGCCTGCCACCCGTGAGAGCGGAAACTGACGGCTGGAGTTTGGGGCAGTGCAGGGAGGGCCCCAGGGACACGGAGACTTGCAGGCTGGTGGAGGAAGAGGACCCTACAAAAGGCGCGGGGACAGCCAGGGGCGGGGGCAGCTGGCTCTTGGATTTCTGCAGGGGTTCCTTTGTTTCTTTCTGAAATATTTATTATTGGGAGAGTGCGAGCAGGGGAGGGGCAGGGAGCGGGGACGCAGGATCTGAAGCGGCCGTGAGCCCCACGTGGAGCTAGAACTCACTAACGGGCGAGATCACCGAGGTCACGAAGTCGGATGCTCAACCGACTGAGCCCCCCGGGCGCCACCTCTGCGGGAGCTCCTCTAAGAGAAGCACCAGAAACGCCAGAGGTCAGAGGTCAAAGGGCACAGATCCGGTTCTGCCGCTTCCTGCTTTGGTGACTTAGGGCAACAGCTAGGTCACGTCTGCTCTGCAGCTTCCTCGTCTTAGGGGAGTGACAGACGTGTGAGGTCAGGGCTCCGATGTCGCCCTCTTTGGAGGCTGGCGCGTCCCCGTGTCCTGCTTTCCGGCACAAGCGGAAGCCTGGAGCAGACACAGAGGGCTTTCCAGCTCCCGGCACCCGGGCGGCGGTAGCACCTGCGTCCCCAAGTCCCGTTATGGGAGCCCGGATGGAAGCCCGAGGTCTACACTGCAGCTGAATTACGCGGAGGATCCCCCTCTCGCTTATCTTGTTCTTTGTCCTGGACGGACACCTCATTCCCGGATGGCACTTGCTGCCAACACACCCGGAGCGACGGCCTGGGAGCAGAGCCGTCAGGCCTCAGCCCACGCGGGTCCTCGGCAAGAAGGGAGGGGGCACCAGGACCCCCCGGAGGGCTGTTGCCCAAGTGGGAGCCTCGGGGGCCTCGGGGGAAAGATGGAGAAGATAATGTGGCTCTCAAGTGTGACTGTCATTACTCGGGGTGACAGTGGAGGGGAAGGCAGAGTGGAAACTGTGTCTCCCTTCATGCAACCCCCGGCCCCCCACGGACTGAGGGTCCCACGTGCTGGGCACAGGCCATCCCTATGCCCAGGTGCTCCAACCCGGGTGGGGAGCGAGCAGGGGGTGCTCCGGGGGGCAGGGCCGTGTCGGTAACAGGCGGCTCGCAGAGAACAGACTTGGGGGTGCTGCCAGGCTAACGGATGGAGACGGGGACAGCTCTGGAGAGGAGGGGCAGGTGCTGGCTTGCGCGGTGGCAGCGCAGGGAGACCTCACCACCCCCATGGTGGCCGTGCAGGTGGAAGGGCCAAGGGTCGCAGTGCTGAATGTGACCAGGGAGGCGGTGACCCACTGGCTGTCCCCAGAAGGGGCTGCCTCGGGTCCTAGAGGGAGAAGCCAGCCCGCAGCAGGGTGAAGAGCCAGTCACTGGCGTCAGCGGGCAGAAATCTAGTCCAGAATCTGTCGTGCAGGAGAGGACCCGGGATCTTGCAGAATTATTTCGCCAGAGGGACCAACGAGTAGGAAACGAAAGGTTGACCTTGCGGGAGGGCACAGCAAACAAGGCCCGGGGAAGGATGGGGTGAGGAGCGAGGAGTGGGGGCAGCTCCCGAGGTGAGGGAGGAGAGAGGGGGAAGGAAGGGGCGAGAGCGCGGGTAGGTGTCTGGTAGCAAAGCATTCTTTCAGGGAGACAGCGATGGCCTCCATCTCCTCCCGGAACTAGGAAGCATGGTGACCAGAGAGCCAAGTGAAGGACGCTGGAGACCTGCGGAGAATTCTGGAGACGGGGGAGGGGAAGCCAGCACAGGACGGGTAGGTGAGGAGGTGGGCAGGAGACCGAAGGGCCAGCAGGACCCCCGGGAAGGAGAGCGCACAGGAGCCCCGGGGCCACGGTGATGGGGGCAGTGAGGCAGGAAGGCCAAGTGGCCTTCTCAGCAGCGAGGAGAGGGTCAGGTGTCGGCTTCCATCTCCACCTCGGAAGTGCCCCGCTGGCTCCCCTCTCCGCCCTCTGAAGGAGACGAATCCAAGGGTAGTAGGTTTTGAGCCTCGGGAAGACCCCCATCAACGCACACAGGCCAAACAATGGTGTTTCTCTCTTTTATTTAAAAACAGTGCTTCATTACCATTTGCAAAGGCAGAGGCAGCGCTCCTCCTTCGCTTAGAGTTTATAAAAGCCAGCAACATGATCAATAATTTATACACATGGATAGTAATACAAAAAAATAAGGAATAAAAGCTAAAGATCTAACTACTCCGACCTTCACAATTCCAGCTACTTGATAATAAGAGGAGTAACCCAATGAATACTGTATGGTCTGAAAGCTACTATACAATATGATTCTTAACGAGAAGGGGAGGGAGTCAGAGACTGTCACAAAGCCCTGGGGTGCTTCTCTGGAGTTCGCAGGGAAACAGGACCCGGGGCAAGCAGCTCGGGGGCCCTAGGAAGTGACTCTGGGGGTGGGGGTGGGGAGAGAAGGCGAGGTGGTCAGTTATACAAGCATCCCATGTGATGCCCCCGTGCCCCGAAGGTACCTGCTCAGCCATGGCAATGGGAGGGGCCGGAGAAGCTGCATGGTGTGTGTTGGGGTGGTCCAGTCCCTGCCATGGGGGGTGGGGAGGAGAGGAGAGGTTCTGTGGCGTTTTCAGCCTTGCAAAGATTTGGACTGAAAGGCTCAGGGACACAGGTCGGTCCGCCGTCAAGGACGCGAGTCGACCATGCTGGCTCTCTGAGCGCTTGAGCCCTAGCTTACGTGGGTCAGCCCTAGGTGGGCTCCAGCTATTCACAAGCAGAATTAGAACACAAGGAAAAAAAAAAAACCCAAAACAAAACAATTCATATCCCTTCGGGGGAAAAAAGAGGATCAATTCATCACTCGATATATAATACAGCCAAAACGAGCTGCCGGAAACAAGCACACACACACACACGCACGCACACGCACGCACACACACAAATACTGTGAACAGAAAAATACAAGAAAATGGCTAAGCTGGGAGTCTCAATGGGGTAGAGACATTGCTTAAAGCACTTATCAGTCCCCAGAAAAACCAAGTCATTTTTTTTTTTTTAAAAAAATTCAAAAACGATTGTACCCCCTGGGAATCTGGTGTGGGCAACTGGGGCCGGGGGTGGGGAGAGGAAGGAGAATTGATGTTCCCTTTTTGCTTGCCGGTGTCACCGAGCCTTCCCCACACCGGCGCGTGTGACCAGCCGGACACGGAGAGCCCCTCCCCCCGCCGGCGGTCTCCTTAAAGGCAAGGTTTGCGTTTTGGCTGATGAGCAGTTCCCTCGGTTACCAATCCCTGCCAAGCAGCACTACCATGGCTGAATTGATCTACCGTTTTCCTGAGTAAACTGTAACTGGCTACAGTTCCGGTAACGTGGAGAACGAGTCGGCGGCTACAGCCAACTCCGGTACCGAGGAGTCCCCTCCGCCCTGGGCTCCTCATTCCTGGTACACCTGATTCAGGAACTGGAGACCTCGCTGGAGTCTGGCTCGCGAGCCTAATTTTCAAGAGAGGCGCCAGGGACGCGACTGCACTCACTAAACCAGAGGGCACGTGCTGGCTTAGGACACCCAGAGCCGACCCGGAGAGAGAGGGCCCTGCTTCACGCTCTAGCTCTTGGATGGCTATTGCCTGGTTGATCAGTAAAGCAAGTATGAAGGAAATACACGGGGAAAGGGAAAGGGAGGGAAGAAGAGGTCTGTGGACAGTAACGTTACCAAAAAAAAAAAAAAAAAAAAAGAAAGAAAAAAAAGAAAGAAAAAGGAAAAGATCGTGTTTTATGCCACAGAGAATCAAGAGTCACTGGTGTTTACTACAAATGGTCAGACATTTTCAAGAGCATGACAAAATAAAAACACACGAGTTTATGTCTGATGTTCACCTTGCCCACTATTTTTTTTCCTATCTTATAACAGTGCAAACAGGTAACTTATGCTTTTCAAAACACCACTACCNGCGGCCTCCCCTCCCCCGTCCTGGCCGCTGTGCATTCGTGTTCCTGCCCCAGGAAAGGGGGCGATTAAGGCCTTCTTGTGGGTCCTCGGCGTGGCTTCGATCCCAGGTCTACACCTCCCTCCCGTCTGGAAGCTAAGTGGCCGGTGACGGGGGCGCGGGTGGTGACTCACCCACGTGTCCGCTAGGAAAGTAAGAGCGGGGCAGCCCCTAGGAGTTATGCTTTTGAGGAAGAGCTGCGGTCACTGGTTCTACTGAGTACTGTCCTCCAGCTCCCCCGAAGCCGGGAGCCCCAGCCCCCTTCTTTCTCAGGGAAGAACACCACCAGCTCAGCCCCACCTGTGGCTGTTGGGAGGGTGGTGGCGATGGCAAGTTCGTAAAACCCGAGAGCCTTAAAAACGACGTGTTGCAACGGCTGACCCGGGTTCGAGGGGGCTGAACCGTGGAACCCAAGGGATTCCGGAAAAGACCTACGGGCAGCTCTCTGGGCTGAAAGAGGGAGCCTGAGAGAGAGGTTCTCACTGGGGGTCTCCTTCAAGGAGCCCAGCTTTTCTGGGAATAAGACGCTGGGCACAGAAGTCCAAGCCGGGAGCTACGGTGACGCGGTGGCGGTCCCGGGTCCCTCACGTGCTGGCGTGCAGCACTGCTGAGGTTTCTGGATTATCAAGCGGCATCTCCCACGAACCCCCAACACGCCAGACTCTCTCCCGACTCGCCTGCTCTGTCCGGCGGGGACCAGAGGCAGGAACAGACACGCCCGGGTGCTCTGAGGAACCTGCCTCCGAGGAGGCCGGCCGAACGGAGTCTCAAAGTTCAAGAGGTGCTGGGGAAGGCGACGCCACCTCTGCTAGGCGCCCCGAGTCTCCGCACTGACGCCGAGGGGCAAAGGCCCCTCTGGCGAAAGCACAAGTCTGCTTGGCCTTCCCTGGGAAAGGGGGCCGGGGGAAGGCGCGCTAGGCTCCCCCTGGACACGCAGCGGAGCGCGCAGGGCCCGTCCCCGAGGCCCCGGCCAGGGCCGGCGGAACGGACATGTACGAAGGGTGCCCCAAGCTCGCGCTTCTGCCTCTTTGAAGAGGGCAGTGGGAGCTGCCTTCTCTCCCCTTCCCACCATCCTCGTCTCCTTCTCGGACACAAGAAGAGAAAATGGCTAAGCTCGTCCCCTCATTCTCCTCTGTGACAGTCACAGCCGTTTAAAATGTGGCCTTGTCTCCACTGAGCAGTGGTTTGTCATTTTCGTCGATGGCCCCTATGATTTCAACGGGACATGAAATTTCTCCGTGTCTTTAGTCAGTAAAAGCTCTCCCTCAAAACCAAAGGAAAAGGAAAAAACAAATTTCTCCCTGCCCCCATTCTCTAGAACTGTGACAGCCCCGCACCCCACTCCCCTTCTTCTAACTAAAATATTTATCTACACACAACAAAAATTGTATAAGGGTAACAAACCGAACTTTGGCTTGGGGTGGAGATCCCTTAAAAATGGCCAGCGGCCCAGGCAGTCCGGTGGCCTCTGTCCCATGCATTCCTCTCCAGCATCAGTTAAGATTGCATCAAGGCCTCTACCTTCCTCGAAGTCTCCCCTCGTTTCAGGGACAGGCTGTCCCCCGGTCACCAGGAGAGGGGGCCTTCTGAAGGGGGGAGAAGATTTGTGCTTTTTACACGACAGGCCAGTCCCTCCCGGACAGATCACTCTGCTTACAAAGGATGCTTGATGCTGCCATGTGTCAGTCATTTTAATTCAGGGACATGAATAGTTATCAGCCAAGAACAAGTGTGGAGGCAGGAGTTAAAAAAAAAAAAAACAAAAAAAACAAATCAAAACCAAAAAAAACCAAACGGAAAACAAACCCATCCCAAAGCTGAAGCTCCGTGTGTCTGAATTTCTCCCTTTAGCAGCTATCCCTTGGGTGAGAGGTCACCCTAGTACCAATGTGAACAGACCAGGGAGCCAAACAGAACGTGCTCTTCTATTTCCGAGTGCCTTCATTCTGGAAATGATGCAGGACCCTTGCCTTTACCATTACGAGCTAGAAGAGAAACCCCGCCCCCACACCTCGCTTATGCATCAAATCGAAGCCGCTGAGCCACAGCAGTGACGCGCCGCCATGGCCATCACGCGACACTTTCTGGCAACACCTAAGGTCCTTGCCGTGTCAGACCCTCCTTCCAGCATGGGGAGGGGGGGGACCTCAGGGGCTCTGGATGCTACGCCCGGTAGTGCTGGTGCACAGGCCAAGTACGCGGGTGCTCAGCTGGGTATCTTTGGAGGATGAGGAGAAGCCGGGGGCAGAAGGGCCACGAGAGTGCAAGCCTGTGGACAGAGAAGTGGCTCACAGAGGCTCCCGGAGCTGGAAATTCCTATGGCTTTGGAGCTGGTACAAAGTGCCTCTGCCTTCCCTTGCGCGCCCCAATCACCGCAACTTCCAGGGACAGCTGACCCGGGACTCGGTGCTCGATCTTTTGCTAACGGTTTTTGTAGGACTTACACCTTGTCCTGCCCTCCTGACGTCAGAGAAAGAACAGGAACATCAGAGCCCTGCCAGACAGTGGCCGATACCCCCTTTCTCCTCCTTCCTGTCTTCACTGCATCCCGACACTCCGTACTTTAATCTGGTCGCTGGCTATTTATTCTCCTGTCCCTGGGTCCTAAATGCCTGGACTCTTGAGGACATGGGAGCAGGAAGTTCATAGAAGGACAGATGAGCTAAGCCGTGGTTCAGAGAAAGGAGAAGAGGCCCGGCAGGAATGCTAGGATCTCAAGAAAGAAAACAATGATCTTTTTCACGCTCCAGAGTTCATTCTGAGATCGGTGTCCTAACGAGGTGTTTATTATCCACAGTCTGAGAGCATGTTTGGAAATATTAACACCATACTTCCAAAAACGATGCCAACTGTCTCAGGCTGTGCAGGTAAGATGATTGTAAAAAGGATGGAGAAGACAGGAGGGAAGAGGAGAGGAAAGTGGCTTTGTAATCCTCCCGCTTTGCAATCACAAACTCCTGTCATCTCTCAGCGTGTGGAGCCCGGCCACAGCCGACCAGAAGTGCCTGTCAAAGACCAGGGACTCAGGAGACTAGAGGAATATCCTGTCGCAGAAAGATCTCCACTTCTGCTTGTCCCCGAGCCACTCAGCACCGGATACACTTTGGTAACTGTCTGCTGATTTCTGATCACATGCATTCATCAGCTCCTAAGGTCTCTCCTTCCTCATGAACTGCCTCTTCCGTGATGGACAGAATGAGCTAGCATGGACATACAGACATGGAAATGCATTATTTTTTTTTTTTTACCACAGTTAAAAAAAAAAAAGGAAAAAAAAAGAAAAAAATGCACAATCTTTGGAACAAAAGAATTAAAGGCAGAAATTTAAAGGAAAAATACATATTCAAAGAACATAGTGAGGTATAAAAAAGTATTCTCTCTTTTTTTGTGTTTTTTGTTTGTTTGTTTGTTTTTCCTCTTCATCTTGCTATAGAGTTCCTCTACTAGTAAATATTGCAATAGCCAGGCCTCATGAACTGGGGGGCTGTCCCATTTGCGGGGTCTCACGTCACTTCAGTAGGGGGCAAATCGGCTGTAGCCACCTCGGTATAAACTCGCCTGCAGTAATTAAAGACATAAAAACAATGGAAAGGTTGATGAGAGAAACATTAAAGATGAAGACAAGGGTCCTGAAAAGGGATTTGGGAAATATGCTTCTTGAGAAGCTTCAAGGCAACTGGTGCGACGTGACCTTGTGCAGTGACCTCAGGAAACCAGCTTCTGCCTCTAGGGGGCTCAAACCAGAGCCCAAGACCCTCGCTGCTGACCTGATGTTCCCGAGAAGGAATCTGATGACACTGCACTTCATTATTTACGTGAATGAGCGCCGAAGGGAAACTCAGTAGAGTTTAAAACCAGGTCTGTAAATAATTTGATGTTTAAAATTTAGGACAAGTTTCTGTTTTACCTTGAGGACATTATCACAGCCATGACATAACGCACATAGCTGATTTCGCCTTCTTGTACATTCCCCGTCCGCAGGGACCAGGGGCTCTGATCCCTGTCACATACACGTTCAAGATGGTGCTGGATTTAAACCAGAGTCAGTCTTTTAACTACTGAAGTCTAGTTCCTCTCTAACCTATAAAACGAGCCAACTAGGTGTTTCCTGACATACCTGAATTTATTTCTATTTCTCTGTCTATCTGGGGTTGTAACCTGGCTTTATTCCTTTCTTTTATCTTTATCTGATGGCCTATCTCTTTCCATTCAAAGTTTCCAAAGAACATCTCTCTCCTGGGGTCACTCTTCCGGGATCGGGCCTGTATCTTTTTGGCACCTAAAATGATGCCACGGTCTCTACCTCATTCCACACCTAAAGTCCCTCACGACCCTGTGACTTCCTCCCACAATCTATCAGTAGAAATTCAGTGTGAGAAATGACGGGCTCTCTCGTATTCGCCCAAGTCTCGAATTTCATGTATCACTCTGCCTCCCCATCACACACCTTTGAAGGTCCATGACGCCCAGGCAGCCTGTTAGGGGGTGTCGCTGTGACATGGCCTGTCCCTGCTGCGGCCTGTGAGTCACAGCCACCAGGCCTGGAGGTACCTGGGCCACTACTAAAATACCGCAGTGAGGGTTCGAGTCTAGCTGGGGGGAGGAATATTCTAGATGGGGTCTATGGGTCTTTTTTGCACTTCTGGGAAAACAGAGCATCTTGCCACAAATGTTACGGATAAAAAATATTTTTGTAGGGGGCATTCACTTGGAGCTTTCTGCCAGAAGGCTCAGAAACAGCAGGGACATCCTTTGACATCCTTCTGCATTGGTAAGAAACGCACAGTTTTTGGAAAGCTCACGGTGCCAGCCCCAGGGTCTCTTCGGACATCTCTGCTGAGACCTGGCAGTTAAACAAAGCCACAGGCATGCAGCCAACACCTGAGTCAACATAAACCATCGATCGGTTGCCTTCTTTCTCTCCCAAGTGACGCCATCACCCAGGGCAGACGGTCACTACTCAGTCCTTCCTGCTGCCCGTAACCAGGGCAAGGGGCTCACACTACGACACATAGATCAAGAAGGGGATATGAAATTTCCAGATAGCCTTCTGTGGCTTCAACACTTTGGCAATGGAAGACGGGCTGAACTGATTACCTCTCTAGAGCTTCTGACAGCTCAGGTGAAAGTTAAAAGGAGCAAAGTGGTTAAAAAGAGAAGGTATGCATAATACTCACCACAGCGCCAACTCCATAGCTAGCGGCAGGGGCCAGGGCATGGTAGGGGTCGGCTGTGTACACCCTGCCGTAACTGGAGAGAAGACAGACAATCAGGGAGAGCAAGATAAGGCCATGACCTAAAAGAATTAGAGCGCTTCCTGTGCTAAAGACCAGCAAGTAACTCGGTCTTGGGATGTTATTAGGGAACGGGCAGAACGGACGCCTGTCCATTTCTACTCCCAAATGCAGTAACTCTGAAAAATCCTAGAGTACTTCTATCAAATGGAAAAGAAAGGAGGTGGGGATGAGAGAGAGGGAGGCTGTGGTCAAAGGCAAAGACAGATGAGAGTGAGCAGGAGGGGGCGGAGCACAGGGCACGAGGCAGTCCTTGGGCATCCCGCGCCCAGGGTGGCCCGAGTGGCGTTACGGAAACGGTGAGGAGGAAGGCGGTGCGGCACCTGGGCGGCCCAGGGCTCGCGGCCCCCCAAGTCCCCCTCCCGCTTACCCGTCGCTGTAAGCTGCAGCGGCGGCGGCGGCAGCTGTGGCCGCGGTCGCGGTAGCGGGCTGTGCATATCTGTAGGCTGCGTATCCACCCTACAGGAGAGAAGAGAACTGACTTTACAGATACCTCTCCCCCGACGGCCGGACCAACACACACCCACCCACACGCAGACGTACACGCACAGTGACACAGGGACAGACGCAAACACGGACACACACGTGGGAGGAGAATGTTTCAAACTGCATCAGTCTGCATGTTATCATTCCCCTGGCACGAAATTAAGCTCCACCCAACGCAGGGATCTGCTTTCCAATTTGGGACAGGAACGAGTGAACTAGGTCAGCAGGACCTGTTCTCCGAGATTTAAGCAACGAAGACAGGATCTCAGATCTGTCTGTCTTACTTCATGGTCTTTTGCCGGACCTTTCAACACGGCAAATATTTGTAGGAAGTTGGGAGTACGCTATCTGACTGGTGGGGAATGTAAATTTCTACGTGTTAACTTCAGACTGACTTACTGCTAAGAGATGATAGGATGTCACAGAAAGGTCCTCTCTGGTGCTATGCTCCATCAGGACTAGACTGTCAGGAGGCTAAGATAACCAGCAACACTTAGTAGGAAAAACCAGTGTAGATCAGGGGTTGGCAAACTTCAGGCTGTGAGCCGCTGCAGCCTGCCACCTGTTCCTGAAAGCAGGGGTGAAGGGACCATCCGGCCTCCAAAGCCAAAAATATTTGCCACTTGGCCCTTCACAGAAAAGGTCTGCCGGCCCTGAGCTGCATTCAGGACTCAGGCAAATGAGATGACAAATGGCTGAGGGCCCTGCTGTTCAACGAGATCAGGAAGCCTTCCCCCCACGGCCCAAGCATTTACCTGCCATTTATTTTCCTCTCCTAAAAGATTCGGAGAGCCTCACACCCCGTCTCACAGCCGCTCTGAAGCCCTTCTTCCGATGGCTCCAACTATCCGCTCGGTCCTAGAGACTTTCAAACTCTTGCATCCTATTACTTCCTTTCAGTTTAGGGGAACCACATACTCCAAAGGGGACCCGATGTACTCCCGGGAAGTATTTCACAGATAATCACAGCAACAGGTGCTATTTAAAAAGTGGCAAGCCCTACTCTTTCCTCTTCTGGGATCCATCTATTTCCCCTGCACCTAATTCAGGTGTAAATTCTTAGGACTATTTCCGCCTCTCAAACTATGTCCAGTGGCACGCTTTCGCTACGTGAACACACTGCATTACAGAGGAATATTTACACTTGACGTCGTCAGCAGTGGCTTCGAACATCTCTCTCTAGCTGGATTACAGTGGTTATGTGTTGTTTCTCTTTGTTCAAGTGAAATCACTCAGAAAAGTAAACGTTTCTTTCTCTGTTACAAATTCTTCCACAGATATTCGGAGAACTAAGAAGACACTAATTAATATTACCAAACACTGGAAATGACACGGTAATGGGCAGAAACAAGACAGGAGGCACCCTCGAGGGGCTACCTGTGATCAACATGTTCGCTCTGAAATCCAGCCAGGTCTGTGGGAACAGGCAGGCCAGACTGATTGGGGCAAAACTGTACATCCGGGCTGTAACGTACACACCACTGTATCTGTAACTACAGTTAGATCTACGTATACTTAACCCACGCTATAGATAAAGTGTCTCTTTACCTGACTATCTATGGCTGGCTGGCTAGGTCTTTTTTTTTTTTTTTTAAACTTCTAGAGAGCGGTAACCAAACTTCTAAAGAGCTTTGTTAGCCAAAGCCAACAAGCTAACCATTATAGTTGAAATTTCAAGCTTTAAATGAACCTTAAAGGCTCAGTTTTTCATTATAGCCACAGACGGTTCCATTGGTTTAGAATTAAACTTTGCTAGAGCGAGGTCTACACCAGGGCCGTCTTCAGTGAAACTTCTGTGAGCCAGGAGAGGGTGGTAAACAGGCACCAGGTAGTTTGTGTCTTTTGTATTCTTTCAGGCACCGAAATAATCTTTAAAAATTTAAAAAGTCAAGGTGATAAAAGCAGTGAAAGCCCAATTTGTGTTCACCCGAGTAAAACATTGAAAAATGGAAGTTCTGTACCACAGGGCAGAATGTACATTCCCATTGAGGGATTCCGAGGCTCAGTACTGAGCTGACTCTGAAAGTCTCTGTAAAGTCGGAGACACAGGAGAGTCCACCAGATCATCGCTCTGAGCGGGAGCGCACTAATTCTGGAGAAAGAGGTTCTGAATGAAGTTACTGAGAGAACCACTTCCCCTCCTGTTCCTCAGCCTGCAAGAAGCCCTCAGAGCCTCACTGGTCCTGGCGGTAATGTTACTGTTAACCAAAACCAATTCAAAATAGATCAGACCATGGGAAAGAAGATTCCTTCCAAACCAGAAGGAAATGGAGAGAATCTATCTGCAGTGATTTCCTTCTATTGTAACTCAACTGGGACTTTGGAGTTTGAATGATGAGGTTCTTTGCTATTTACATTCAGGAAAACAGGGCAGGAGTACAAATGTTTTATTGACAAGAAAATGCTTGAGAAGAATATCAGTATTAAGAAAAACTACATTAGTGGTTTGTTTTTTAAGTTGATAATATTTCAACACGACTACTCTCCTAATTACTTTATAATGGTGTTGCAGAGAGGCCCTTTAAAGGGGGGAGCTATGTTTAGGATGGGAAGGTATAAGCTAATTTGGTAATTCATCAGTGACTACCCCAAAATTAGGAAACTTAAATGGCATTATCATGGATTTACTTCTCTTGGATGTAGTCATACTCCAAAGCATTTCCGCTGCTGCTTTGAACAAAATATATCAACAACTGTAAGACAAAGAAAATTCGGATGTTATCTATTTCTACTCCAATTTTGGAGCGCATAAAGTGTCCGCGCTGAGAATTCGTTTTCTCGACTTTTGCTTCTACCAGCAAGTCTGTGGTCTTTTGTAGAACATGAGACCAAAGTGCAGTTTGAAACACTGAGGTTTTCAGTACGGTTTCTTAAGTTTTTCAGAAAGAACGAGGGCGGGGAAGGGGGGGTAGGAGACAGGGTTCAGGCATGGGCTGGGGACAGGGGGAGGGATA
>NW_027529624.1:5516404-5518119 GCF_008692635.1 Crocuta crocuta
AGACAGGGTGCAGGCGGGGGCGGGGGACAGGGGGAGGGATATGGCGCCACATTTATTAATCACATTAAAAACTAAGCATGCCAACATCTGGAGCTAAAACAACCAGCAAAATCACCACGTTCAGACTCGTATTGGCTAACTCTATCTATCCCAGCATTCTCTTGGGACAGCGGTTTGCCCTACGCTCTACCACAAGCTCGGTGAAGTACACAGCCTCAATTACTAGAGCGTGCAGCCACAACAACCTGCTATTACGGAAACAGTCAGTCACCACTTGAGTTAACATTCCAGACCCTAACGACGGGCCCACCCCAGCCCAAAGAAATAGTCAAGGTCGCCCGCCCTAGCCCTGGCCCACACCACGATGTTAATAATTATAACAAGCAGTAACCCATCTGTTATGTCAGAGAAGGGAACAGAGACTCCACTGAGAGGTTTAGAGTGGGGATGCTAACATGTCTTCAGCTGACTGCACAAACAAACCGAAAAAGGGGGGAAAAAAAAGAGGAGAAATAATTCATTTGGAGATATGAAGTCATGAAATAGCTGATGTGTATTGCTTTTAACCATGCACTGATGCAAAACTGAAGCAACCATTAATAAAAATTAAAAAGGACATATGTATTTACACACAATCAGACCTGTTGGATCTGAAGCAGTTTGCAGACTCTATCTGTGTGTGATTTGAAATAAAACAAAAAATGGGGATTAGCATGGCCACAGCACACCCAGTAGGAGGGTACCCAGGGACTGCTTCTGTGAACCCTGAGAGCTGGATACATTCGGCATGGCTGAGCCTGATCCAAATATACTCATGCCCCATTTCAAGAGTCACTTTCTTATTCCTCTATAGTTCATTACGAAGGACTCTGGAGTGTTCCCAATGGGGGTGGCCCGACGCTAGCTACATTGTTCCCCTATTCACCTTTCCTGACCCTGACCGCATGGTCCAGTCCTGACCCGCAGCACCTGCCGGCCCTCGGTCACCACCCATCCGCTCTGACCCGGTGTTCTTCTGCCAGAGCACCTGCGCTGGAACGTTCTAGCTTTCCACATGTCCGTGAGACATCCCTGCCTTCGACTTCCAGCTCTTTCCCGGGACAATGCGGTTACCTTTAAGATCCTTCTGATGCTCATGTCTCAGCTCACCAGGGTTCACCATCACCTGCTAGGGATTCTCTACTCCACTCTGAATCGGTTTTAGCATTTAAGTAACTTTATAATGTTGCCCACTGGCCCCAGGCCTCTCCAGCACAGTTCTGTTCTAACCAGGACAAAATGGAAGGGCTCTGCGTACCCTCCCTCCTGTATCTGCGTTATCTGTTAGAGGAGGATCTCACGCTGGCAGATGTTCCCCTTGCCTTGGTTTTAACCTAGCCATTAATTTTATTATACTTTTGTTTTAGATTTACGTGAAAACAGGACTCTGGTGAGCATGTGATGTCAAGACACCTTCTTTCTACCAGGAGGATGGTGACGTTTATGTGACACTGAGGAGAAGAGTGTGTGAGGGCTGTGGTCCTTGCATGCGGTGCACAGATTTACTGGGCGAGGGGAAAGGCGGGCCTGGTGCTGAAAATCACTACAGGGAGCAGGGACCTATCCCACGAGCTTGGGTGGACCCGCTGTGCCTCTGGGGATTGCTTCCTGTGTCTCTTACATGATTCTGACCCCTCCGCACTCCAGCCAGAGACACTGTGTCCCTGGGCCCTGCG
>NW_027529624.1:5518138-5572393 GCF_008692635.1 Crocuta crocuta
CAGACAATACTGCACCTCTGACCGAGTGTAGCATAGACATGAGTGCTAAACACTTACAATAACGGTAATCCTGTTGCTGTTTTTGATGGAGACCTAGATCTACTTTGGAAAGTAGATACGAAAAGGTTTTAATGACAGGTACTTAAATTTTATCATTACTTAAAATTGGGGTTAAGGCAAGAAATGGCTGTGGTCAGCTTCTTATCTTCCACGTTATCACTTCAACGGCAGATGAGAGATGATCTTTAACGAATCAAACCTCTCAAGCCCTCCGCCCTTTCACACCTCCCCAAGTTCATGTCCCAAATCCTGTCGGGAGGCCACATGAGGAGACCAAGGGATTCCTGACGGGCGGCCTGCGGTTCTCTTTCCCCGGCATCCAGCTATCAGCAGACCTAATGGTGAATGATTATCCAAATGAACTCACTGACCTTGTTTCAAGGTGAAAGGGAGGAGGGCAAGGGGGCTACATGTGTCAGTTTTACAGCCCCAACAGGTCTGGATGTTCAGGCAACGTGGAAATGAGGCTAACAGCACCGTCCCGTTACTCCTGCGGTCTCACCCCGGGGCCCACTCTGGGACTCCGGAGTCCTGGGTGGGCAGACTTCCTCCTCCCTTTCCTCACGTCCTTCGCAGTGGAACCTGGCCCCCGCTGCTACGATCTCCAAGTATAAAAGACCAGCTTAAACACCATGGATACATGTGACTGGCGAACTAAAAGAGGCGGCAGTGACGGGTGAGTGCAGAGCCCGCGCCTGGTGTGGACAGCGGTGGTGGGACGGGGGCACCGAAGTTTGGAGGCGGTGCCGGCACATCTGGGACTTGACTGTGCGCTGCTGGGGTAGCAGGGCTTAGACCACACGCTCACAAGTCTCGGTTGTCCAAAAAAGCCTCTGTTCCCATCTCTAACGTGGAGCTGGAATGGTTAGTATAATTCAATTTTTTCACTGCAATCCACAATCTGATTGGTCGGCAGGTCACACTGGCACTCCTACCTGAGGTATTTTAGCGCTAATGATTGGTTCCTGTAAGACTATTCTATAACAGAACACAGGAAGAGCAGTTCAAAAAACACAGCTGTGGAAGGAAAACAATCATACAAAAAAGCCCGCCAAGGGGCCCACCAGCCTTTTCTTTCCTTTGGATGCAAGCATGCTTTTCACAGGCTAAGAATCGGGAGCCGTTTTGTGAGCCCTTTAAAACGTGAATTCGGGGTGAGCTATGCCTTTGCTACTGGTCGAGGGAAAGAGGGGTGGGGAGGACACCTGATCTGTCGGCTAAGCTCAGCCCTTCCCGTGCTTTCCACGAACTGTGGCCACAGTCGCTAGATCGTTCTCTGGCCAGGAGTGTGCCACAAAAGAAACAGAAGGGAAGCAAATGGCTAGCAGGGATCACGGACCAACAACAGAACAGGGAGAGAGGTAAAAAGGAAAAAAAAAATCTCCACCACGAACAGCCTCAACTAGTATAACGTAAAACAAAGCCAGCAGCTTACGTTCTTTCCTCCTGATGTTTCTACAAGCTCTGGCTCAGTGCACGTATCATACTGGACCAAGTCTCAGTCTTCCTGTCGCTAATGTGTATCTCTGAGGAAACAACAACTCAGTGCATAGGGACAGATTTCCACAGCGGAGGGAGTGTGTAGAGAGGAGCAGAAAAATACAAGGTAAAACATGGGGTGTGTGTGTGTGTGTGTGATTTAGAAAAAGCATCCCTTGCTCCCTCACATGTGGAAGAGGGAATCTAACGTTTTCAAAGTGATAGTTGTATCAGACTTCATTCAACAGTTACCTCCTAACAAATTCTTGCTTTTCGTTAGTGGGGTCGGATAACTAGTGACCACCTCTTCCCTCCAAGTGACTGCTTTAAGATAGGAGCGAAGAAATGACAGTAACATTATGATTAATCCTTTTTGTTAACAAGGCGCCACTGGTCAAACAAGTAGTTCAGCGAGGTCACTGAATTGCTTGTTTAGTTTCATAAGGTGACTTGGTTAGTAGATTTAAAAAAAAAATGTCAAGGGTATTTTCTAAACAAAAGTGCAGAAAAGTCATCTCTCTCTTAATAAAATCATATATTGTGACCTAAGGATACAAGAGAACTATAAACAAATATTTGGTTGGTTCACTGAAACAAGATGGAAGTAGGCAATCTTATTAAGGTAGAAATAAGCCATACTTTAAAAACCCCCAAATAAAAGATATTAGAGGGAAAAAAACCCCACTTTAAGAAAAGAATTCCAGTGGAAAAGTGTGCTCTAACAGACCAGATTTCAGGAAAACAATTTATAACATAAAGATGAGTTTCATGAGAACATGGATACTAATGCATATGGGAAAATGTATGTGCTAAGATCGTATGTAAATATGTCTATTTAGAAAAGTGTCATCTGGTATAAAAGTAGGAATATTTCCCCAACCCTCATTTTACTGTGAGCACAGGAAAAGAGGGATCTTTCATTACTTCTTGAAAACCAGCTGAGGAAAGACGTGGATTTTAATTAAAGCACAGATTACGAAATATGAATCAGTTTGGTGCTTGGTGATAGAAATAATTGATGTAATCTGGGCAAGTCACACTCTTTAAGTAATAGACCTATGAAGTGAGAGGGCTGGACCAAACCATGGCCGAGATCCCTTTCGGTCTGTTACACTGAGGCAAACTTTGAAGGTCTGCTCTGCACAGGACAGGTGTGTCCAGTCACCTCCTTACTTCCCTGCAACACGCGGAGCCCCGAAGTACATTCTGAAAAGTGCACCGAAGTCTTCTGATTGCCAGAGAGTCTCTAGCAGAAATCTGTGGCAAACAGTTCACTGGGAAGGTACCTTTATTGATTTGGGGACGTAAGGGTGCCATTTCCAGACAATTCTAACCTATGCCCAAGGAATAATTTCACACTGACAAGTTTTTCTTAACAAATGGTGTCTTAATGATTTGGGTGGTTAGACTGGGCTTGCATTCAGAAACAGATTGTTTGGAGAGGTCCTAATAAAAAACTTCAAAACTCCAAAGTTTTTGACTCTTTGTCCGTTAGTTCACTTTGTCCAGGTTTTAAATAATATGTGACAGACCAATCATGGAACTTTCGCTGTAACAAGACAGTTTCCGTAACGGATAATAATAATGATGACGTTAACATTGCTGGTAGAATCAACAGATCCTGTAGGATGGTAAAATGTTTGTAAGAAGAGTCTAGGTTGCCAATTATGCCACTCATTTCCCTCTAGATGGCTCTTAAGAAAAGAGACCCACCAGCTGTGGACCTTTCGACGGAGAGAGACGCTGTGAGTACTGAGTGTTTGGTTTCCTCTCATTACCACCCGCTTTTCACTGGCATTAGCTCCTTACCTCCCTCTCACGGGATAGATAAGGCTCTCTCAAAATAGGAAAATAGGAAAACACACAGTTCTGAAAGCTTACGGCCGGCTACGTAAATCAAAGCTCCAATGATCTAAAGAGGGATGTGGAATGAGAAGAAAAGCGGAAAAGAGAGAGAGTCGGTTTCAGCTAATATAACTAGCCTGTTATTTATGTATGCACATGACACGACAGTATTAAGAGACTTTAAACCTGCTGATCATCTCGCAAATCAATCACAGAACATCTGTGGGTATAGGGAAGGGAAAAGAATATGTCCAGTAGACTGACCCTGGCAATGATCAGGAAACCCAAAGGCTTAGTTTTTGCACCCAGGGGCAAGCGCAGTGGCAGAGAAGCATGCTTGCATTCTTAAATATATAAATATATATATATATATATCCACAAGGAAAAAGAAAATAAAAATCAAATAAATTATATGTAAAAAACCAAAAAAAAACCAAAACAAAACAACAGAAAAAAAAAAAACCAAACCAAACCAAACCAAAGAAACAGAAAAAAAAAGGCTGGCTTGTCAGGGAATGGGGTCGAGAAGGCCCCGGCGTGTGTACTTACATAGAGGTCAGCACCGTAAAATCCGTCCTGGTAAACCACACTGCAGAAAATCCACACAAAAACAAAAACAAAAAAACAAAAGAACAGAAACACATTCCGGTTATTGAGGACGGCAGCATGCACATGCTCTCTATACAGGCNGGCACGTGCACGGGCACACGCACGCCGTGCAGCTCCAGGACATGCGAGGCAGGAGGGGAGCACGCCACTCGAATGCACACCTGAATGCTTGGTAATTCAAGGATTAAAATGATAAAAAGCATTCCCAGAGGGCCTGGCAGAACTATGGGGACTACGCTGGATTAGAAACATCAACTTTTCATACCTGGAGNTTTGTTTTCAGTTTCCTAGAAGTATGTACATTTTTCCTGATATCCATACATCACCTGCTTTTTACCCTGCACATTAGACATGCAGTAAGATTTGGCTGATCACACGAGCATGCAAAGTATTATTATTCAGCATTTTAAGAACCAATGCAACACCTCAGAAAAACAAGTCAATCAATTCTGACCAAAGTAAACAGAGAAATGTAATTAAAAAAAAAACACAACCAAAAATACCCACAATGCATTGCTTTCACAAGCAGAGATAATGAGCTAAAGGTTAAGGTGATTGGTCCAAGGTCCGAGAATTGAAAGGTGCAGTGGGGATCCCAGATAGTAACAATATAATCCAGAGCGGGAAGGAGTAACTGCAAGATTTTAAGGGCTCTTTTTTGACCATAAGAATATTCATGGAACTCTGCAAAATTTAATTGATAACTGACGTTCCGGGCATGACCAAGGATCATCCTGTTTTACTTAAAAGGATAAAATGGAGAATAGTAGCTGATTATATAAATATAAAAACTCAGGAAATTAATTATTATCAAACAAAATACATGAATTTTTTTTTTAAGTCCTGGGCAACACTAAACTATTATAATCATAGATTTCAAACCTTTTGAGGTATTTTTGTGCATACAGACTTTCCCCAAGACATTACTTTGGGACTGAAAGACATGGAACGGAAGTAGAGACAAAAGATAAGACTTTCTTCTTCACATGTGTTAAATCAAGATTCGGATATTTTAAATAAGAAGATCTGTTTATTGTTAATTCAAGTAAGCATAACTTGGAAATTTTCACCACTACCTTCTCTGTTGTAATAAACTAGTCAGTAGGTCTTTCAATCATAGTTTTAACTTGAATATGAAATAATATATATATATTTTTTGCAGGTGGCTGGAAAGTTTCTGAATTCTACTCATTATGATGACATTTTGTTGGGTTGACAGAGCAGTATGGTCACACTCTGCAATGCCCCAAACGTCCTGGGCCTTCATATTACAAAATAGGCAAATTAAATTCCTCTGTGATGCTCATTTAGCTAAGTCCTATCCGGTTTCATTGTCTCCAACTGGAGATAAAGTTATATATTAGAAAATAATGTGCCTCTCACCTGCATTTTACTAAAAAAGGACACTTGCTCATAACGAGAAGGCTGACTGAAGGGAAAGCACTGAGGCCAAGTGGTGATTAATTAACCTTCAACTGTTTCAGGAGAGGATACTGGCAAAGATTACAAACATCTCTTTGATATGGAACAGTGGTGGCATTAAAAGCAGTAATAAAGTTTACCCTAAGTTACGTCCTTCACTGGGAATATTTACCTAAATTCTAGAAGAATTCTAATATTCCCTGTATCCAATGCCACAAGGAGGCTAGAACACAATGATTAAGGATGAAAATTAGTTTACTAAGCTGAAAAGCAATTTTAGGCCATTCCCCATAAAATACTGGACTTATTCCTTGCCATCTTCCATGTAAACCGGTGGTTTAGTTAATAAAAAAGAAAACATGGGAAATCAGTGTTCAATGTAATGCACGGAGACTGGTATGATTAGACATAAAGATAAAATATCTTTGAGCAAACGTCATCCTGACACAGACTTGGCAGAGAGTGGGTTCTCAGGTTTGGCCAATATAGTGAAATGAGCTACAGAGACTAGAACGAATCCAACCGTTTGATAAAGTAAACTCGGGAACGGTACAAAATAAAGAAGTCCCATGTTTCTGGCGGGTGGTATCTCTGTCAACTCTCTTGGACTGAAACGGAAGACGCTTTGTGACCAATTTTCCTGGCGGGCAGGACTTCCAAAAGGTCTGTTTTTAGGTTTTACTTGGGTAGTTCCTGATGAGATAATGCTGCATCTTTATTCACGTCTTTAAAGAGATGTCAGAGGTTGAAGGTCAAAGGTCAAGTTGAGAGAAGAAAGAATAAAATTAAAAGCAAGTGATGGCAGAGGATGGAGATGATGGAATGCATGGGATTTAAACATCTACAGACTGCAAACAAAATTTTATTTCTAAAGCAGTTCCCTTCCAGCGCCTCCTGGAGCCTGTCCGTTCCAACATGCACACGTGTCTAATAAAAATGCTTTAAATCTGTGCACTGGAGGACCCCTAATGGCGTGTCCATTTGGTCTGTGAGCGAATGCTGAGTTAGCAGACCTCCAAGCCCATTGTGCCGTCAGAAAAGGACCTACAGAGGAGGCTCTTTCCCTCCGCGTTTTAACTAAATAGCAATGAATAGGGCTCCTCTGCGGCTAGGTTTACTCCTTGGAGAGAATATGGAAAAAAACCTGTCAGAGGCAGAGAAAAGATGAAGAACACAAATGTCACATCTTTGAAGAAAGAAAAGTCCTTGGTACAACTAACTTCGAGAAGTCCACTCCTTATAAAAATAGACATTTGCGGCTGACACCGAGAAACACCTGGAGACGAAGGCTGCCATCATCTCTCCTTCTCCCCCATTCGATAGCCAAGGATTTAGTTGTTGCTATGGAATCATTCCACTGCATGAGACACCCTCCAGACAAAAATCCAAGGGTGAGGGGCGCTCAGCTACATCAGCTGTTTTACCATCATTAGAAGCCAACTGGAGTTTAATTCTTCCTACTTCTCCCTTTCTCCCTGGATTCAATTGGACTTGGTGCATCTTTGAATTAACCTCTTTTAATCCGTCTCCTACAAAGAAAGCAAATCCATTGTGGGTAACTAGTTCTGCTGTTCACCACCCAGGCAGTGAAACCAAAAGGGAGGGCGATGTGGTAGCCCTGGCCCCCACGCAGGGTGGTGATGAGGGGGTGCACGCAGCAGGTGCGGTCTCGTGCTACGATCTGGAGCTCCTATTTTGGTTCTCTGCAGGAGTGTTAATCCACATTCGTGCGATGCTGAGTGAACTCCATGCCAACACACTGCTAGTAAACACAAGACAGTTCTGGCTGCTGTCTTAAGCCGGGAGGGCTTAAGGTGGCCAAAATGAAGATTTATATATAATGGATCGGTATTTGGTTACATTCTGACGATGGTACATTTTGGCTCTTGCCATCTAATCCATTAATTTGCAAATAGTCATAGAATCTCTACAACGTGGCACGGCAATGTCCCAGAAGGTGTGAGAGGGCCACGGTATTCTTTTCTGTCCAGTTGCTTATTTTGGAGTCTAATGCTTACCCTGGATAGGCGGGAATGGCTGTTGGAGGTACCGCTCGGACTGCCCCATATACCGTCCGCCCTCTGCCCCTCAGATGGGCTCCTCTGAACGCGGCCGCCGTGGTGGCTGCAGTCGGGTAAGGGAAGCCAGGAACTAAAGGGAGACCCAAAATATGACAGGAGCGTCAACTTGCATTCAACAGCAGGGGTACAATCACAACTGCCTTTGAACCGATTGCAGCAAAGGTTAAAAGACATGTTCCAGATCTTTCTGGAGAGAGAAATGGAGAGACCCAACATGCCAAAGCTAATGAATCCATGCTCTCTCTGTTCATCACCAATCCTGAGCGAGTGTACTCTGCTCCCTCCCGGCCCTGGCATTACATTGTAAGCTGGTGAGAAACAGGCGGAGAAGCTCCAAGAACCAGTGCCGTAATGAGAGACGAGACTTTTCACTCTGGGGGGCAGTTTAAATCGACTGATATAAAATCTTTAACTGGCCCATTGCTCGTCTTGTTTCCACACGTTATTACGTGCATATGGTAATTCTTCCCGTAAGAACAGTCTTTTGTGTTTGTCGTGGCGCCAACCTTCAGGGCACACAATAATCTTTAGACATTTCACCAGTCCACTTTATTCTTTAATCTAAAATGTTTTAATCCAGAAATATCAGGGGAGAAGGGAAACTGCCTGTAACCTTCAGGGAGGCAGACAGTTCCTAAAGGCCTATTTTAATGTGCTGTCCTCCCAAAAGCACACACGGACACCTATTCCATGTTCACGGAACTCTTGCTCATCTCACCGTTTGCCAGAGGAAAATGGCTCAGGTCCAAAGGACTTCAGAGGTTTCAACCGAACTGAGAATAATCAGTAATAGTGGATGTGCTCCTAAGCAACGTTCTATTAGAGGGCCCAAAGCTGCCTCGCAGAGAACACGTATAACAAATTCCACAAATACCTATGTTTTCTTTTCTCTACTATCAAGTGCAGACTAAACTGTTCTTCACATGTCCTTACCCCCCCCACCTTTCCCGAGTATTTATGTTCCAGGGCAATCTTAATATCTGGTCAGAAAGATTCCAACACAGGTGAAGCAAGGCCGGGGCGCTGTGATGGCACTGAACTCTCAAGAATGCCTGCCTCCTTTCCAGTTATATATTATACTTGCGTGGGTGATGGGGGGAAGACTAGCACACATCGCTCTTTACTCACAACAGTCAAAATCCACGCCAGGCCAACATAGGCTACTTACTGATTAAAGGAATGTAAGTGTTAATACCCCCTCTTCCTGATAGGGGCACTGCTGCGTCATTGCCTAAGGACACGTCTGCTTGAAAGCTGGATGCTGAGTGCATTGAAAAAAAATTAAGAAAGGCGAAAAGGTTACAAGGGAATAGTAAGTAGAAAAGCAACATGTGATTTTACAGTTAAATAGCACGAATGAAAAAAATCAACATAGTACTACCTGCATATAACTCAGGGCCATATACAGCTCCAACTACGGGGCTTAATTTCCAACCTGAAATGGAAAGAGGGGACAGTGAGCATTGAAGACTATGTGAGGAACACAGTGAAACGGACTGATCGGTGCATGTGGAAGTGGGCTTCAGACACCCCTGCATTTACTTTTACCTGTTACTGTCTTCTCTGGAGAATGCCAGCTGGGGGGTTAAGTGAGAAGGTCAGGACACTTCCATACTGTGGTATTTTTCTGGGTAAAGTTTATTTATTTTGAGAAAGACAGCGTGAGTGGGGGGAGGGGCAGAAAGAGGGAGAGTGAGAATCCCAAGTAGGCTCCGTGCTGTTCAGCACAGAGCCTGATAGGGGGCTTGAACTCACAAAACCACGAGATCATGACCTGAGCCGAAACCAAGAGTCAGATGCCCAAATGAAAGAGCCACCCAGGTGCCCCCATATCTGAGTATATTTAAGGAGGACCAGCACATGAAGGAATAATGAGGGGCTGGGGTGGGAAGGTGTAGGGACAAAGTGCGGAGAAAGGAAAACTGGGAGGGAAGTTGAAAGATGGAGAGAGAGTGAGAGAAGGAAAAACAAAAATAAATTCTGAGGTCTGATACAGTCTCTCTCACAGAACTGCTACTCTACTCTGTAATTCAAATTTGAATTCACATTTGAGCTGATCTTTGACTCCCTGTTCAATTTTACCACATTGATGGAAATCTGGGTAAGCTGAAATTCCATTTCTTTGGGATTAACTATTAAGATTGCGTTGCAGTTAACCTCAGCCAGTCAACAAGAAGAGGCATACAGTAATAAAATTCAAGGTACATCCCCAACTTCATGCATCTCCTGGGATTTTCATTTGTAATAAACACACTTAAGTTAATCAGTTGTTTTAACAAATGGATCCTAGATGGCTGCTGAACATTAGCTTAAACAATTATAAACTTGAAGTATTCCCAGACATTAGGTTTGATGTCAATTTTATTTCTTCATTCCCCTTTTTTATATTATAGAAATGTAGCTGGTGTTAAAAAAGAAAACAGTATTGCTGCCCACTGATAGTTAAAGAGTACATAGAATCCCATATGAAAACTTTAATCAATAGACATTTATTGATTTTTACACATAAATAAGCAAACATGCGCCACTATTTTTCTGAAAGACGAGAGGCAGTACTTAGGAGAAAACCCATTCATTCTGAACTGATCCAATCTATTATTTTACGTGCTCATAGTTTGGTGAGGTCTCTTCATTATTCTACATAAAAACTGGGCAAATATCTGGGTTCAAATCCTACTGGTGTTGTAAGAACACAAATGCTCTCCAATGTGAGACAAATCAAGTGATTCAAACGGATATAAACTACACCGCTGGCTGAGAACTCACCAGAAGGCATGGAGCACTCTTATCAGAGGCTCTAACCACAAGCAGCTGCAGGGCTCTAAAGCTTGGCTCCGTTAGGCGTGAATATTAATTTAGAATAATGTTCAAAAAATGATTCTTCTTCTTTCCTACCAATGACACTATTACTTAAGCACTCCGGTACGTAACAGTACACATCTTAACAATGGTATATAATGGCATGCTGTCAATAATACTTTGGATATGCTTTAGTTCAGAACAATCTGCAAGGTGGTTTTGACCTTCACAAAACCCAAAGGGAGAGGAAAGACAGGTGCAACATCTGGGACGCCAGTAAGTACTGTACTTCTCTGGGCTTAATTTCCTAAGTAATAAACTAAGAAGGTTGGGTTAGATGACTTCTACAGAGCCTTCAGCTGCTTCGATTCTGTGACTGTCAATGAATAGTGATGAAAACACAATCAGCTTAAAAAAAAATTGGCCCATGGACATAGAGTAAAACGAAGAGTCAAACCAGAAGTAGAATTTCTGTCTTCTGAATTCCAGTTAGTAACTCTTTCTACCACACCATTTTCCCTGGATGTAAAGAAAATCTGACATACTTTGCCTGTCCTTCCTCATTTGCTGACACTGGGTTATCAAAATTGCAGAAATTTCTGTTTTTGTGATGGCAGTGAAAAAATATCAAGAGGTAAAGGGGGAGGTGGTGGTATCACATGATGTACCATTGATAAAATGTGTAGGGAAGATATAAAGGAGGCTGATAAATGCAAATTATGCGGATGTGTACCATCTGCTTGAAAAGCTGCGCTAAATCTATCGATTGAAGACATCATGGAACAGACTAAGGTACTTCTCCTTGATTTAAGACATCACCAGCACATACTATCATACTCTGGCAGTAGATTCAAACTTTCAAAAAAGCAGCGGAGAACACCCCACTTGATTCTAGATAAAATTTTATGAAGAACCCCAAAGTACACAACAGAAAATGAGAAACTGCCGGAAGTCTCAAGACCCAACCCATTGGTCTCCTTCCCACTCCCCCCCACCCCCATGTGGCCCTGTGAACACCCCTGGCAAGACTTAGATTCAAATTCAAGTTCCAGCTCATTTAGATGCTGTGAATCCAGATTAAACTGACAAGTGATGGAAGGGTTTTTCTTTGTTGGGCAAAATATTCACAGTGTTTCCTTCTCAGTGAGGAACATTTAGGAAACCCACTATGTAACATGGAGTCATGGGACAGAAAATAGAAAACACGCACACACCCATGGGCGCGGGCGTGCACCATGGCATTTATCTCCAGAGTGTTACCTTTAAAAGGAGAGCAAGGGGTCAAGAATTATGCCACTTACACTCAGGAGCGGGCAGGGATCAGTAGGAAAAGTGAGCGCTGGTGGGCGCCGATCACGGACAAGCCTAACACCACAAACAACTACAGCAGCTAAAGATGAGGGGGCCTTAGTGGGACCCCCCCCACTGGGTTAACAGGTCACCTCAAACGATGTGTTCACACTGAGTGTCAGATGAACTCTACTGAGACCATTACAGCTTCATGACTTAAAAACTGAGCTTAATTCTAAGAGGCTAATTTGTAAAAACAAACCATTCTCCTAGGTAAAGAGAACACTTCGATGTCAATTAAACAAACTGCCTTAAGACTGAAATGGAGATTCTCTGATGAGTATAGAAGGGTCCTATATTAATACAGGAATAAATGACATCCTTCTGAAGATGAGGTGTAATCTCTTACCATTTGCATATGGTGTGACCATCTTCTTATTGGTCATTACGCGCGCTGTAGCATTATTCACCTAAAAATGCAAAGGAGAAAGAAGGGGTAGGGAGAGAGGAGACCACGTTAGGGAACAAAGAGTCGCTCATCCAGTAACAGAGCACTCAGTTTAATCAAATGTAAATTTCAGAAAGTATTTATTTAAATAATTAATATAGCAATATAAAATATTAATATATAGTATTTTAATTAAAGTGTTTAATAAATGAGGCTAACAAGAGTAAAATGCAGTTTCTTGTTCTCCAAATGGAAGACTAGGGCTATTTTACCACCGAGCACTCCAAAGAAAAGATACAGTTGCCAAGTGCTTTGGAGGTCTCTTAAACAGAGAAGTCTCTGAATTATGGAAAAAAGTACATTGGAAACAACTCTGTTTGCAAACGAACTCTGAAGTTCATTAATAAAACAGAGTATTGAAACAGGACAGGGTCAGGAAACAGATTTACAGGAAGATAAGAAAATAAATCTGTGGATTTCGCCTGTTCTCATGTTCAGCATTTTTGATGTTTAAGATTTTGCTGTGAGGTTAGTAAAAAAATATTTTAGAAAATGTATATATATATAGAACTTATATTCCCATGTTGACCAGTATCAGGACCATTCTGAATTTTCTAGACAATGTGGTCTATCCACTGAAGAACAATGTTTTCAGAAGGCTTTTAAATTAGGCACTTAAAAGAACTGAAGAAAGAAGGCTTATGTTTCCTTTGTTTTATGGTACTGTCCACCCTCATTACAGAACTGCCTAATTCAGAGCATTCTCGGTGCTAGGGTGAGTGGATGTTACAGAGACGAGGAAAAGACAGTGGAGCTTGGAGCCAGAATCCTGCAGCCCAGTGTCCCCAGTGTCAGAACGGGCTTGAAGCTCTGGCAAGGACGGTGCCGCGTCACCACTGAACCTGACTGTGTGCTACCGCGTGGTCAGGTCATAAAACAGGCCAGCTCTTAAAAGAATTACAAAACACACCAAGCAGGAACGTCTTTTTTTGCCTCTGGGGATTTACATTACAGTTCAATTTGTACGGTGATCAATCCGTGTTACGGAGAGACCAATTTTAGGGGGAACTGGAATCAAAAAACATCTTGAGATGACTTTTAGGGTTTGCGGCGTGGTAAATCTTCCTTTGCGAGGAAAAGAAACTCCATTTACTCTTGTTTGAGCCACCAAATAATATAAACATTTCACATTTAAAAAGAAAGAATGGGATACAACAATGATGAGACTGAGAGCATGCAGTTAAAACACACACACAAATAAAAGAAAGAAAAACACAATCAGTTTTGGAAAGAAGGGAGAGAGTGAAGAGCGAGGTTCTCACAGACAAGGGTCAGAAGGGGTCCGAGCTGACACTAGCTGCTAGAGCAGAAAGCAGCCAAGCACTAACAGGAAAATGGCCAGAACCAATCAGAAACCACCAGTCAGCAGAGACCCGACAGCTGCAGGTAACAGAGAGAAGGGGTGGGAGCGGCCAAGGGAAAAGGATGGGAGCCGAACTTGGGGAGAGAGAACAGCAAGGCAGGGGAGGGGTGGGGGGAAAAGAGAAAGTCGGCGGGGGAGGGCATGTCATGGGCAGGAAAGAGGGCTGTCAAGGGCAAGGAGAGAACAGTCAGAGCTACACACAGAGGCTTGGGGAAGAGGAAAGGAAGTAGGGGCAGGGAGTGCATTAATAAAACCAGCCAAACTCGGGGTTCAGAAACTCTGAGTAAGATGTGCCAGGGGGGAACAAGTCACCACGACGTCAGTAATCAAACAGCTCAGGCTGCTACAAACAGTATGTACATCCCAAGTCCAGGCGGCAGTACTCAACAGCATTGAAAATAAAATGGGGAAGGGAAAAGGGAGAGGAACAAGTCAAATCACATTTTGTAGTGTTAATGTGAGATGGCAGATGGACTTTTTCTTTCTTATTTAATTGTTTTGTAATTAACAATTTAAAAAGCTTCTTCTCTAGCGCTTTGTTTCACTTACCGCCCACGGGCACCATCGCCAGCATTGTGTATAGTTACCATGGAAAGAGGGAGTCAAGTGAAGGGCCCTAAATGCTAAACCATTGGAAAGGGAGGGAGAAAGCAAAATATGCAGACATCTTACTCAAAATGGTGGCTTTTAGATTTCATACTTTTAAAAACTGGGAAAGGGGGAGAGGGGCCAGTTAACCTTCACTGCGTTGTTACAAAGGGCTGGTGAACAGCAGGCGGCTGATACGGACACAGGAACAGACAGCCAGCAAAGCCTCTGTTGGAGGATCTTATCCATTAACGTTCGAAATTCTTGGTATTAAATATATTTGAAAACCCCCCTGAGTTTTGGGTTCTTTCTCCCCCGCCCCTACAACCTCCAAGGTCTTCTACTATATTCCTCATCACACGCACATGGAGGCGAACTGGCCTCCTGAGAAGGGGATACTGGCCGGACCCCTGATTCATTACAGGACACAATGTCGTAAGTCGGATTGTTTTTAGACATTTATAAAGTTAGTTTTATTTTGGCCTGATCACAGGTATTCATACGGAGTCTCGCAAACTGAAGCAAAGGAAAAAAATCAAGAGAGCAGAAGGATGAACATTTTGGAAGAAAAAAAGTAAATGAAAAACAAATACACATAGACACACACACACAAGTAAATCAAAATGAAAACCCCCAGCAACTGAAAACTGTGGTGGGGGGGAGGGGGAGGGAGAAGGGGAGAAGTGTTACTTTTATACAGTTTAGCGCAAGAAGGTGAAGGAGAGACACGTACACACATACACGTGTGCGCAGACACACAGACAAGACAGGGTTCTGAATGTGAAATCAGTGGGGCAGTACACAAAAGAGAGAAATAAAAATATAAACCGGAAATTGAATTATTGAAGACATGCACCTCGATTTTACGGCCCTCTACCACGGTGCCGTGCAATTTCTCCCTGGCCCTGTCTGCATCAGCACTATTCTCGAAAGTTACGAACCCGAATCCCTGCATGCAGCGGGAGAAGGGGGAAAACATGCGCATCGTTATATTGAGATACTGATCTCTTGGTAAACAGAGAAAAAAATACCACAGTATGAAACTGACATCGGCAATCCTAGCGGTACTCTCCCAAAGTCACGTTTTTGGTCCATGCATATTTTGTAAAGGGAAATTAAATCCAATAAAAGAATGAAGAACTGTAGTAGTAGTAGTAGTAATAATAATAATAATAGCAATAATAACAGCAACAACAATAATAATGATAATGTAATTAACAACAGTAATAATAATAAAATAAAACAGAAAGCATGTGAGGCCAGACCAACATGAAGGTATAGAGTTACTCGGGTCAAACTATTCCACCAAGAATCTGAACTTTTTTTTTTTTTTAAGTGTTCTTTTTCTTTCAATTCATGCCATTAAGACACATGTCCCTTTATGTAATATTTAAAAAAAATTACATAATTAAATCTGCCATTCCCCAGTAACTTCTACATGAAACCTTATATTTAGGGGCAATCACTGTATAATGAGATTTTTTAGGAGAGCTCATCATTTTTGCCCCACTTTGCCTATTGCTTGTATCATAACCACATTTCCTCTGGGGATAGAATAATTTAAAAAATAGGCTTGATCTACAATTCTGTAGGCACTGGGTGTGGAAGACGAGAGCACCTGTGTTCATCTAAGCTAATGAAAATATCACTAAGCAGGGGGCAGTCAAGTACGACTGGCACGCAGAGTAAAAATAGGTTCAGCTGAATTCCAGAAAACAGCTTATCCCAATCTGCCTAAATTATACATTTGTTGAAGCCGACATCTGCTACTGAATGTATTAGCAATTTTCCGTATGGAGGGAAAAAAGGAATCATCCAAAGGCAGTGGGAATGAGATCTAGGTTAGTGACATCCGTTGTATACTATTCGGCAGGAAAAGAATGCCATAAAACAGCAATGCAGTTGCTACTCTGAGTTAGAATTAATTTATTTGTGTACTGCACACAGCTAAATGATATGCAGCTTTACTTCGTTAAGGAGACAAAGCAGGAGCCAAGAAGTCAACCCATGTACTCCGATGTTCATATTTATTTGAAAACTCTTGGTCAAAATTACACAACATGTCAAAAGCAGCAGGATTCACTATAATACGTGCATGACTATCTCATCAAGCACTGTATCCGTTTCATCCTAGCACTCTGTCCTTATCTTTCCACTCTTTTCTCAAGCTATTTACATCTGTGAGTAGTAAATGCTTAGGATTTGCTGGCAAAGTGCTAATTTCTCAACAGTTTCACTGTCCCTCTCTCATTCTTTGAACATTCCACTGTGGGACAATCTGGAACCTTTTATTTGTTATTTATTTTTGCTGAAGGAAGTTCTGCTCTGCTGCTCTCCATGAAGACTTCTATATGACATATAACACATGTTCTTAAAGGGGAAGGTACAGAGTATACGTTGCTCTCGAAGACTTTACAGAAGCAGGGGCACCGAGGTGGCTCAGTCGGTTAACTGTCTGACTGTTGATTTCAGCTCAGGTCATGATCTAGCAGTTCATGAGCCCTGTGTTGGGCTCTGCGCAGACGGTGCAGAGCCTGCTTGGGATTCTCTCTCTCTCTCTCTCTCTCTCTCAAAATAAATATTTTTTAACATTAAAAAAAAAGATTTCACAAAAGCAACTCCCATCATTTTGAAGGCTCTGATACTTTGCATGCTAACTGATTCTATGGCTGGGTGGCGATCCGTGGAGGGTCCCAGTGGATTATCTCTGCCTGTAACTGGGAAACCACCAGAAATACTGGAAAATGCAGTGCTAAGCCGATGGAAAATGTTAAACGTACTGAGGTGCTATGGGGTAATTTTAGTTAATGCTTTCCTTAAGAACGTAAGTATGTTGAAAATATCAATGGAAACACATTTTCAGAAGCACATTTTGATGCCAGGGTGTTAGAGCCACATCGGCCACTGTTGTGCTGGATCTCAAGTTCCTAAGTAACAGCACTGCTTGTCATCACGCTGGCATTTGCTGGACTCGGGAAGCCAGCTCTCCGTTTCTGGCGAGTCCTCCTCCAATAGAGAAAAACGACCTTTCAAGAAAGGTCACGGTGGGGAGTTTTTCTTTCACACTGCAGTGGTACTAACACCGTACTCCAACGGATCCTCAGAGCCTCAAACATTATAGGCCTTGGGTCAAATTAATAAATTATAAGCTAGTAGCTGGATAATTATAAGCTAGTTTTGTGGAGACTGACACCTAGGTTTTTAGTGTTAGCATTATGACTTTATGTACCCACCCATCCATTCACACACTTGTCTTTTAAATACATCCATGGGGTAGGAAGGATAAATCTGCTGATTTCATTTTTAAGGTAGAGAAAGTGAGTCAAACCATGTTAAGTACCCAAGCTTCAACAAAGGCCTTCTTCCTACAGTTAATGGTAAAAAAATTAGAAATGAAGCCTTGAAACTAAAGTTCGGGATCCTATGAACTAAATTACATTAGTCTTAAAATCCTTGTAGTTTTCTTTTTCAAATCTCACTGCTAAATGTGTTCTGTGATCTTCCCCTCTGTAATGTGGTGACAGGACCCCCCCTGTGGTGTAATAACACCCACGAGAACCCAGGGTGCTGTCCTAAGCACGGGCATTCTACAGCTAGCAAATGACAAAGTTTAACATCAAACTCTGCTTGTGTTAAGATTTTCTCAATAAGGACTTTAATGTTCTGGAACGAAATTTCACTTTCAAACGCTTTATAAAGAGAAGTGCTTATAGTCCAAAGGAAATGCTAATCTAGATACCAAAGATCTAAAAATAAAGCAATCTTCACAGGCATCTTTCCCTAGCATAAAGGAGGAAGAAGGCCTTGCTGCTGCTTTGGGACTTCCTGATAGGATGCAGAGGTAAGAGGATTTCTTTCTCTCCTTTGCAGATAAGCAGGCTCTGTGGTGACAGAAGAATGGCCCCCCCAAAGTTGGCCACGTCCTAATCCCTGGTACCTGTGAATGTTACTACCTCACCCGGCAAAAGGGACTTTGCAGATGTGATTAAATTAGTGATCTTGAGATAGGGAGATTATCCTGCATTTTGCAGGTGAGCCCAATGTAATCACAAGGGTGCTTCTAAGTCAAAGAGGGAAAAGGAGAGCCAGAATCAGACCGAGTGCAGCAGCTTGAGAAAGACAGGACTGGCCATCTTTGGCTTTGAAGACAGAGGTGGGGCTATAGGCCAAGGCATGCGGGCCCCGCCTCCAGATGCTGGAAAAGGTAAGGAGTGGATGGATTATTCCTTAAAGCCACACCCAAAAAATGCAGCCCTGCAACACCCTGACCTCCAGAACTGTAAGATAATACATTTCTGGGTTTTTAAGCCACCAACTTCGTGATACTTTGTTTAGAAGCAATAGAAAATATACATCTCAGAAGTCTATGATTAGGGAGGTAAGAAGTATAACCAGCATTTTTAGAGTACTGTTCTTTACTATTTCCTCTCGGGTTGAAACTTTAGACAGGTGGTTTTCCATCAACATAACTACAATTGGGTTTCAAGAATGTTAACTGAAATAAAGCTTGAAGGAAAATTTTTAATGTTTATTTATTTTTGAGAGAGCATTGAGTCGGAGAGGGGCAGAGAGAGGGGGGACAGGGGATCTGAAGTGGGCTCTGTACTGACAGCAGAGAGCCTGGTGTGGGGCTAGAACCCACGAACTGTGAGATCATAACCTGAGCCAAAGTCGGATTAACCAACTGAACCACCCAGGTAGGTGCACTACTTGGAAAAAAAAAATTAATGTACCATTCCTTCAGTAAAATTTAACATTTTTGAAATGTGCCAGGAATCAAGCTAAAGAAGTTCCCAGATTATCCAGGTTTAAAAAGTTACTAACAGGAAAATATGCTTAAGTGAAATTATGTTTTAATGTCCCTTCATTCTTGGAAATCTAATTCACATTAAGTCTTGGATCTCGTTTTGAAAAGAATAGTTTAATAAAATTATGTTTAAACCTAACACTTCTTCCTTAAAGAGCTTCAAAATGATTATATAATGTATCTATCAGGAAAACATAGTAACCAGTCAGAAGAGCAAAGTCAAACTAAGATTTAATCTGAAATTCTTAACAAGAGCAAATAATTCAGATATTTAAGAAGACAAAAAAAAACCCCAGATAAACAAAAAGTAAAATTTTCATAGACTTTTGTTTTTAATTAAAAAAAAATTATGTTGCCATGTTTGTCTAACATGTGCTATCAGAAATATGATCCCAAGTCACGTATATAATTTTAAATATTCTACTAGCCACATTAAAAAAGTAAAAAAATATATGAAAGCAATGTCAATAACATATCTTATTTAAGATAGCATACATGTAACATGCTATCATTTCAACATGACCTCAATCCAAAAACATTAGTGAGATGTTCAATATTCCTTTTTTTCTGCTCAGTCTCTGAAAGCAGAGTGTATTCTACACTAAAGGCAGATCTAAATTTAGACTTGCCACATTTAGGGGCTCACTGTGGCCACTGTGCTGGCCAATGCAGGTGTCTATGCTCTATACTGTCACCTAGGGCTCTCAGTTTCCAAAGTCCTTCTGTGTTAATAATTTAAATATACCAGTGTTCTATCAGTGATTTACCAGCTACCTTAGCTGTCTTTTGAAAACTGAGGAATGGTGTGTTTATCAGGAGTATGGCTGTGGTCAAAACTTCTCCTGAGTGTTGCAAAATACACTTATCACATCCATTTATCATCAAGGGCCTATAGAGCCGAGTAGCTGCCACCTTTTTAGTCTGGCCTCAGGCTGCAATAAATAACAAGCAACAGGATGTAAAAATATTCTTAAATTTGTGTAATCTTTGAGTTTTTCCATCTCAGAAGAATGAGAAAGAAAATTTACCATGTAACTTTTAAGGGAGAAATCAAAAGCAGACGTTCTCCTGGGTATGGCCAGAACACAGAAATTAAAAAATAAATAAAAGAAAAATAAAACTAAAACCTGCAAGATGGTAACAAAAGAAAACAAACTTAAGCCCTCTGGAAATACATGCACTGTTAATTCAGTTTTAAGCATAATGAAAACCATTTCACCTCAGCATTACCTATCAAATTCTACTGAAAAGCAAAGGTCTAGTTAGTACAATTTCAAAGACAGTCTTTTGATCATATTTCAAAAGAAACAAATCATTTCCCTTTGCATGAAATCAAAATCCAGGGAAATGGGCAAGAAATTACAGC
The DNA here is from genome assembly GCF_008692635.1 of Crocuta crocuta. NCBI lineage: Eukaryota > Metazoa > Chordata > Mammalia > Carnivora > Hyaenidae > Crocuta > Crocuta crocuta. The sequence continues at coordinate 5,538,356 of NW_027529624.1, forward strand.
ACGTTACTTCTGTCTGAGGATGGGTTAGAGGTTTCACCTTCCCTAACTCCAGCCTCAACTGGAGCCTAACCCAAATTAAGATCCCCATCAGTCCAGAAATCCACCTGAGAGAAGTAATGAGAACAGGTTAGCTAAAAACTTGCTGGAAATCCCAATAATCATTGCTGCGCTCTATTTTGTAGCCCTTTAGTGAACTTAATAATTGGCATTGTCTGTACAGGTGAAGGGCCCCTACATTCAGCATTTATAACACATGCCCCTTCAGGCCACAACTATACCACAAATACGTTGACAAAAACTTTGTGGAAAATATGGGCATTAGGATGTGTGTATTTCTTTACTTAATAAGCCTGGTAATTAATACCAACTGTTACCGGGCTGGGTGATAGTGAAAGGAATGGTGGGAAGTGTGTAAGTCAGGGAAAGGCAAATACCATATGATCTCACTCATGTGGAGTTTGAAAACAAACAAGCAAAGGGAAAAAGGAGGGAGAGACAAATCAAGATGGCTACCACAGGGAAGTGGCGGGGGGGGGGGGAGAAATAGGTGATAGGGATTAAGGGGTGCATTTGTCATGATGAGCACCAGGTAATGTGTGGAAGTATTGATTACACTAAGTGTCAACTAACTGGAATTTCAATAAAAACTTAAAAAAGAGTTTTTTGAAAACCAACAAGTTCTCAGTCACTAAAAGTATCTAGCAGAGAACACTAGATAACTAGGAAACCATTATTTAGAGTTCTGTTTAAGATTGAGTGAGAAAAAAAGACTGGGAGGAAACACGAGAATATTAGTGAATACCATGCTCTTTTAACAAGATATTTGTTTTCTGTCTAGTCGTTAAAAATCATGCTTTTCCTTTATAATGGTTTTGAAAAGGGTGCTTTTTAAAAGCTGTTACTCAAAGAATCTAAAGGGGGAGGGGCAATATGATTTGTTGTTCAAACTGGAACCCTCTGAGGGAGAAAGGGGACATGAGTGATAATCATGCTAACCAAGCAGGTATAGACGGGGACCACCCTAGATGAACCAGGACTATGGCCACTCTACCAAGATGTTATGTTTCTATTGTTTGTCAAAGTAATACTTTGTTATATGACAGTGACATCTGGGGAATCAGTAACGCTGTACCTATCAGTGTAATCATTTTCTAGACTCTGAGTGTATTAGTTCATTTTTTGGCAGCAGTGGCATTTTTTATCATATATCCTAATCGAACATGTTCAAAAGGAAAGTCCCCTTTTGTTTTAGTTAATCATAGAAAATTAGGTACGGCTGACCTTGTTTTTACAAAGGAGTATGGAGTAAAAAAATTTTTTTTAAATCACATGACATAATGTATGTAAATATTTTTGTATGTGTATGAACGTACGTGATATGCATTCATTCCATAATCTAGGAAAACCAATCCAGAGTATGAAGGTGGAACAAGAAATACAGAAAACAGCCAACAACAAAGACATCGTGTTTTCAGGCCTTCTGGGGAAGTGGACTGCTGGGCCGGGGTGGGATGGGCGAGCAGCGTGGCAATGCTCACTTGTGTTGGGAAGTGGACATGTTCTCAAACCTCAGGCTGACAGTCTCATTATAAAACAGAAGATCTGGTAAAGAGTTGCTTTTTGCTTTGGAGCCCTGTGGTTACTTAATTGTTTCACTGATGACTGTTTTACGTGGAAGGATCACTTATCTCAGAATTATTTTGTGACTCATTTTTCCATTACTGCTTCAAGAAAAAAAATTCAATAAAGCTGATCTGTGTACAGAAAAGCACTCTTAGAAAGACTGAGCGACTCTTAACTGAACACTAGGACCACTTAAATCTCCTTATCTCTGGTTCCTTTCAGGGCATGTTGTAATTTTACAGTCAACCACAAACAAAAAAGAAATGAGAAAATGAACTTTATTTACAGAAAAAGTACTTATTAATTTATGTTAGGTGGATCCAGAAGAGGTATCTGGGCTTTGACTCCAAAATAAATCTCTGTGAACAAGTCTCTGAACAGTTCTGGGGAGCCCAGTGCAGCAAAGAACTCCAGATGACAGTTAAGAAGTTGGGCAAAGGATGAAGACAGACTTTGCATCAGTCCTTAAAGGCAGATCCAGGCAACTGTGAATTCTATGCTTTAAGAACAATTGCCAATCAAGTACACGGTCTAGTCGTGAGCAGCCCAAAGTGAGAGGGGCTAGTGAGGACATGAGGGCACAGCATCAACTGGAGAGAAGCAATAAAGGCTTGGAGATTCCCCAAAGAGAAAGGAAGGCTTGTGTCCTTTAAAAATGAAAATTATAGGGGAGAAGCCATTGAATTGGGCAAATTAAACAATTTTGGGTAGTAGGCACATCTTTGAAGTCAATGAAAGGAGCCTTAAGAAAGATCAATTTCCTTTGCTTCACAAAAATGCAGTCAAATTATTTTCTTGGTAAGGAGCAAGTTCCCGGAACCTAATGAAATCATATTGGGCTTCGGGGCTGTTGGAGGCTGGTCAAGAACAGTTTAAGTGCATACACTTAAAACTATAAGCATTTAAACTATGAATTTGGGTAAGTAGTGTAGCATATAATCCTCACATACTTATGATACATCTCTGAACCACTGACATTTTTCCACCTTGTATCTAAAAAGGTCACAAAAAATACAAGCAAACTATACAACAAAGGAACAGAAATCCACTGTGAAGAAACTATAAGCATAAATGGTTTTACTGGTTACACGGTGAACAGATTCCACTTTAAAAATACTTACCAAATTAAGTGCTGGAGAAAGTTCTGCATAGGCATATTAATTTTTTGTTTTAAACCGAAAACTGGAAGCTTAGAGTATAATGATTACCTCTTTAATATTTAACAATAATTACAGTCAGAATTAAACACTATCAGTGTGGATGCATTCTATAAAGGGAATAATAATCAGGAGCATTAGAACAGTACATATGTTTGTGTTTGTTCAGATGGGGCAGAGGTGTGTGTGTGTGTGTATATATACCTCTGCAGATATATGCTCTTCATATCCAAGGTGTGATGAATTTGGAGTAAGAAATTGAAGAGGTAAATATTAACTCATTTATTTGCTTTATTTAGCTTTTCTCAAATTACATTCTTCAAGATTAAATCATAGCCAAGGGCTATTTTCAAAGTTTGGGAGAGATGAACAAATGGAAAACGGACTCAAAATGTGTCCTATCCTAAAAATGCAAGTCGAAGTGAACATAGCAAGGTAAATATTCACAAGCTTGGTCCCAGCTGGTTATGCCTGTGGGGTGCATTTCATTTGTTGAGGAGGAAAGCTGTCAAATGAAACTTTCTGAAATTCAGTTCATGAAACACTTTTCACAACACCACTGTTAAGACTTCATCATTCCTTAATTCCTAAAATCACAACTGCTTATGTTAGTGCATGGAAATTTTAGATCCTATAGATTGGGAATTTAAAATGGTAAATTATGAGGGGGAAACGAGTTTGAATTACAACGTTCAGTTCTCCTACAGAAAGCACTTCAAAGAGAGGATCTATATCGAATTGTGTGCCGTTACCACAGCCATCCTTATGTGAAAAACTCAACGGACTGCATTTGTCACTGACGGGGTTCTACAGCCCAAAGCTTGCTTATCTGGGTAGGACTCAAGGGGGGGAATCAGCTTACCACGAATTCCTGAGTCACTACTCCCTGTATTTACGCCTTGTCAAATTTATTCCAAAGAGAGAGGAAGCCAACCGCACAGCTGAAATATCACATTTGTTCTAAGTCTGTCATTTCAAAGTCAGATTTTTGAAAGCTGAATTGTTCTGTTGGAATTCACACTAGAATTCTCCCATAGAATTTCACTTGAGTCTTCTCTCTCTTCCTTTAAAATAAGCAGGTTAGGGCAATTTCGGTCTGATAAAGGGCTGGTGTCTCCTACACCCGATCCTCCTCACAGCCCGCCCCCTTCCTCACACTTCTCTTCCTCTCCCCCCCCTTACCCCCNTAATCTAATCCAAGCCAGATAAGTTGGGATATTTTGCAGGCTTGAGGAAGAGCTTTAGTTTTCTGATTACTTACTATTTAAAACAAAACTAAAAAGGAACCAAGCACACTTAATGCTGAGAGAGCTTACCTTAGAGCCACGTTCATTAAAGATTATTTCTACATCTAGGATTTTGCCAAACTGCTGCAGAGACAAAAATAAAAAAATTTATTCATGGTAAGCTTTTAACCACACATTTAGTTTCTCCTGAAATAATTTTTCTTTCTTTCTTTTTTTTTTTTTTGCTTTTAACTTCTTATTTAACTTCCATGTTACTTTCTTTTTTCTTTTTTTATTTTAATGTTTATTTTTGAGAGAAAGAGAGACAGACTATGAATAGGGAAGGGGCAGAGAGAGAGGGAGACGCAGCATCTGAAACAGGCTACAGGCTCCGAGCTGTCAGCACAGAGCCCGATGCAGGGCTTGAACCCAGGAGTGGTGAGATCGTGACCTGAGCCGAAGTCAGACGCTTAACTGACTGAGCCACCCAGGTGTCCCTCTTCCATGTTAATATTTGTTGGTAGGCTCCAAAACCGGTTTCTGAGTTTTCCGTATCGCTGGTCTGATGTCTCTTTTTCATTCCTTATTCAGCTCACCCACGCATGCAGTATCCACCTCTGCAGGGTGGAAGCTGTTTCCAGAAGATATGCACAGTGTTGCCTTTTACATGCTACTCCCAGGATAAGAACTAGGGGTTTTCCCAACCAAGTCTTTAATTTTTCGAAATGTCCCAGTTTTTAAGAAGCAAATCCTAAGTAGAAAGATACACTATTGAAGGCTATTTTTCTTCTCCTTTTTTTTAATTTACAAAAGTAAAAGAAAAAAAAAAGAGGTCAGAAAGTACAAATAAAAAGGAAAAGAGGAAAAGGAAAGTGAAGATACACTGTAAACCCGCCACCTTACCGTTCTGGTACAGCCTTCCCAGCTTTTCCTCAGACATATATTGTTAAGGAAATGTTTCCATGTGTTACTTTTATTTTTTTTAATGCAATATACTATAAACAGCTGTCCGAGCCAATAAATACATATCTATGGTCTCAATTCTACAGACTACATGCTATTTTCCATTGTGCTTAATCATTCATGGACATTAGACAGGATTTCATTTATTAGCCATTTCAATCTTTCGGCAATGGACATGACCAAGAGCATTTAAAAAAATTTTTTTTAATGTTTTATTTATTTCTCAGAGAGAGAGAGAGACAGCGTGAACAGGGCAGGGTCAGAGAGAGAGAGGGAGACACATATCGGTTCTCAGCCTTTTGGCTAAGATCAAGTGTAGAGAGAGAGGGAGACACAGAATCGGAAGCAGGCTCCAGGCTCTGAGCTAGCTGTCAGCACAGAGCCCGACGCGGGGCTCGAACCCATGAACTGTGAGATCATGACCTGAGCTGAAGTCAGATGCTTAACTGACTGAGCCACCCAGGTACCCCTACCAAGAGCATTTTTAAGTAATAGCTTTGTTTTGTACTTAGTTAAATATTTTAATATTTGGGGAATGAAACAAAGCTAAAAACACAAAGCCTAAAGAACAATATTGGTAGGTAGCTAAACGGGGGACTGAAGGGAGCATACATAAAAAACACAGGCGTTATCTGGAGGAGAGCATGTAGAAGGTGACTCCTGTACTCAGTACCTGGAGAACTGGATGGGAGAGATGTGCAGTCAATCTCCAGGTATCTTTTCGTCACGCCTCCCTCTGAACCCTGGACTCCCAGACCCAATTATCTATGTCATTTGGATGTTACTATGTATATATTTTTTTAAATGTTTATTTTTGAGAGAGAAAGAGCGTGTGTGTGTGTGTGTGCGCATGCGCAAGAGGGAGAGGTAGAGAGAGGAGAACAGAGGATCTGAAGCAGGCCCTGTGCTGAGAGCAGAGAAAACCTGATGGGAGGCTCGAGCTCATGGACCATGAGATGGTAACCTGAGCTGAAGTCAGGCGCTTAACCCGCTGAGCCACCCAGGCACCTCAATGTCACTTGGATTTTGGGAAGTGTGAAAAAATTAAAAAATGAAAAGAAGGAAACAAATCATGCTTTCCCATTGGGCTAAATCATTACTATCTGTATCAGAAAAGGTGTTACTAAGAGCCCAAGTTTTCTAGAGTAAGATTTCTGGGCTCGATTCCAGTTTCATCATTTAATAGGACATTAGGAAAATAAAGGAAAGAGGAAAATGCCTTATTTGGGGTAGGTGGGCATTTAATTTTAGTTCTAGGACTACCCAAAAAACTAAGATTTGAATGGTATTTTAGAGTTTGCTTCCTTTTACATTTTCTAACATGTCCTTACACTATCCTGCTAGCGCGAGGGCTGCCTTCCTTTAATGGTGAAGGGAAATGAGGCTGAGGGAAGCCATTCGTCAAGTCTGCAGAACTGAGAAAATGGAGCACGGAGCCCCTGCTCCTCACCAGCGCTGTCCTCCCGCGGGGTAGGTGTCCCCCAGGCAGAGGAAGGCAGAGCAACTCTCCCAGGTGTCCCTTGCAAGGAAAAGTTTTCGTGCATGCACGTAGCAGCCATGTAGGAAAATCACTGATAACTGGCCCAGGCAGAAATTCAATGCGTACAATTTTTCTGACACAAGAGAAAACACACTTCTGGCAGATGAGAATGTAACGGATTTTCACCCATCTCCTGAGATTAGGATTCCATATTATTTCTGATAATTCAGTAGAGAACCTAATAACTCATACTCCTGGGAAATTTCCTCCTAAATATAACCTACATTCTTAATGCCACCCTTTTTATTTTCTGTTGCTCTCTTTTCTAGTAGAGAGGAACAGCTGGCTACCGTTTTCTAGAAAAAGGCTCGTCAAGCACTTCAAGAACGTTATTAAAGCCCAACGGTGGCCTTGGCTTCAGTGCAGAAAATACTCCGGGCACTCGGCGGTCAGGGACAAAACCTTGCTCCAGGGCCCTGTCACCACGAAGTGGCCACAACCGAGACTTCAAGTGGAGCACCTGCTTTTCTGATAGAGCCCCGTGCAGCTACAATGGCAAAGGGCTTTCTTAAACCATGACCTCTTATTCCTAGGTCAAGTTAAGACTTTGCTCAAATTAAAGCAGGCAACGACACACGAGCCCAGAAATACTCTGAAGACTTCCAGCAGTCATTCACTTTCCAGTAACTGAAATCTTCGCTGTTACCCTGTGTCCTCATGATGGTGGTTCGGGGGGGAAGCAGCCGGAAGAACAGGACAGAGGGAGCCAACTAACCCCCTGCTCCTGATTTTAGATCCTGGCCTTGACGCTGTTATGAGCAAGGGAGTAAAAACAAAATACAGGTTCTTTCTGCTTCCCAAACATTAGGTCACTGAGCTCGCAACACTTGGAAAGGTAAGGATTCCTGTCTCTGTCCTGATGTTAATACTGAATGGCTCATGTCCCACAAAGCCCCTTGGTCCCGGGCAAACCGGGTTGGCATGGTCACCTGGTGCATGAAAGAACCTGCACAGCCATTGTCTAAGAGGACAGGAGTGATGGCTCTAGATGACAGGAGTTCCCGAAGACCGATGAAAACACCGACTTTCCTCAGTCTGTTTGCAGCCTTATCCTAAAGTCCTGAGGACTTACCACACCCGGTAGATCAAATGAAAATGTCACTGCTAAGCCCACAGAAGGGTTTTAGAGACTTACCCCAAACATCTGCCGGAGGTCGGGGTCCCGGAAGCGGAAGGGAATATTAGAGACGTGCAGCCGCTTCGGGGTGGATTTGCTCTCTGAGTTCTCACTACTTTGTGTCTGTGACTGCGGGCCATCTGTCTGTGCGCCCCCTTCTGTCTGCTAAGCAAAGAAACAGGCAACAATGAGTGAAAAAGAAATATGGTAACTTCATAAAAATTATGTAAGATAGTTAAAACCCCCGACGCCAATCGTTCTCAAACAGTGTGTCTCTAAGCAAAAATTACAATTGTCCCTTCAAAGGGGGAAAAAGACCCAAACCAGAAACGTTCCCTGTGTTCAAATTCCTATGGTTTATGAAGAAAATTTAGGTCTTTTGAGTATTTATAGTACATTAGCAAAATGGGAGAAAACAGGGCTACTACACAGAAATACTAAACACTGATGCCCAAGACCACATGGAGATCCATTAGGTATGAAAGATATAAAACCTGTACCATCAGGCTTTTTTTTTTTTTTTTTTAATTTTTGAGAGAGAGAGATAGAGACAGCATGAGCAAGGGAGGGTCAGAGAGAGAGGGAGACACAATCTGAAGCAGGCTACAGGCTCTGAGCTAGCTGTCAGCACAGAGCCCGATGCGGGGCTCGAACCCACGAACCATGAGATCATGACCTGAGCTGAAGTCAGACGCTTAACCAACTGAGCCACCCAGGTGCCCCTAACAGGCTTTGATTCTTAGTGGAGTTTTCCATTTCTGCAAGCTTCCTATTTTGAAAATGAAGAGTCTGTTGTACTTAGCTGAGGTGATCATTGCGGTTTTGGTCTATCATTTCAGGAAATAGGGGAATATTTTCATGATTCATTCCCTCTATTAGTTCCAGAGTTTAAGACTCTGTATCATTATTCACAGTATTATTCACATAGGAGGAGACACCTAAGGACAGCGGGCATTTAGCTTCACCTGCAGGCACTCAATCTGCACTGTGCTCCTAATCCGCGTGATTGCAGCTGACATCAGCACAGGGACCCCAAGCTCCTGCAGCCCAGAGCAGAGCCCCGTTATACAAAATCTGCCGGGACAGGCTTTGCGGGCCCTGCGTGACCTTCTAGACGTGGGGAAACGCTAGGTCAGTGTACAAGTGTGGCATGCACTTTTAATCTTCAATCTCTTTTAAAGCAACGCCCCAGGCATTTTTTACCCCCATAAATCCTCAAACAAGTTGCTATGTTGAGAAATACTTTTGGCAATTATCTAACGGGTGTGATACGTTCTAGGTATTCAAAACACATTTATTTTAAAGTATTCAAATGGCAATTTAGGAACCTTATTTTTTTACTATTCCCTATGAAGTGCATGCCACACTGCAGGGCTCGCTGAGCTGATAAAACCAACATACTTTTATTTTATTTTATTTTTTTTTAAATTTATGTTTTATTTATTTCTAGGAGAGAGAGAGACAGCGTGAGCAGGGGAGGGTCAGAGAGAGAGGGAGTCACAGACCGAAAGAGGCTCCAGGCTCTGAGCTGGCAGTCAGCACAGAGCCCGACGCGGGGCTCGAACCCACGAACCGCGAGATCATGACCTAAGCGAAAGTCGGACGCTTAACCGACCAAGCCACCCAGGCACCCCCAACATACTTTTAAAATAAGAGTGGAACTCGCTGTTCTTATTATCTCAAGTGAGTTACAACTGAGTCCCTAACAGATTCTTCTGAGTGACGCAGAGCAGATCTTCTCCCTTTGACCCAATGTTCAAGCAAAAGAAACTGTGAATCACAGATACTTTTGGCTCAGAGATGTTACCAACCAACTTGAAATGAAGTTCGAGACGTTAAAATATAAAGGATAATCAGGAATAAACGTGGAATGAATGCCAGCTTTTCAAGTGTCAATCTAAGCGATGGCAGCTTTTATCTCATTCCATTCAGGCCTTGCAGATGGCTTAAATGTGCCATGATTCATGTGATATAAAAATAGGAGAAAAGGGAAGAGCCATGAAGCAATGTTCTGTGAAAGTGTAAGGTTTTCAATCATCAATCTGGGCACAATGCAGACTAAACAAAGCAAATTCCATTTCAAAGATGAAATTCACTAAGTCGCTAAAATGGCATCACGGACACCAAAGCAATAAGCATAAGCATCAATTACAACTAATGCTCATTCAAGCACCTTCAAACTTGCCTCTTACATCTCACAGCTGGAGCCCATAAAACTATTTCTTCAATCAAACTTACAAAAATTTTTCTGATGTTTATTTATTTTTGAGAGAGCGAGAGAGAGAGCGAGTGAGAAAGAGAGACAGAGCATGAGCAGGGGAAGGGCAGATTTATTTATTTTTGAGAAAGCAAGAGAGAGACAGAGCACAAGCTGGGGAGAGGGAGACACAGAATCCGAAACAGGCTCCAGGCCCTTAGCTGTCAGCACAGAGCCTGCCGCGGGGCTCGAACTCACAAACCATGGGATCATGACCTGAGCCGAAGTCAGACACTTAACCGACTGAGCCCCCCAGGTGCCCCTTCACTCAAACTTTAAAACCACCAGATCTGATCTGCAGGAGGTCAGTGTATCACTGATAAAAGTTGAAAAGATGGACTCTAGCTTCAAAACACAGTTTTGTATGTATTTCTACATGTAACTCATATAATCTTTAAGATATATGTAAGGTGGCAGGAGAAATGAAAACTAGTGATTATTTCAAAGTATGCTGCCCAAGGTATTTATTTGTTACTTAAAAGTTTTTACAGCCTTGAAGACACAATTTAAGAAGAAGATTAGAGGCCAGACCGGATCATATTCAGGCCTTGAAGTTTTACACCTACATTTTTTTTTTAAAAGTATAAAGTCTTTAACTCTAGGGACATATGGCAAGCTGAAAAAGTAAAGTATCATTTCCAAAAATCTTAAGTCTTCTGGCTTAATATAAATTTTAAAACTGAAATTGAACATACATAGATACAAATGCACAAATCGTAAGCATGAATGTTCACAAAGAATATACACCCATGTAACCATCAAATCCGATCAAGCAAACAGAACACCAGGAGCATTCCATTCACTGTCCCCTTCTGAAAGGGTCCCTAGTACCCTGACTTCTAACTCCATAGATTAGTTTTGGCTGTTTTTGAACTAAAAAAAAAAAGAAAGAAAGAAAGAAAAGGAATTATACCGCATGTACTCTTTTGTTTGCCCTTGTTTACACATTCTATCTGTGTAATACACATACACATATTATTGTAATTCATCCATTCTTCTTCCTATTTATAAACACACAGGACTTATTCAAGCTGCTTCCAGTTTTTGGCTATTAAGGATAATGCCTCTATAAATATTTTTGTGACATTCTTGTCTTTTGGTGCACACAAACGGCCATTTCTGTTGGGTGCACAGGCATCCAGGATTTGCTGGGTTAAGGACATGTGTAAGTTCAGCCTTAACAGAGACTGTCAGTTTTCCCAAGTGGTTGTACTAACTTATACTCAACTGTGAATAGCTGCAAAAGTTCTAGTTGTGCTTACTACTGTCCTTTTCACTGTAACTATCTGGTGGAAGGCAGTGGCATCCACCACTACCATAAGCTACCATTTCTTCTCTTAAGTCTGCTTTCCACTTACAGAACTTCGTTGAAAAATGAAGTGCATTTCTTCAATGCAAAAAATGAAAAATGATTCAATTTTCAAATGAAAAATGAAGTGCATTCTTGAGTGCATGCTATATGATAGACTCTTCTGTAAGCCTCTTAACAATAGTTAATACTTACATAGTGTTTACTATTTGCCAGACACTGGCCTACATATTTTATGTATTTTAATTAATGTAATTCTTGTAACAACCTTAACATGGCATTTTTGTAAACATGAGAATGTAGGAGGTCCTTTTTATTTTTTAAATTTTAGAGAGAGACTGGAAGAGTGCAAGTGGAGTGGGGAGGGAGACGGGGAGAGAGAGAGAGAATCTTCTCATGGGGCTCGATCCCACAACTCTGGGATCATGACCTGAGCCGAAATCAAGTCGGATGCTCAACTGACGGAACCACCTAAGCACCCCAGGAGGTGCCATTTTTTTACCCCACATTTTAGATGAGGAACCTGAAAAACAGAGAGACTGCATAAGCAGAGGATTAGGGATTCAAACACAGGCAGTCTGGCCCCAGAGGACGTGCTCTTAACCACTACGTCATGTACTGTCTTTTCTAATCCTCACGATAATCTATGAGGCAGGCACTATTACTGTCCCAATTGACAGAGGCATAAAGTAAGGCATAGAGAGGTTAAGTAGGTGTCCAAGGTCACATATTAAGGCAGAGCAGGGGGGCACCTGGGTGGCTCAGTTGGTTAAGCATCCGACTTCACTTAGGTCATGATCTCACGGTTCGTGGGTTCGAGCCCCGGGTTCGGCTCTGTGCTAACAGCTCAGAGCCTGGAGCCTGTTCCAGATTCTATGCCTCCCTCTCTCTCTGACCCTCCCCTGCTTATGCTCTCTCTCTCTCTCTCTCAAAAATAAATAACATATTAAATTAAAAAAAAAAAAAGTGGCAGAGCAAGGACTGAGAACTAGGTGGCGGACTTTCATGTGCTAAGTCTCCTCCAGTCCAGCACGGCACCTGCACTCCTCTTCTTCTCATCAGAAGGGAGAGCATATGTGGATCCCACTCTCTTTCCCAGTACCCTCACCTGCAGGAGCAAGACCTCCTCGGGGCTAGAGGCGGGCATGAGGGTAAGGGAGAGGAAAGGCTATACAACAGTGTCATGTATTCTCGATCTTGAGGGAAGAGGAGTAGGTCGGGCCACAAAGGGAGGAAAAGCAAGAGGAAAGAAAACCTGCAAAGGCACACTCCCAAACTGATACTCACAGGGGCTGAAGAGCAGATTGCTGTACACAGTGGATTTAGGGATAGGAAATATACATTGAAGGTAATTAAACAAGATACTTCCTATTGGACATCCTCAATGTGAAGTGTACCTCAACAGAGACCGCTAACTGTTGAAACAGACAAGTCAGAGAGAAAACCTAAGTGACACTTTTTAGGCTGTATCTTTGTGCAAAGTAGACAATTGCACTGGTCTGAGAAAAATCTCCGTGTACATCATCAGTTTGCTTTATTTTCTATGGTTAGCTACTCTCTACTGACTGTACAACCAGCCTCCCAAGCTTCTGTCCTTCCCTTCTGTGGTCATTTTCTGACCTAATTTATTCACTGGGCAGAGGATGAAAACAGAAGGGGCTGGAGTCTGTCCTGAGAGTTCACAGCGAGGACTGGCAGCGGCACTGCTGGCGCCCTCCTGGGACTACTGTCCAGGGTGTGGACTGGCCACGGGGGGACTACCTACCCCGATGGGGTCTGGCCGTCTGTATACACTGCAGAGGAGCACAGGGCTTTTTACACTGAAGAGCCAAGTGAGGTCTGTAAGTCTCAAAGCCTCAATCTAGAAATGAGAACTAAAAATGTTTTGTTTGGTTTGATGAACTCACACTTTTAAAATTCTTGTCACTGCAAAATGGATTAATTTTCTGAATTCTCTATGAAACAATGGAAATATCTTAACTATACACTGTGAACAAATGTGCTGTTACAGTCTGGAAGGGAGTTGTGGGCAATATAAGATGAAGTATTACTGCCCAAGTCTCTATCAGAATAATACTTAACATGTAATCCAAGACAGTAAGGAATCCTTGATTAGTTCAGGAATCAAATTTATGGATTATCCATTTTCTTCAAAATTTGTTTTTTCTTTTGTTTTCGGAGATGACTTATTTCATTTCTTATTTTTGGCTCTGTGAGGCTGAAGGGGGAGCAGAGGAAAAGAGGAAATTTAATTCAGCACAGTAAATCTCTTAAGAATCTGATTCGTGTCTGAGAACATCTACTGAGTGATAGTTTGACTGGGTATAGAATTGTAGGTTGAAAAAATTCCTTTAGAACTTTGAAGGCAACTCTCAACTGTTGTGTAGTTTCCAGTGCTGCTGTTCAGAAATCCGAAGGTGTTCTTTCTCCCCATTCTCTCTGGTTTGGAGACTGTCCAGTGTGTCTAGTGTTCTAAAGTTTCATAGTGGTATGCTTTCATGTGGGTTTATTATTTTTATTTACTTATTTTTCCCTCCAAGATTTTATTTAAACTCATGTTAGTTACCATACAGTGTAGTACTGGTTCCAGGAGTAGAATCCAGTGATTCACCACTTACATACAACACCCAGTGCTCATCCTTAATGACCATCACTCATTTAGCCCACCTCCCACCTTCCTCCCCTCCAGCAACCCCTGTTTGTTCTTTGAGGTTAAGAGTCTCTTATGGTTTACCTCCCTGTTATCTTATTTTTCCTTCCCTTCCCCTGTAAATATTGGATAAAGGGCTAGTATTCAAATTCTATAAAGAACTTATCAAATTTAACACCTCCAAAATAATCCAGTTAAGAAATGGGCAGAAAACATGAACAGACATTTCCCCAAACAAGACATACGAATGGCTAACAGACACATGAAAAAATGCTCAACACTGCTCATCATCAGGAAAATACAAATCAACACCACGATGAGATAACCAGAATGGCTAAAATTAACAACTCAGGAAACAACAGACGTTGGTGAAGATGTGGAGAAAGGGGAACCCTCTTATACTGTTGGCAGGAACGCAAACTGGTGCAGCTACTCCAGAAAACGTGTAGAGTTTCCTCAGAAAGTTAAAAATAGAACTACCCTAGGACCCAACAATTATAATATGAGGTATTTATCTAAAGGATACAAAAAAATACTGATTTGAAGGGGCACATGCACCCTATGGTTAGTAGCGCTATCAACAAGAGCTAAATTATGGAAAGAGCCCAAATGTCCATTTACTGATGAATGAATAAAAAAGATGAGGTGTACCCACATACACACACAATGGAATACTGCTTAGTGATGAAAAAGAACACAATCTTGCCACTTGAAATGACACGGATGGAACTATAGTGTATTATTACTGTACGTGAAATAAGTCAGAGAAAGACAAATACCACACGACTTCACTCATATGTGGAATTTAAGAAACAAAACAGATGAACTTAGGGGAAAGAAGGAAAGCTTAATGTGGGTTTATTTTGGGGTATTTGGCTGGTAATTCTGTGATGTCTTTTAAGTTGGAAATTAACATCCTTCAGTGCTGGGAAGTCTTCTTCAATTATTTCACAGATGACTCCGACCCTATACATTTTGTCTTTCTAGAACTTGCATTATTAGACACTGGATATTTTGGATTGGCCCTCAATTTTCTTATTGCTTTATTTTCTCTCTCTCTGCCTTTAGGTTCTACATTCTGGGATATAGGCCTTTAACTCCTTATCTGAAAACTTTGGGACCAATGCCTACCAGAAATCAGAATTTTTAGGATTTTAGAAAGGTAATAATGGGTGTATAAACCATAATGTAACTCAGTGAGACTTGGGACAGTGATATTTCTTTATGCACATTCATAAAAATGTGGCAAAGATATATACAGGCTGTGAGTTTTGCTGCCAATTTATGAAAAATCTGATTTTCAGAACATTTTTGGATTTTAGAATTGTAGATAAGATGTTATGTAACTGTAGACCTCTACTTCTTTAATTTCATCTTCTAGCCTTCCAACAAAGTTTTTTTTTTTTTCATTTTGTTGTCAGGTTTTTAATTTCAAGGGCTCATTTTTCTTCTCTGAATTCCCCCCTCTCCAACCCTTTTAAACTTCAGATCTGTTTAGCAGATGTAGTATCTGCTCTTTATCTCTCTGAGGCTACAGATGATTGTTTTGGTAGTTTTGGAAGAAAATGCTTTCCTTCACTCCCAATTTTTTTGTTTCTTTATGTTCTCTGTTTTGCATGCTGTAGGTTTCCTTCCGGAATCCAGCTATCTTTGGTTGCCTGCTCACGTTTAAGAACTGAGTGGGGGAAGGTAGCTAAAAACCCAGTAGTTCTGAATGGGCGGGGTACGGGGGGCTGAGGACTTTGATTCATTCTAGTTCAGTTAGGTAAGCAGTTTGTTGGGGAAACCCCTGACGTGTACATCTGTACGCCTTTCCTCTTGACAAGGTCAGTCGGGCAGTCCAGGAAGAGTTTCCCAGTCTTCCAACTGGAGCTGTCAGTTTCGGAAACTTCTGAAATTTTTGTGGTGTAAGTGGAATTATTTCTCAGATTTCTCCCACAAATGGCTTAGAAATAAGCTCATGGGGGTCTGCTAAGTTAGTCACTAATTGGGACATCTGCTTTCTAGCTTCCACAATTATTAATACCCCTGTTCTGGTAATTCTCCCGTTCTTACTGGTTTATAATCCTAAAATCACACAAACACAAAAACCGTTTTTGGAGGACCCCAAAATACATTAGATGGATGTATTCAAAAGGAACATGAAACAACTACATGTTTGATAAAATCCTGTAATACCGTTATGTGCATATGCAACGCAGCTTCTGTGTGTTTTGAGCTGACATGTATAAAATATTCTGGCAAAAATACTGCTTGCTTTCAAAATAACCTTTATGCCTCAAGAAGGATAGCCTGCATCATAGCCCTTAGCTGACATACACACAAAAGGCTGCGGTCAAGTACACACGAAAGGCTGCGGTCAAGTAAGCAGAGACCTCAAAAATGAGACATGGTCATCAGCTAACAGCAAGTGTACAAATACAATGTTTTCCTTTCTCTGTTTTTCAGAGGCTGGAACTACTTCAGCTAGAAGTTGAAGACGATTAAAATATTTTCGGATAAGGAGACATGACAGCTAACAGCAATGTGGGATCCCAAACTGGATTCAGAACAGAAAAAAGGAATGTTAGTGGAAAAATTGATAAAATTTGAATAAGGACTCTATTTTGCCTTAATAGTACTGTACCAATACTTCTTACTGCCTGGTCTGGAAGGCTGTACTGTATCTTTTTTTTTTTTTTTTAAAGTAGGTTTCATGCCCAGCGCAGAACCCAGTAAGGGGCTTGACCTCATGACCCTGAGATCAAGACCTGAGCTGAGACTGAGAGTCATATGTTTAACCAACTGAGCCCCCCTAGGTGCCCTGAAAACTGTCTATGTAAGGTGTCAACATTAGGGGAAGTTAGATGAAGGGCATGCAGAATTTTTTTTGCACTATTTTTGCCTCTTTTCTATAAGTCTATGCTTATTTTGAAATGAAATGTTAAAAAGAAGGGGAAAGGTACTTGGGTATGTCAGATCCCAAACGCTGAAGAATATTAAAACACAAAGAATGTCTAGTTGGTTTAATGACTATACACAGGCGCAACTGAAGACAGGTGCTTGTATTTAATAGGTGGGTTGGACAACTTATAAAAGTCAGAAATGGGCTGAAAAGTCCATTCATTTCAAATTATTGGCATGACAAAGAAAAAAAACGCTTAAGCTGATATTATTATCTACTCCCAAATTAGAAACAGTTTTAACTTCTAAATCTTTCTCACTTACAAAAGGTAAGCCCCATAGAGTGTCATCTGCGGCATTTTCCCTGAAGAGCTCATCGTTTTAAGAACAAAAGTAGGATTCCTCGTTGGGTCCAATATTTTTTGGATGGGGTTGGCCTTCAGTTAAGGTGTAAGTGGATCCTCTTCACAGGATGAATCAGACATTTTCACAACGTTGATTACAAAGTCAGTCACACACGGTGCAAGGGACAAGGCTCTAAAAACTGCAAAATTCAAGACTAAACTTCTCAAAAGATAGTAGATGTTTCTATAGGCTGCTAGAAGTAGCGCGGTCTTGTGAACGGCCATGTTAATTCATACAGCTGTGAAGTTCAGCAACTGTTAACAAAGATTTCACTTGGGAGTGTGCACATTGGTTCTGTTAGAGGGACCAGAGTGTGTTCAAGAGGGAGCCACTCATGCCAATAAGCCCCAGTTGAGCAAACCAAAAGTGAACTACATTTCTTGGCTGGGCTTTCCCAGAAAAGCAAGGCCGCGGTCAACCAATCAGCACAAGGTACTTGACCCGGGTCCTAGACTTCCCTCTGTCCCATATAAGGAAAGTAACCTTGCTTTAACCAATCAGCAAATGCCCAGTCCAACTTCCTTGTTCCTGCTCCCTTCTGCCTATAAAATCTCTTGCCTTGTACAGCTCTTCCGAGCTCCTTTCTATCTGCTTAGATTGGATGCAACCCAATTCATGAATCACTAAATAAAGCCAATAAGACCTGTGTAGTTTACTGATAAATTTTGTTAACAGTTAAAAATTTACACAAAAGTGAAATTTCATTACTTTTTCTATAGTATATTATTCCAAATTTGAATGATTCAAATTTGTATATAAGACTGTGATGTATTTTATACCCAAGAAAATCTAACAGAAAGATCATTCCCAAAATAGCTTTAAGCACATCTAAAGGGTGTGTGTGTGTGTGTGTGTGTGTGTGTGTGTGTTTCAAAAATCACAGAGTAAGGGGGGCCTGGGTGGCTCAGTTGGTTAAGCGTCCACCTCTTGATGTCGGCTCAGGTCATGATCTCATGGTTTGTGAGTTTGAAACCTGTGTCAGGCTCTAAGCTGGCAGTGTAGAAACTGCTTGGGATTCTCTGTTTCCCTCTCTCTGCCCCTCCCCCACTCGCTCTCTAACTCTGTCTCAAAATAAATAAATAAGCATTTAAAAATTTTTAAGGAAATCATAAAGCAATATTTCACAATGGGTAGAGGTCAGTTCTATAGGATGTTAACTGGTATTTTGTAGAAAATGGATTTCATTGTCAAATACATTTAGGAAATACTGGACTAAACAAAGTCAACAGGTTTCCTGTGAATTCTGAAGAGAGAGAATTCACTTTTCTCCTGAAACACATTACACATGTAATACATTCATTTATTTTTGTAAAGCAGGCTACAGAATTCACTGAGTAAAATCCTGGTATTATCAGGGTAGCTCTTAGTGCACTAACTCCCAAGCAGGTAAGGGAAGAAAATGGCAAAAGAGAAAAGAGAACTGAGTGGCCTATTAATTTGTATCTTTAAAGGGGGAGGGGCAGAGAGAAAGGGAGAGAAAATCCTAAGCACTCTGCTTTCGGTGCAGAGCCTGAAGTGGGGCTCGAACCCACAAACCATGAGAGCATGATTTGAGTCGAAACCAAGAGTTGAATGCTCAACCAACTGAGCCACCCAGGTGCCCCTGTATTGTTTTATAAATCAAGGTTGCCAACAGTGCCTTCTTTGAAATATTTATATAATAATAGTATTGTAGCCAATGTTTACTGAACATTTATTATGTGCCGGGCATTATCCTAAATACTTGCCATTCATTTTCTCACTTAACGCAAAAAACAGCCCTATCTGGTAGGAACTATCATCATCATTTTTACAGACGAGGAAAATGAGCATTAGAGTTTAATTTTCAGATAGTTACACATTTAGCACATGGAAGGAACCGGTAGCTAAACTCAACTCAATCTGATTCAAGGGCTCCAGCAAGCTCCCTAACCACGACCACAATATTATATAATAAATAGTTTTTTTTAAAAAAAACAACTTAAAATTTTTTTTTGTTTTTTCCTGGTAATACTGTAGAAAGTGGGTTGGGATACTTTTCATGATGTCATTTTACACTGCCTAAAACCCAAGTTGATCCACCAACTAGTTTTGTTAGTATTTCTTTTTTTTAGTTTATTAATTTCTCTTTTGAGAGAGCGAACGAGCAGAGGAGGAACAGATAGAGGGAGGGAAGAAGGAAGGGAGGGAGGGAGGGAGAGGGGGAGAGAGAGAGAGAGGGAGAAAGAGAGAGAGAGAGAGAGAGAGAGAGAGAGAGAGAATCCCAAGCAGGCTCTGCGCTGTCAGCACAGAGCCCGAAGGGGGGGCTCAAAAACCATGAACCGTGAGTGAGATCGTGACCTGAACCAAAATCAAGAGACAGACACTCAACGACTGAGCCACCCAGGAGCCCCAAGGTTTGTTAGTATTTAAAGCATTTTTATAAATGTTTATAATGGAGTATGTGATATGTTAAATTAGATGGTAGAATTAGATCACATGAATTCCTTCTTAAAGAGTAAAAATGTCCTACCACGATTTAATATTTTTCTAAAAGTGAAATCTTGGCCCATATGCTTATTTACTGAACATGCGGGTGTTTCACAGTGCTAAAACAACATGCTATTAGGACCACCTGAAATATGTTGAATACAAAATTATTTTATCTAATGCCACCACCAAAAATTTTTTTAGGCACGGAAAATTAAATTTGGATCTGTGTAGAGCAATTCTCTACTCAAGAAAATTACTTTTAGATTTAGTTACTTTAAAAAGAAATGCTTAAGGGCCCCTGGGTGGCTCAGTCAGCTAAGCATCTGACTTCGGCTCAGGTCATGATCTTATAGTTTGTGAGTTCGAGCCCCACATCAGGCTCTGTGCTGACAGCTCAGAGCCTGGAGCCTGCGTCAGATTCTCTCTCCCTCTCTCTGCCCCTCCCCTGCTCACACTCTCTCAAAAATAAACAAACCAGTAAAAAAATAATGAAAGCATTTCTTCTGTGTATTTGAATACTGCTGTGACAACCCAAATTCTGAGAATCTAGTCCTGTTTGGTCACCGAAGTGAAGCTTTTTGTTTGTTTCTGTTAACTAGTAATTCAATTTTCTTCAGAAAATATCTAGTTCCTTTTTCTTAGTGGGTCAAAGTGCTATAAAAAAGGAATTACAAAAGGCATCATCTGTACATGTCATATCATCATAAACTGACATTACACTATAAAACAAAAACCACAGCAAATCACTTTTTTAAAAAAAATCAGGAGTAAGAATTACAGAAAAATTATATATATAATATAAAACAGAGAACACACAGTTCACCTCGATTAAAAACTTTATCCTTTTTTTTTTAAAAATATTTTTATTTATTTCTAGGAGAGAGAGACAGTGTGAGCAGGGGAGGGTCAGAGAGAGAGAGGGAGACACAGACTCTGAAATAGGCTCCAGGCTCCGAGCTGGCAGTCAGCACAGAGCCCGACGCGGGGCTCGAACCCACGAACCGTGAGATCATGACCTAAGCAAAAGTCGGACGCTTAACCGACTAAGCCACCCAGGCGCCCCTAAAACTTTATCCTTAACTGAATGCTTCTTTAACATTTTAATGCACATTTTAGAATGGAAGAAATCTGTAGGCTCTAGTTGGAGTTCTTACGTTTAAAGTTGGAGAATGAGTGGAAGCTAAGAAGACCATCCCTGTGGATGCCCTTTATTTTTAATAATTTGCATGGGAAGCAGAAGAAAAGCATTTGACTGAAGGCACATTTCCTGAGTTCCGGCTCCGTCACTAGCTAGCTATACCAGGCGGTGTTCAAGCCACTTTTAAAACTGCTGACCTCGGCTGTAAAAGGAAGGCGTAAGATGATTTCTAAAATCTGTTTCAGTGTTAAAACTCAGTGATTTTAATCAGTTTACTACCTTCAAAAGACCGCATAGCTTTTATACAAAAGCTCAGACAGGTTACGAAAAGCCAGGCTCCCAAATGAATCAGCGCCTCTTGATCCTGGCCCTGACACAGGAGAGCAGAATGGGCGGCAGGGCCCAGTCACCATTCTCAGCACTGCGTAGTTGGGGTGGGGGCAGCTGGGGGGTGGAGACGCTAAGGAAATGAAGGAAGGAAGACATGCAAGGGAGAAGCAGCGACTGAGAAGCAGCGACAACCACGAGGCTAACAACAGTAACCATGTGCCCAAAGGGGTCTTGAGCATCACGGCCCAAAGGGCAATTTTCTCTGCTCGCAAGTACCCAAGGCTGGCTCGGGGTGTGGCTTCCTGTAGCAGCTCGTGCATTCTCAGACCAGCCTGCAGTGTGCTCATGCACCCAGCTCTGAAACTGCCCAGCGGCTCACAGGCATCATAACTCAGGTTATGATGCCTGTGATAACTGATAACAAGTGTGGATGGTTTTGTGAAGGCTCAACACGAGGGCCTCTCTTGGAAGGGTGGATGGCCGGATGATAAATTCCTGTTAGTCCCAGGCCTTCTAACTCTAGCTCGGAAACAGAGCACGCTAATGACAATGCCTATGCTACAGGCTAAAGGTAACACGGCCCCACGACACACAATGTGAGAGAAAGATCTGGGCGCTGTTCTTGCCGTTGTGTTCCAGGAATCCTCATCTGGGCCACTGGACCCATGTCAAGGGCTACCGCTTCTCGGCTATGTTGCAGCGAGACACCCGGCCCCAGGGCACTTGCAGGTAAGGGAGTCAGAGGGTAATGCCGCAGAGGATGGTGAGACTGACCTTCTGATAGGGTAGCGGTGACAGAGACCTGGCTTCAACTCCAGAGAAAGCGTGTGCGACAAAGCGAAGGCACAAGTGTGATGGGCAGCGTGGAGCCCTAGTTACCTTGACTCCGGGTGTGTGCCAAGGCTAACCACAACCACAGAGCGGGCTGCAGGGTCTATGGCTGACTGACAGAGGGAAGGCGGGCCCCTCCACTATGCCTTCAAATCTCTGCCTGAGAGCCATCTCCGGCTCTGTTGAAGTACTTCAAATGAGGGGCGCCCGGGCGGCTCAGTCGGTTCAGCGACCGACTTCGGCTCAGGTCACGATCTCACGGCCTGTGAGTTCGAGCCCCACGTCGGGCTCTGTGCGGATGGCTCGGAGCCTGCTTCGGATTCTGCGTCTCCCTATCTCTCTGCCCTTCCCCTGCTCGCACTCTCTCTCTCTCAAAAATACATAAACATTAAAAAGTATTAAAAAAATACTTCAAATGATGTTACTAACCAGTCAGATGGCGAATTGCCTCTGTAAGCTCTTTTTCTTTTTCCATACCAAAAACCACCTAGAGAACATCCATTATGTGCCAACGGGAATAATAAGAGGGGAGCCAGTAGTAGCTCCTGCCCTCAAGGAGATGCAGACCCCGAGCTAGGCAGTGTGCGTGTACAAATGCAAACCTCCCCTATGGATCGCTCCTCAAAGCTTGTCTGCTTCACGCACTTTGGTTAGTGATGCCTGCCAGCATTTGGAAGAGTATCTGCACAGACCAGCGAGGTCCTTTCTTCTCTGCAGGCAGGCGCAGGGGTAATCAGGCCTCTGCTGACCCAGGCGGGACCCCTGACTGCTCTCTCTTTGCTAATGCACAGTAGGGGACCTACTCACTCAAAACAAGCTCTTGTCTTAAGGGCTCGAGAAGCTTCTAGCCCAATGTGAAAATCAATTTCTGAAGTACGTTTTAGAAATAAAATTCCACCTTCCATTGCTCGTTTCTCATTTTTGTAGAAGTCCTTTTTTTGTTTGTTTGTTTCTCTCCAACAAGATGGGACTATTCTACACAAACGAGGTCTCTATGATAGTATCAAGGTCTCTGTGAGAGTATCGCTGTGGCTCACAATAATCAGCACAAATAAAGGACATCAAAGAATGACTGATTTTAAAAGATGGTTTAAAAAAAAGCAATTAAAGAACTATTTACGCTAGGAATCTCCAAAGCACTTCTAATTTCTTTCCAATACAATCCTGGCAGGTAGGCAATACTGGCTTCACGTGGTAGATGGGGAAACTGAAATGTGGGAGGCGAAATGGTTTATTCCAGACACAGTTCTTAGAGCATGAGGGACACAGCTTTGACTCCGCTCTCCTTGCTTTCCTCATTCAATCGGCTGTCAAATCCTGTGTATTCTACCTTGGTAATTTCTCTTTCACTCACCATCTCCCTGCCCCCATATAACCAAGGGAGCCCCTAGTCCACAGGCTCTTTAAGACTCTGTTAACCGGTCCCCCGTCCCCTCCTCATCTGGTATATGCAACACACAGGTCTTCTGGAAGCACAGTTCTGCTCACTTCCCCTTCCCTGCTCAAAAACCTTGGATAACGTCTCTCAGCTGGGCATTCAAATACTCTTCCCAATCTGTATTCAAGCGACCTTTCTCCTAACATATTTTCCTCCGTATCCACCAAACCCCCAAAGCTTCAACCTCATGGAAACATGTGCTTTTATTCAAGGACACTTAAAAAATTTTTTTTTAATGTTTTATTTCTGAGAGAGAGAGAGAGAGAGAGAGACAGAGAGAGACAGTGTGAGCAGGGAGGGTCAGAGAGAGAGGGAGAGAGAATCTGAAGCAGGCTCCAGGTTCTGAGTTGTCAGCACAGAGCCCAACGTGGGGCTTGAACCCACGAACTGTGAGATCATTACCTGAGCCGAAGTCGGATGCTTAACCAACTGAGCCACCCAGGCATCCCTATTCAAGGACACTTTGATCTTGCCCATCTCCAACTCTGCTTTGAGAGATGACCTTCTCAATTCTTCCCACCATCATGTTCCAACTCTAACCACTCTTAGTACGAGGCCCAGATCAGTGCCACCTGTCCCGCGAAGCCTCGGCTTACCCCTCCTCGGGCCTCCCACCTTTTCTCCTCTAACCACCACCCCCCACCTGAGAAGTAGTTACTGAGTAACTATCAAGCGCCAGGCGCTGTGACAGACTGCAGAGATGAACTTGAAGACCTTATAGTTTAATTAGGGAGACAAAAGGGAACAAAAAACATCACAGTAAGTTCCACAAAGAGTGGTCAGCTCAGGCATCTACATGAGCCCAAAGGAAAGCTACACTTGGCTTAGCCTAGAAAACCAAGCAAGGCTTCCTGGCGGTGCTGACACCCGTACTGAATGGGATGAGACACACAGGTGTCTACTATGAGGACCATGGGAGATGGGCGTCCCAGTGGCCGGGCGGAGAGACAAACTGGGAATTCCCTGACTGCAAAACCCTCACATGCACAAGGGGCTAGTTTATGAACAACAATAAAATACTATCTGTGGAAGCAGTGTTTCAACAAAGTGTTACAGAAATTTAAGGTATCAGTTCTTGGTTAAATAACAATGCTTCCTACCTACCTTTAGAATTTAATTGGCCATAGGAATCACCAGATTCATTTTAAGAAACATGTCAGTGGATAGTGAAAGTTTAATAGCATAATCTATGTTGTCATATCTAAGTTTTATGATGCGTCCGCTCTGCTGCTCAGTCTCTCCCTCACCACACGCATCCCCGGAAGACCCCACGTTCACAACTTCTGAAGGCAAATGGCTTAAGAGCAGCAGATTCACAGTCCCATTTAAATGTACACTTAACCACTGGGTACCTGGGTGGCTCTGTCAATTAAGGGTCCCACTGCGGGCTCAGGTCATGATCTCATGGTTCGTGAGTTTGAGCCCCGCGTTGGGCTCACGCTGTCAGCCAGAGCCCACTTTGGATAATCTGTTCCCCTCTCTCCACCCATCCTCCGCTTGGTGCTCTCTCAAAAATAAACATTTAAAAAAATGTGATAATAAAAATGTTTTTTAATTTTTTTATTAAAATATTAAATTTTATTTAAATAAATTCTTTATTTAAAAATTAAAAAAATGTAAAAACAGGGGCACCTGGGTGGCTCAGTCGGTTAAGCATCTGGCTTTGGCTCAGGCCATGATCTCACAGTTCATGAGTTCGAGCTCTGCGTGGTTCTGTGCTGACAGCTAGCTCAGAGCCTGGAGCCTGTTTCAGATTTTGTATCTCCCTCTCTCTCTGACTCTCCCCCTGCTCATGCTCTCTCTCTCTTTCTCTATCGGAAATANACGCTGTCAGCCAGAGCCCACTTTGGATAATCTGTTCCCCTCTCTCCACCCATCCTCCGCTTGGTGCTCTCTCAAAAATAAACATTTAAAAAAATGTGATAATAAAAATGTTTTTTAATTTTTTTATTAAAATATTAAATTTTATTTAAATAAATTCTTTATTTAAAAATTAAAAAAATGTAAAAACAGGGGCACCTGGGTGGCTCAGTCGGTTAAGCATCTGGCTTTGGCTCAGGCCATGATCTCACAGTTCATGAGTTCGAGCTCTGCGTGGTTCTGTGCTGACAGCTAGCTCAGAGCCTGGAGCCTGTTTCAGATTTTGTATCTCCCTCTCTCTCTGACTCTCCCCCTGCTCATGCTCTCTCTCTCTTTCTCTATCGGAAATAAATAAAACATTAAAAAAAATGAAAAAACAACAAACATGTAAGAGGCATCTTCAATCAGCCTCTCAATAATTTCCCATTTTACTGTTAGCAACTTTCTAAGGTTATAGAACATGTGCCTTCTCTTCTCTGTCTGTAGAAACAGCTCAAAGAAGCTTCCATTTTCACCTTAGCACAATAAATTCACAGTCGCTACACATGGAGTCCTAATTTTATTTCAGGATTTCTTTAGGAACTCAAATTAGTTGATATAATGCAAAATTCTGTAGTGAACAGTTTCTAACAGGAGCGAAGAACAGGAATCTTAACCACATAGGTTTATGTTAAGGACCAGAACTTGCCCTAAACACTGGCAGCAGAAAGCTGGAATGCGGCTCCGTGAAACAAGGGAGACGGTGGCAGTCTGGGGACACAAGCAGAGACAAAGGGCAGTGGTGAGGAGGGGTGCGGTGAGGAACTGCGAGCTGCCAGGAGAGGACTCAGCAAGGGTGGCGCTGGCCAAGGCAGCATGAGCAGGCTGCTAACTCCTCTCCCCAAACAAGACAACAGTAAGAAAGTGGGACAAGACTGTCCAACGGTCCTTACAGATTCTGGAAATCAGAGGGGACAACAAATAAATGAGTTTCCTGAGGGGCGCTTGGGTGGCTCAGTCAGCTGAAGCTAATCGTGTGTAGGGAATTGTCAGACTGATCAATTCTGCACCTTCCAGAAGGAACCAAAGGTTCAAAGAAAATGAGCAGACATTTCCCAAGGTTTTGGTTAAAGGTGAGTTATAGAGATTTTTCTTATGTAAGGAAAGGGTGAGGGGCGCCTGGCCTCAGTCGGTAGAGCATGGGACTATTGATCTCAGGGTTGTGAGTTCAAACCCCATGTTGGGTTCAGAGATTACTTAAAATAAAATCTTAAGAAAAAAGAAGAATGGGGTGCCTGGGTAGCTCAGTCGGTTGAGAGTCTGACTCTTGATTTTGGCTCAGGTCATGATCCCAAGGTCGTGGGATGGAGCCCTGAGTCAGGCTCTACACTGAGCCTGAAGCCTGCTTAAGTTTCTCTCTCTCCCTCTGCCCCTCTCCTCCACTCATGTTCTCTCTGAAATTAAAAAAAAATAATTTCTTGAAAAATTGCTAGAGCTTAGGGTAAGGCCTGCAAGAAGCTACAGACCCTGCCTGTGGCTACTCCAACCCGCCACCCCACCCCTGCCCCACCCCAATTCCTCAGTTCTGCGGGAGAGAATGTCACTAGTTTTTATCGGGACAGCACTCGGGCCACGAAATCCGGTAGCTACGCACCAGAAGGGGTGAACTTCATCTGGGGCACTTGGGGCGCTGGTGGGAGTGAGGGGGGAGGCGGGGGCAGGAAAAGCCCACCACGCTGTTAGCTGACAGTGGCAAGTTTGGGAGGATCTAACAGGGGAGACAGAGCTCTTCTAGTGCGTGCTTGGGGCCTGATCGAGTGGCCCGGTGGGGCAGCCAGGGGTGCGGAAGGGAGATCCTGGGAACAGAGAACCACACCGGAGCTGGATACGCTCTCCTCATCTGGGGCTGACTGCATGGTGACATGCCTGAGTGGGGAAGACATGACACAGTGCCACCGAGAGATGAGGCTGAGCAGGCCTGAGAACTGGCTGAGCTCTGAAGGCGCTTCCCAACCCACCAACCGATGGCTTGGCAAAGCACAGTCACTTTACGGGCACGGGGTGCTTGAACACCACCTCTGCCCAAATTACTGGCTGACCCCTGACCTATGGGGACACGCGGGTAGCTCCTCTCCAGGCTAGAGAGTAAAAGGGGGAGGGAAAATAGCTGAGCAGAAACGGCAGGGGCTGCACACCACCGAGGAGTCACATGCTATCACTTAGGTGCAGGCAAATTAGTTAAAACACACACGCGTGCATACACCTGTGCCTTTCCAAAAACTATAAATGACACCTTGGAGTTGCTGAAATATATTACTAATGTCCAGCTCATGAAGAAATTACAAGGCTTGTAAGGACGCAGGAAGGTGGGGCCCGGACTCCAGAAAACAGGCAGCAACTGGAAATGGATTCCTGAGTGGGCCTGAGGGTTGGATTCAGCAGAGGACTTCAGAGCGGCAATGCCAATGTGTTCAGAGACCCGAAGGAAAAATGATGACAAGGAATCTCCACAGATGAGAATTCTAGAGCCAGAAAGTACAATAACTGAAGCAAAAAATTCACTGAGGCGCTCAACAGCTGATGCAGTACGGTGAGGCAAAGAATGAGCGGACCGAGAGAGCCCTCAGCAGACATTCTCCCATCTAATGAATGTAAAGAAAAAGAATTGAAGGAAAAGGAATAGAACTTTTTATTTTATTTTTTTAATTTATTTCTGAGAGAGAGAGAGAGAGCAAGAGCGAGCGTGAGCAGGGGAGGGTCAGAGAGAGAGGGAGACACAGAATCTGAAGCAGGCTCCAGGCTCTGAGCCAGCTGTCAGCACAGAGCCCAACGCGGCGCTTGAACCCACGAACCGTGATATCATGACCTGAGCCGATGTTGGATGCCCAACCGACTGAGCCCCTCAAGCACCCCTGAACAGAATTTTAGATTCTGTTCCAACCCAACTTAAAAACAAACAAATGGGGCACCTGGGGGGGCTCAGTCGGTTAAGCGTCCAACTTTGGCTCAGGTCATGATCTCGCAGTTTGTGGGTTCAAGCCCTGTGTCGGCCTCTGTGCTGACTGCCAGCTCAGAGCCTGGAGCCTGCTTCAGATTCTGTACCTCCCTCTCTCTCTGACCCTCCCCTGCTCACTCTGTCTCTCTCTCTCTCAGAAATAAATAAAACATTAAAAAATTTTTAAAAAAGAAACCCGAACAAAAAACCAGAACCCGAACCTGTGGGTGAAGAAAAAATTCCCAACGTATTGGTGGTGAAAGTCCCAGAAGAGAGGAGCAAGGGAAAGAACATGTAGCTGAAGAAATTATGTTCAAAAATGTGCCCAAATGTGATGGAAAATATTAATCTACAGATCCAAAAAACTCAACAGATCCCCAAGGATGATAAAAACAAAGAGATCCACCCTAGACACATCAGAGTTAAACTGCTCAAATCCAAAGATGAAATAAAAATCTAGAGAAAAACCCTTAGGCACAGGAAGGGGCACAGTGGGATAAACAGCAGACATCTCATCGGAATCAGCTGGCTCTCATCAGGGGCAGAAGGGCGGTGGGATGACAGATTTCAAGTGCTGGGGAGTGAGTGGTGCAGACAGGGTCAGCCACGAATTCTACAGCAAGGAGAACTAGTCTTCCTAACTGAAGACAAAATAAAGGCATTCTCAGATAAACAAAAAACAGAAAATTTGTTTCAAACAGACCTAATTCTACAAAAAATACTAGAAGCTGTCCTATGGGCTGAAAGAAAATGATATCAGACTTTAAGTCAAATCCACGGGAAGATATGAAGATCACCGGAGATGGTAACTCTTTTTGAAAATACAAAATTCTTTAAAGTAATATTTACAATAATGTATTGTTGCATTTCTTTTCATTTTAGAGAGAAAATAAGAGCATGAACAGGGGAGAGAGAGACACAGAGAAAATCTCAAGGAGGCTCGATCTTAGCGCAGACCCTAAGTGGGGGAGGGGGGGGAGGGTCAATCCCATGACCTTGGGATCATGACCTGAGCCAAAATCAAGAGTCAGACGCTCAACCAACTAAGTCAAGCAGGCACCCCTTGTTGAATTTGTAATATATATTTGTCTCCACCAATATTTCTTATCTACTTTGCCTGATATTAATATAAGCAACGATTTCAGCTCTCTTATGTTTACTATTTGCCAGGATTTCTTTTTCCTTCATTTGTCTCAAACTCTTGAATCTAAGGTATGTCTTTTTTTTAAAAAATTTTTAAGTATATTCATTTATTTTGAGAGAGACAGTGAGAGTGGCGGGAGGGGAGAGGGAGAGGGGGAGAGAGGAGGGAAGAAGGGACAGGGAGAGAGAGAGAGAGAGAGAGAGAGAGACAGAGACAGATAGAGAGTCTGGCAGTGCAAAGCCTGATGCAGGCCTTGAACCCATGAAACCGTGAGATCATGACCTGAGCCGAAACCAAGAGTCAGTTGCTTAACCGACTGAGCCACTCCGGCGCCCCTCTAAGGTATGTCTCTTGTAAAAAGCACACAACTGGCCTCATATGTATAATACATATGAGAATAATAACACAAAAGACGGTGAGGAATGAAGCTGTATCAGGACTGAAGATGCTATATTTTACCAGAGTAAGACACCTACACACCCACACACACGTGCGCAAACACGAACACATGGGCACACGTCTGCAAGTAAGCAAACAAACGGCAAGCCAGCAAGTGCATTGGTAAGTTTTAAGTTGAAGATGCAATCCTTGATCAAGAACTAAGAAAACATAAAAATAACAACACAAATAATTTAAATATCACAAAGGGGTTTAAAAGGTTCAGTTAATAATTAACTAAGAGAAATCAGGAGAGAAAGAACAGAGGAACAATAAAAGACATGAGACATAAAACAAGTAGTTAAATGGCACACATAAATCCACCCATATTAACAATTACTTTAAATGCAAATAGACTAAACACTGATAAAAAGGCAGTAAGATTGTTTAAAGTGAGATCCAGTGGTATTTTTTTTTTTTACAAGAGACACACCTTAGAGTCAAAGAGTTTGAGACAAAATGAAGGGAAAAGATGTCATACAAATAGTAATGATAAGAGACCTGAAGTGATTATATTAATATGAGACAAAACAGACGTAAGAAATAATGGCAGAGAGAAAGAGCGACATTTCTTACGGATAAAAGGGCCACCTGGTTAGAAACCGTCTGCAGGACAGACTGTCTTACTAAGCCATAAAACAAGTCTCAGTAAGTTTTAAAAAACTGAATCATACAAAGTTATGCTCTGTGACCACAATGGGATTAAATTAGAAATTAACAAAAGAAAGTTAGGAAATCCTCAAATATTTGGAAGTTAAACAAAACACTTCTATGTGACCCAGAATCAAAGAAGAAATTGTAAGGAAAACTTTAAAAATATCTTTTTAAAGAATATCTTAAATGAAAACAAAAACACAATATATCCCATTTTAGGGAAACTTAAGGGGAAATGTATAGCTTTAAACACATATTAGAAAGGAAAAAAAATGTAAATCAATGCTTTAAGGCTGCAACTCAACAGGCTTTAAAAAAGTAAGACCAAATCAAACTCAAAGCTAGTAGAAGGAAGGAAATAATGAAGATCAGAATGGAATTCAATGAAATATCAAAGAGAAAAACAATAGATTAAAAAAATCAATGAAATCAAAAGATGTTTTTTGGAAAGATCTGCAAAATTAATAAACCTTAGCTAGACTGACCAAGAAAAAAAGAGAGAAGTCACAATTAGCAAAATCAAGAATGAAAGAAGGGATATCACTACAGATGCTATAGAAATTAAAAAGGACCATATGGATTATTATTATTATAAATTATAATTATTATAAATTTATAATTAAATAATACATATTTATAAACATAAATTATAATTATGTATATATTACAGTATATCCAACAAAATGGACAATTTAGATGAAAAAGAAAAACTCATAACAAGTCAAAAATTACCAAAATTGGTTTGACTTGAAATAGAAAATAGAAGTAAAAGGAAAAAAGGGACAGATAACTAGTAAAGAAACAGATTTAGTAATTAAAATACCTTGATAAAGCCTCAGACTTATATTTTATTCCTTCTTTGCACAGTTGTTCTGGCAAGTCTATGAGTTCATTATCATTTGAAAGTGATCTGGAAATGCAGCCAATTTAGTAACTGGTATATTCATGATTCTAGAACAAATGCTATAGAATCCTCATAGCATATTTTAGATAAACTGTCTACTACAGTCCATTACTTATGAAGTATAAAATTAGGTGCTTAGATATAACTGATCAACATGGAAAAGATAACATGTTTTCAAGGAAGGAATGGATTTCTTTGTGGTCTAATATCTAATAAAAGAAAATGGAAAGTATTTGAAGGTGAAATCTAGCCTTCCGCATCAAAAGCTTCTACTCTACGGTTCTTTATTGGGAAGTAAATCATGTCAAGTGTTTTAAAGGCTGAATAAAGCTCTCCTGACAATGTGAAACAGGAAGGGCAAAAAGAAATTTAAACATTCGACATAGATATTTCTACCTGGGATATAGAACATTTTTATCTTTGGAGACGGATGGCATAATCCCACAGACAATAAGACTTCCTTCCTGTATGTTAATATGTATCTCCTGGTTAATTTCTGACATTTCTTTTACTTTAGGAAGTCAGTGGTTAAGAGGCAGAGTCAAAGAGGTAGGCTAGGGCCAGGGATTAGTAAACCAAGTACAGAGTTTGGATTTTATTCTAAATATGTTAGGGAACTGTTAGAGATAAGTGGGAAAATAACATTATCTGCATTAGAAAACGGTGAAGGGGTAAGTGAGTTATGGGCAGCAGTGACACAGGGAATACGTGATGGGCGTGGGGCGAGGAAGACACCTTACATGAATTAAGTTCTTTTGAATCTAACAGTCATTCTGAGGTAGGTACTACTGTCTTCATTTTCCAGATACAGATTGGTCACCACTGAGGGAGCCAAAGCAGAAAGAGACTAAATAAAACCGTACTGCTAGGCAGGGCCCACCTCAACTCTGGCATAAGAGCTGGGGTCACCCACCCTCTGCGGCGGGGGCGCTACGTTACAGACAAGAGGCCGAAATCAGGGAACGCTTCGAGCTATGGTTTCCGAGCCTTGAAAGAAACAGGCAAGACTCATGGGTGTTGCTTGGGCAGCAAGGAGAACTTAGGGTAATTATGTATGGAGACACGACACAAAATAAGGGGACGGGGTGGGGGGTGGGGGTGCAGGCCTAAAGGGGAGCCGGCGAAGGGGACTGAGAGAGGACTTGAGCCTAGGGAGCATTTCCAGGAGGTTTCAGGCGGCCAAGCGCAGAACAGAGCTGCCGAGAGACGGAGAGCCCTTGCGCATGCGCCGTAAAACCCGATCCTCCCCGCTCCCCCGCCCCGGCGCGGCCAAAGGCGCATCCAGGTAACACGGACCAGAGCAGCGCCCCCCACGTGTGCCCTCGCCTTGCCGTGTTGTGTGTCCGTCTCCGGGCCGCAAGCTCCTGGGCGGTGGCCGCGAGCTCGGATTCTAAGCGCTCACCCGCTAATGACAGCGCCGGGGGTAGAAACGAAAAGGACAGAAATGCCGTGTGGCGTCATTAATTCAAAGGGCTGTGCGGCCTGGCGACGCAGGCGAAGGTTTCAGGAGCCGCGGCAGGCGCTCGTCCCTCCCCGCTCGGGGCCCGGGGCCCGCGTACCGTGAGGGAGCCGTTCTGCGTGCTGGGCGGGCTGCTGCTCTGCTCGCCGTGGGCCTGCGTGCTCCCGTACAGCGTCAGGTTGTGCTCGCTGGTCTGGCCGGCGTAGTCCTGAGTGTGCGGCACTCCGTACTCTGTGGGAATTCCGTTCTGTGGAGGCGGCGGGAACGGGATGGTCGTAAACGGCTGGACCATGGCGTCAGGAGTTGTTGTCGGCTCCTGGTTACCCTGAGGCGGCGGGGGGAAGAGAAACATCGGGAGAAGAGTGACTCTCCATCCTCCGTACGCGCCGGTCTCCCAGGGAGGGGCGTGCGGCCCTGGGTACTCTGCGCCCTTACAGGGATGTGCGCACGCAGACGCAAACACCCCACACCCCGCTCTGGCCAGCCGGGGGCTCCCAGACAGGCCCGGGACCATATTAAAATTGGTTAGTTAGCCAAGAGTCCAGAAGTTTCCTTGAAACCAAGTTTTTTTTTAAATGCCCGGAAATCTCCCACACAAGAAAAGGTGTAAGGGTCGAATTCGGTTCGGGCCACTGTAGCTTCTTCAGGACACTCTCTGTCCCTTCACAGTGATTCTCAGGGGAAAACAAACCAACTTCATTCAATCACAGTTCATAGCAATAGGCAGGGTGACCCTTTCAGTTAAATTCTCAAAACCAAAAACATCGACCTCTAGATTTTAAGAGCACAGAGTTTGGAAGAAAGTATATTATTAAAAAAGTATTGTTTGGATTTCAAGACAGAGATTTATTTAAGTCTTGGCTACTAGGTTAACAGTTTAAAATAAAGGGTCCTTAAATTATAAATACTAGAGAGAGAAATAAAAAATCCCCAGATAAAAAAAATTTAAGACTTCTTCATAATCACTGTTAGCTAAGGCTAAGGGCACACTAAGACACCTCTCCGCGATAACCATTCCCAGATGCTTAACTGGAATTCAGTGTGATATCTGAAATATCAATAAAAAATATGCAGGAACTTCAGGGAATTGTTAGAAGGAGGTATTTTGGCTCTACAGTCCCTCTCTCACTTCTAAGTTCAGATACAAAAGAGTTTGAATCTTGTAGTACAAATTTTGCAAAGGGCCCGTCCCCCACCCCCTCCGACCTCCCATTTTATTCCATCAAAAGCAAAGCCATTTTTTTTTTTTTTTTTTTTTCAGAAGATATAAAAGAATGCAAAGTCTTA